>NC_061116.1:194342030-194547873 GCF_002878395.1 Capsicum annuum | reverse complement strand
CATTTTTCAGGAGGGTCCTGAACTGAAAGTAAAATCTCATTTTTCTGGAGGGTCCTGAACTGAAAGTAAAGTCCCACTTTTCAGAAGGGTCCTGAACAGAAAGTAAAATCCCATTTTTCAGAAGGGTCCTGAACTGAAAGTAAAGTCCCATTCTTTAGGAAGGTCCTGAACAGAAAGTAAAATCTCATATTTCAGGAGGGTCCTGAACAGAAAGTAAATTTCCATTTTCCAGGAGGGTCCTGAACTAAAAGTAAAGTCCTATTTTTTAGGAAGGTCCTGAACAGAAAGTAAAATTCCATTTTTCAGGAGGGTCCTAAACTAAAAGTAAAGTCCTATTCTTCAGGAGGGTCCTGAACAGAAAGTAAAATCCCATTCTTCAGGAGGGTCCTGAACAAAAAGTAAATTTCCATTTTCCAGGAGGGTCCTGAACATAAAGTAATTTCCCATTTTTCAGGAGGGTCCTGAACATAAAGTAAATTTCCATTTTTCAGGAGGGTCCTGAACAGAAAGTAAAGTCCTATTTTCCAGGAGGGTCCTGAACATAAAGTGAAATCCCATTTTTTCAGAAGGGTCCTGAACAGAAGTAAAATCTCATTTTTCAGGAGGGTCCTGAACAGAAAATAAAATCTCATTTTCTAGGAGGGTCCTGAACAGAAGTAAAATCTCATTTTTTAAGAGGGTCCTGAACAGAAAGTAAAATCCTATTTTTCACGAGGGTCCTGAACATAACGTAAAATTCCATTTTTCAGGATGGTCCTGAACAGAAAGTAAATTCCCATTTTCCAGGAGGTACCTGAACATAAAGTAATTTCCCATTTTCCAGGAGGGTCCTGAACATAAAGTAAAATTTCACGGACGTGCATTTCCAGTGGCAACTGAATTAAGTAAAGTGAATTTGCCTTTGTTTCAACAAAGAAAACTTGTCAGTTAAAAACTTAGTGATAGCTTGCAGCATTTGGCTTTCCTGACACTTGCTCCAGTGTTCAGTCCTTTCATTTTGTTTCAGATTGCTGGCACTTGCCCCTGTTTTATCGTGTGATTGACCCAAACACAGATTAAGGGAAATGACTCTAAAATAAACACAGTATCTCTGCTTTGCCATGCTCTTCAGATAAATCCTTTGAACCTTGGTATTTCTATGAGTCCTCAGATTTGTCTATTGACAAAACTTTCTGCATGCCTTATTCTGGCTTGCAATATTGTTTCTTTCATGTGCTGGCCCATTGTCTTTTTTTGTGTAATTGAAGAAGCTGGTAGCCAGTTTTGAAAATTTTCTCACTTGTTTTGACATGGACTTGATTCAAAGACAAGAGAAAAATGACAATAATTTTTGTTTTATTTGAATAACTGACTCAAGAAAATAAAAACATAACTAAAGAGAGAAAGAAACAATAATGAGTGTCCCTATTGAAAAATATAACAGAAAAGTTTATCTGAAAATGTCAGTCAACTCTAATGATTATGACATGCATATCGGATTAAACTGCCTGATCTTTCTATCCAAAACTTTCTACCAGTTGTTGTTGAGTTAATGACCTTGAAATTGAGTTGTTTCCTTAGGTCAATTGCATTTAAGACCTCATTCGGATAGTGGTCCCCTTGAATGGTTTTTGCCAACAAGCCTCTCTAATTTTCCTTTTCTCAGCTCACCATTATCTTATGGTGTCAGTGAGGATTTTTCAATAATGAGACTCTTATTTTCATTTATCTCAACTCACCATAGCCTTACAGTGCCCATGTGGGTTTTCACCGATAAAACTCTCTCATTTTTACTTCTCTCCTGATTCCTTATGCTGAGAAAAACAAGTAGTTCCCAAAATGCATCATCATATCCAGTGCATACTTAGCCTTAACATCTTCAAAGATTGATCTGAAGGTCTTTCTTTGGTTATAACTTGGCTTTTGGATAGGGATAAAAAAAAGGATGGCATGAGGCCCAAACGATACTTGATGTGGGGTAGGACTTACAACTTTTGGAATCGACTCAAACAATGAGGATTAACTCATGCTCCAGTTTTTTTTACTGGGAAATTCTAAATTGTTTATTTGGTTGGACCGAGCGCAGAGGAGGGCAGCCTACGTATCTCACCCCCGAGAGAAGAGAATCAGGTTAAGCGTAGTTCTGTCAGCTCGTTCTTTTGCTTAGTTCTGATTTCCTTTTCTTTTCTTTTATTGACTCTATTTTTTTTTGAATTTCTTTTACTCTATTTTTCTTAACACTCTTCTTTTTTCTTCCTTTTTGACACATTTTCTTTTTTTTTGAAACTTTTCGGACTCTATTCTTTTGCTTAATGCTTTTCTTTTGAGTTTTGCTGACTCTATCTTGATTCCAAAAGAGGTGTATCAAAGAAAATAAAACTAAGGCTCAAATGGGGTAAAGAAAGGATGACACAACGTTTGGATAGCTTAATAAAATGCCTTCATCATATCAATCCTTGAAAATGCAAGTACATATCATGCAGTATTAAAGTGAGAGATGAAGATCATTTGTAACATCTTTTTAAGCACTTACTTTGATTGAGTTTGTGCGTCACTACTTCTTCTGCAAACTCCACCTTTGTTGTACATTCCTCACATTGAATGACTCATGCTTTCATGGAGATCATTTTCTTTCTGTTCATGCAGCCACTATTTGACCTAATTGAGTCATGTCTCTCAATTGATAACCAAGTTATTCTTGTGATTCTCAAAATAATTGCCTTAATCTTCAAAGAAGGCTTCAACTTGTCACCAAATGTCTCAGCACTCTACCCATTTTCTTAGGTGCTCTCTTTTCCTAACTCTAACTCTCTAATTCAATGTTTCATGAATAAGTTGGACTTTAAGATCTGACTAAAAATTCTGCAGGCATGTCATAACACTAGAATCAACATAAAATGCATTGTGTAAAGCAAATAAACAAACAAATTAAAATAAGAGAAAACAAACAAGGGACACCACATTTCATTAAAAGGAAAAAATAGAAGGGTTTAAACAAAGATGACAGAGAAACAAAACAAGATAGATCCCGAACTACAACCCTAAAATAATTTGAAAAATAGAAAAACAAAAAAAACTACCAAACCTCTTCCTAGTAGGGAGAGGGGTGACTTCTCAATTGCTCAACCTGGCAACTTAGCCACTGGTTTGCATATCACCTTTACTAGAACTTCCAGCATGATCATACACATTTCTTTCAATAAATAAGTTCTGGGTCCTCATGTTTAACTCATTGCTTCCTACAAATTGTTCAGTACTATGTGCTGGCGAAGAATTCTATAGGACGATTGAGGTGCCAATATTTTGCACCACAATTAATTGTTCTTGAATCATCCTTTCTTTTTCTCTTTTCAAAGCACGACAATTCTCAATACTGTGACCCTGATATCAGAATGATATGCATATCGTACATTAGGATGAAAACTTCTTGAATATGGGTAAGGAGTATACCTAAGGAGAGGAGTAATCATGCCCTACTGTACCAATCTCTGGAGTAAACTGGAATATGACTCTCCAATTGGTGTGAAGCCATTCCTTGATTTCTGCCTCATTTCATTGTTTACCTTGGATCGAACCTCGGTCCTAGAAGGTCTTTGATATATTTGTAAAGCTGGAGGATGACTGTGAGGATGTTGTGCGCGCCATTGTGAGTAAGAAGGGAGTTGAACATATGGTTGTGTGTAATATACTAGATATGAAGGTGGGGAAATAGAGTACAATGGATATTGGGAGGGATTATACAGAGGTTGGGTATGAATTTGGGCTTGAGACTGATGGCAATGACGACGTCGTCTTCTTGGATGTGCCCGTTCTCCAACTACAATAGCAACTATATCTTTCTCATTCTTCTAACCTCCAATTTTCTTTAATTGATTGCAATATTGTCCCAAGTATTTCACAAATTTCTCTTGTCCATCTCACTCCTCAAATTTTGGTATCTCAAGGTTTAGAGGAGGGTTAACACTTGAAGACATGCCCCAGTCTTTGTATGAAACATCTTCTTCTGCAAGTCCTATAGTACTTTCTGCACTCTTCATTTTTCCAACTATTTTCTCTGATTCTTCTGGCACAGTGGACTTCTTGTTAAGAAATTTTGGTGGTCCAGTTAACTAAAAAGTAGGCTCAAAAGTATATCAATGATCGCCAAAAGTATCGAGCATGGGTCCACTAACAGCATGGAGAAGCACAACTATTGGGCAGATAGCCAATATGGATGTTTTAAGAGAGGATTGAGCAACAAAATCATAGACGACATGTGGTGTTATGAATGTAGTTGGCTTATGCTGAGGTTCTAGAGAAATAGTTGCAGATGTATTGAGATTCTTTTGGCTTGGAAAGAATTCTGCGGCATGTTGTGGTGCATCAACAACATTAGGACATGGAGCTTGCAATTGTGATAGAAAACTCAGGGTATTTGCGGGGTCAACAGTATTGAATGGAGGAGGAGGCAACCCACTAGCCTAAGCTCGATGCATTTCTGTCATTTGTTGTCTTAGTCTCTAAATCTCTTGCTTTAAACTCTCATTTTCCTGATTCTTTGTTTGATCCATGATGTCACTCTCTATATCTTTGTTGGACACAACTAACCCTTTGGATTTGGTGTGATGTGATGGACCAGCCAGAATGCCACAAACCAACCACCTTAAACTGACTCAACAAAAAATAACAAATGTGTTAGAGTTCAACACTTTTTCAAAACCTCTTTTTCCTTTTTTTTTTAAAAAGGATCGCCGAACCTAAGAAGGGCACCTACGTATCTCACTCCCGAGAGAGGAGAATCAGGTGTGCGTAGTTCGTGAAGTCTTGCCAAAATGGCAAATTGAACTCTTTGTTTTCTTTTTTTTCTTTATCTCGAAACTTTAAGACGAAAAGAAAATAACAATTTGTAAAAAGAATTGACAAAAAATCATTTTTTGCATTTTTCAGGTTTAAATTTCCTATACAAAATGAAACCTATGACAACCAAAGAAAAATCTTTTTTTTTTTTAAATTTTCGATTCTGAATTTCAGATGAAAATGAAACTTGAAACTATTAAAGGAAAATCTTTTTGTGGTTTTCTTTTCAAAGATATATATATGAACACCTATTCTAAATAAAGAGTGAAGAAAATCTTTTTGAATTTTTCAGATTTCAATACAAAACGAAACCTATGATTACCAAAGAAAAAAAATCTTTTCAGGTTTTCGGTTTTGAATTTCATACAAAAATGAAACTTGAGACTATTAACGGAAAATCTTTTTGTGGTTTTCTTTTCAAAGATGTGTATGAAACCTACTCTGAATAAAGAGCGAAGAAAATCTTTTTTGATTTTTGAAATAAGATTCCTGAACGAACAATAGGTTGACTACGTATCTCACATCCCGAAAGAGGAGAATCAGGGGTGCGTAGTTCGTCCAGCTTGGACAATTAAGGATTAAAACAAACTACGACTTGACTCGAGAGACGCGATTACAGACGGACGATGAGAAATAAAATCTTTTCGAGTTTTCATTTAGACAATTCACATAAGACCGACACTAACAACTATGAAAGAAAAATCTTTTTGGCATTTTTCATTTTATGAAATGGACACAACTACAACCATTTTTGAACCTTCTAAAGAAAATCTTTTTTTTTATGAATTTCTGAATTATGAATGCATGCTAAAAAAGATAAAGGAAAAATCCTTTTGAAATTTTGTTTTTTTTTTGAGAAAATGAGTGCGAAAGGTAAAAAAATCTTTTTGAATTTTTGAATTGTGAAAAAACTAAAGCCATAAAGAATACTAAAATCTACGAAACCCTTTTTGAGTCATTTTCTTTTTCTTTTTTTTTCTTTTTTTTTCAAACACACCTTACTTCTAACACATGCTTTTCCCGAATCAGTCCGTCAAATGACCCCTTACCCTCAAAATTGCAATAGTTAGCATGTAGAGATGCCTTATGGGTGAGCCTCCTATGAAGGACCAAGTGGGCCCCACTAGGTCTCAATATGATGCACATAAATATGACCTAAAGCCTGGCCTACTCTGGGGTTCACTAACAAGCTGTTCAGGGGAGCGTATGATCGATAGTGGTTGCGACAGGTTTCCACCCAATCCATACGTCCGACGGCTCCCCCTCCTAAAATAAAGGTGACTCAACTAGAATTTGTGTACACGACGTGCACTCCAAGACTTGTTGCAGAAAGAATTGACTCGGGTTATGCAAATGATTCCTGATATAAAGCGGTAACACATAAAGAAAAATCATAAACAAAGAGCACGTAGGCACTCCACAATGATAAAATAAATAAAAACGATAACACAAACAATGTCTATACACCCATAATGTCAAACTAAGCCGATACAACTCCAAAAAATAAGCTCTGATCCTGAAAGTTCTCCAGCAGAGTCGCCAGAGCTGTCACACCCCTTTTTTAACCAAAAAGAATTCGTTTTAAAGTTCGAAAGGATTTTATTATTAAGTGAAAAAAGACGAGAATTTGTTTTGAAAAGGATTATTTACTTTTAAACTCAGAGTCTCCACTTGACATAATTGGGTGTGCCATGTCACCTTTGGAAATCCTTTTTCAAAACTGTTTTGACTCTTTTAAATTGATCCGCGAATAGAGATTTCGGTTAAGGAATTTTGTTGACTGAGGAAAAGGTGTTAGTCACCCCTCGATCTCGTGGTTCGACCATGGTCGCTTGGTGGAGCATATCGGCTAATTCGACACTAAAAGTCTATAAACCACACATAAACATACAAACCAATCAATTAAACAAACAAACAAACAAACAAATCCAAAATTATAGTGTCCAGTCCAATTATTACAATCCTAAAATAAAAAAATGCGAAAAATATAAATCCTATTCTAAACTAATTCTAAACTATGCTCCGACGTTTTACTCGATGCCTTGGGCCTTCATCATGAATGTCTTTCTCCTACACAATACGTCGGGGCATTCCCCGGCTAAATAAATATAAGGCATCTTGGGACATTCCCCAGCTAAATGGATACATCTGAATTAAACACAATAAACTAGAAAGAGATACTCACGCACACATTCCAACATTCAACCTAAACATAAGTTCTAAATTTGCCTATCCGAACCTATATTTGCCTATCCCACTCGACCTATCATGATACTATCAAGTTCGATATCAATGGATCAAAACAACAATAATCACTTTATTAACTTTTAACTTCCACCCTAAAAAAATCAATTTTAATTCTCAAACGAGATATCCTTTCATCACATAATCCATAATTAATCCACAATCAAGGGAATCAACCACCGAATCAGAACAAACAAATATTAACTAATCCAACACTCAGATGTCATCAATAATTCACATACCAAATCACGTTCCACAATCATATAAGAATTAAAAGAGAGAGGAAAGAATTGGACCTCAATGCCGCTTTCAAGTATTATTCAATTGAACGAGATGAAATCCGCACCGAAACCTTGGACCGAATTTTGACTTCAAATCGAACCTAACTCAGAACAACCTTCTTTTCTATTTTTTATCAACCTGAATTGGAAAACCGCACCATGACGACAAGACCGAACCTATTTTGCACCCCCAGCTACTGTTTTGATCATTTTCTAACAGGGTTTACCTCAAATATCAAGAAAAATAAAGAGATTTAGGGGGTTTCACGACTGGATCTATTAATTCGACCACCTGGACAATGATTCTTAACTCGTCGAAGCTCCGATAAGTCCCAACAGTGATGAAAAATAGAGAAAATTAGATGGTTGTAACGTTCTCCGGTGAGGATTTGCCAGAAAATCTCTTCTCTCCTTTCTGTGTGTTTCTCGATCACTCTCCCTTCACTCTCTAAATGCTCTTGTCTCTCTCTCATCCCGCTCTCTCTCCCTTCACTCTCAATCTCTCACAAATCTCTCTCTACCTCTCTCAGTTCATGATGGGTCTTTGTGTTTGTGTAAATGGAAATTGGGAGTATATGTATATGAGTATATGAGTGTGCAGCTTGGGTTTTGAAAAATGGAGTCCCCACTTTCACTGTTTTTGTGCGTATGTATCCATGGAAGATAAGGTCTGTAGGAGTCTTGTTTATATATTATTTTATGTATGATGAAGAAAATCTGTGGGCCTCCTTATTATAGTGATAATCTCTTTCTTTATTTAGAAGAAATGTGAGGGGTCCCATGGATGGGGTAGTGGGGGTAGGGTATAGGGTAGGTGGGGGTAGAGTGAGTTGGTTAGGATAAGATTTTTTAGGATAGATTAAAACAAGATAAAAATTTGTTAAGGGTTATGGCAAGAGTTATTATTTTTTGTATTTTTGTGGGGTATAATCATATGAGTGAGGGTATGTAGTAAGGTGAGCTAAAAATGGATAAAATTCAATTTTGGGAGGATAAAATTAGGTGTCTACATAAGGTACTTGGGGTTTTCCTAAAAATCTCATGGGCATAGAAATCATGATTTTAAGAAAGTGGTTTCAAATTTATGAATATATTCATGTTTTAGAACTGTTGATGATATTGTTTTGGTCTTTAGGCCATCCTCCAAATTGATTTAAAATTTTATATATATTATAAGCATGTGTTTTAAGGTTGATGATTGAATTGAGAGCATAATTCATGAAAAATCCCTATCTTGTGATGATTTTCATTTACTTACGATAAACTATGAAATCGATTGAATGCATCTTGAAAAGCATGTCATGAAATGTCTTGAATAATGTTATATTTGGATTATGATTTTGATTTCAAAAGAGAGAGAGGGTTGTTTATGTTGATTAATGTTGAACATAATCATATAATGAGAAGGGTTGCATGGTTTGTTAAACATTACATGACCACCACTTGTTTATTGAAAGGATGAGAATTTTGCATAGTTTTGACTTATGTTTTCGGAACATGAATTCCCTTTGTTAAATTGTATGTTTGGGTGGTCTGAACTATGTTTTAATGAAGGAATCATGCATGATGCATTATGGCTCGGAAATAGGACTTGCAAGTCTTGGTGTGCCGACACCAATTCAGATTATGCCATGGTAATTCAGAACAAAATAGAATGCATGTTTGAAGTCAGAATTTTTAGATGTTGAAACTAGAATAATGCATGATTCAGAAAAGAATAAAATTGGGCATAAAGAGATGTTAGTTTGTTCCCTGAAGATAGCATGAGTTTAGATAACTCATTGCCTGAAACCGTGATTTACCGATCCGGGTATATTATATTACGCTGGCCTAGTACCGTGTGGTGTATCATAATCAGAAACTCCAATCCTTGTGGCACACTCGGGTTGGGGGCTTCCCCGCGAGTTAATGGATGATTCCATACCGCCCGTGGAATATTAAAATTGTAGGGGAGTGTATTGAGAAGAGTCTGTTAGTGCCTCAGAGTGTATTGATTTTTGTGTGAACTTTGATTTTGATGAAATCATGTTTTTTGAGCTGTGGTATTAACAGTATTCCATCTCTTTTAAAAAATTTATGTTGCAGATGTCATGCTTCAGGGGATTGATGTGCAGCAGAATGTTAGAATTGTATTTCCACCTGATTAGTAGTATAAGTTAAAGTGTCGGTGTTATGACCTATTGGTAGTGAGATTAGACCAAGAGGTTGGTGGTATGAAGTCACAAAGTTAGAAGTCAGAGTGAGGGTGACTTTTGTGTAAATAAATATTTTAGTTGAATAAACGATGTTCGAGGATGATTTACCACTTTATAGTGATAGACTAATGTGGTAGCTAGTAGCATGTGTGGATTGTATGGTAGTCTGTGGGGGAAGTGTTTGACTCAGATTTTTATTTATACCGAGTAAGATGTGTATCCTTAGATCATTGAATATTGTGTGTCAATTTTCTATCTCTTGTAATAAGTAATCTTGTTATCATAGTGTTTTTGAAAAAAAAAATCAAAGTCTAGTGAAGCCGTGTACGGCTCTTTTGATTCACTAGCATAGTTGCTTTGTTATTCATTTTAGTTTCTTGTTCAAAACACAAAAATCAAAGTCTAGTGAAGCCGTGTGAGACCTATTTTGATTTACTAGCAACTTGTTATTCTTGTGTTGGTTGAATATATGTATAGTCGAATCTTTTTACATGAGATTGAGTTGGTAATGAAGTGATATGTCCCTGTGTGTAGAAGGTAGAGAAAGAGTTATTAGTTAAGGTGAATTGTTGTCTGCTTGAAGTATGAAAATTGCTAGATGAGCCAGTAAGTTATAATTACAGACTCATGGTTGTTTATGGAATTTGAACGTAGTCTAAATGTACGCTTGGGTAAGTAAGTGTGATGTGAGAAAGCCGTATAAGTAGATATGATTGTATGGGGTTATAATATAAGATTAAGGTTGACTATGTCTATTATGTGACTATACCCCCCTCCCTCGACCTTCTTTTAGTTGGTATTTGTAAACTACTACTTGTGAGAAGGTATGTAGTAGATTTTTGAGGTATTTGGATAGAATGTCCCAATTTGATGGACTAGTATATTATGTTGCCTTCTTCATTGGTGGTAGATTATTGATGCTAGACTATTGGCTTGAATTTAATGTAGGATGTGGATTTAAGAATAATGGCTTAAGATTAATGATGAATGTTTTGTGAGAATTGTGTGTCAGGTTGGGTTGTAAATCATGCTTAGCAATAGACATTCAGTTTGAACAGTTGATGTCCATAAAGGTTGATGTGATGATTTCTTGGTTAATGATATTAGTTATATGGAAGTGATCTAATAGGCTTGAATGGTGTATGCAATAGATTAAGTTTATTTGGTTAGTAACAAAGTATGATGTTGTATGTATGAGGTAGAAGTATGCTTAAGGTGATATGGAGTTGCGGCATTTTCTAAGACTATTACATGTTGTGTGTGGCTAGTAGACATAGTAGTACTGTTGAGTTGCTAGGTGGAGAAAGACTTGTAATATGATTCATCAAAGGCTTGATGATATCCATGTTACATGTTATAATCTAAGTTTGAATTTTTGAAGGTTGAACCGACATAAATAAGAGTTAAAGCACTATAGGGTGTGCACTCCGACTATGGGAATACTCACGAGTATTCGAAGTTAGTAAGTGTTCAAGTATTATGTGATTGACTATTAGGGAAGATAGAGTGTGTCTCAAAAGGTAGGATTAGCAGTGGGTTTTCCCCTTCCAGGTGTAGCCATATTGGTTAAGTTCTATTAATTGCATGTATTATCGTATTCCAGACCCCAGAGTGTAGTGAGTGTAGTTCAGTTTAGAGTATAGGAAGGGGTCTCTCAAACTTAAGATGATGGCTTAAAGCTAAGGAGAAGATCATAAAACAAGTGACTAAGATAGGCTCTCAGATTCTAGTAGTGATGTCAGTATGATATAGAACATCAGGAAGTGAGGGTGAGGATCAACCCATTCTTATCTCAGTATTTTTCAGTTATCCCAATACTTACTCATGATTTACGTTTTAGTTCCATGATCATAGTTCATGTTCATGTATATGATAGAGAATCACGTGCTCTTCCAGTTCTAGAATGAGGAGTTCCAGTTCATTCAGTAGTCGAAATCACATTCCATATGTTATGAACTTCAAATTGACGTCATGCAGCTCATGACTCATGTACTCACTCTTTATAATGTGCTCAGTTCCCATAATTCATGCTATACTCTTTATGATTGACGAGATTCAGCTTATAGTCATGTATGCCCCAATTCAAATCACTTTGATGAATCCCTGATGTTGATTTTCTTTTCCTTCAGCCTCAGTTAAGTGTCAAGTCTCGTATAATATCCTTCCATGCTTCAAGGTCTTATGTTCTAACCCTGTAGTGACTCCTCCTTATGTGATGATAGTGGTGATGAGTAAATCTTTCTTGTTAATAAAAGATCATAGTATGCTTGTTTTAGATAAGGCCATAAGTGTGAAGTAAGATATGAGGCCAAGTCTTTGATAGATGTGATAGTTAGTGGAAATTTATGTGTGTATGTTCTTGGGGTAGTGCGTGGGAGTTATATTGATAGTGGATTAGAGAATATGTGAAGTATGTCCTTATGGGTGTTTGCCTTGGAGTTCATATATGGTTATAAAGATAGACTTGAATGATATGTTGAGATTTAAGTGGAGGAACACAATATGTGCTAATGAATCCATAGTAAGAGATCATTGTTAGTCGTTGAAGTGGTAAGGCACGATATGCTTAGGGTGTGATCTATAAAAAAATATATAGAAGATTGAATCATATGGTTTAGACTAGTATCGTGGTGTGATATGTTTTATTTTTTGATTTGAAGTTAGGCTTGATCATGGTGAGAGGACTTATGTTACTTTAGGCAGTAGTAGAAAGATTTATCAATGCCCATATAAGAATTCTAAGTTAAATCAAATGAGTATGGCATTGAAAGGGAATAATATAGTTAAGGGAATATTCGAGAAGTCCGCTAAATTTGAAAGTAAGAAGTTACATTGCCTAAGGCCTGGTAATTCTATCCTAGTTTATAAGTTACATGTCTATATTCCATGCTATAGAGTAGTGTCATTGTTGTGATTCCTTAGTTGGGTGTCTTGTGTAACTCATGCCCAAGATTCTTTTCTCCCGAATGCTACTAGAACTTCTTTAGAAAGATTATTGAAAAGATACTCCAGTTAGGTATATGTTTCCAGTATAATTCAGCCAATATAACCAGCAGTTCAGTTTAACAGTCAGGCAGAAAGGTTACTGTGGTTTTCCACTTTTACACCCAGTCCTGCTATCTAAAGTCCCATGTATATGACCATCCTAAGAGATAATCTATTCCATCCATGTAAATTGCGGATTTAGCTCAGTCTGAACATCATGTTTCAGATTTATCTATTTAGTCATGACTCAGTTTGTAAGAGTTCAGCGCATAGTCTCAAATCTCTCTAGGCATTTTAGCTCAGACAGTGTAATACCTTTGTAAGATCTAAATCTTGTTGTCTCAAGATTCATACTTACATAAATTATCACTTCTCAATGCCATACGTATGATTGGATCATGAACACCTCAAGAAAATCCTAAATTCTCAGCATGAATCAGCTCCTCAAAGCAAGTAAGGGCAAATCAGCTCAGAATTCAATTTCATGATGGAAATTTAAATATTTCAGATCAGTATATTCTTTATTAGAAGACATATCATGTCCACATTATTCCATAACTTTAAGACTTCAACATTCCTGCCCTTCATTCGGGGATGAATAATCCCAAGGGGGAGATAATGTAACACCCCATATTTTGGGATAGAATAAAAATCGTTGTTTCTATGCATAGATGATCCAAAAGCCAAAAATCCTATACAAATTTGGTATGTTAATCAATTATGTAGTGTGTGAACCTATTTAAGCATGAATTGAGATCATAGAGGTCCCCTACCTCAAGGACGAGTTGAAAGCTTTCCTATCATTCGAGTTTGAGTGAGCGTCGAAACCTGGTCAACTTCAATCTACATAACTCTTTGTATATAATGAATTATAGGGCCTACTATATATCAAATTAAATCTCTTTGAATTATCTTTCCAACGATACCAATTTTGCCTAAATTCGATACCCGAGCAAAAAGTTATGGTCATTTTAGTGACTAAGACAGTAGCATCATGCGATAAGCGTACGACGCACGCCCTATCGCACACATAAAAATTTCAGGTTCTGTTTTCGCTTTTGTAAGGGAAAAATAGGTATCTTCCATCCCTTATCCAGCTATAACACGAGATTAAACTCCCAAAACACAAATTCATCAAGAACTCACCCTAGGGTTTCATACTAAAAACCCAAATATCTCAATATTTAACCGTGGGTTTTCCTTAATTCTTCAAGATTTGGAATCCCCATTGCGAGGGCCATAAGAGGCACCCATCAATCGTACGTATAACATCCCAAAAGATAGAGTTCATTCAAAAGCTTGTAATTTAAGGTACGCGGGGTTTTCCTGAAAATCTCATGGGCATAGAAATCATGATTTTAAGAAAGGGGTTTCGAATTTATGAATATATTTATGTTTTAGAAGTGTTGATGATATTGTTTTGTTCTTTAGGCCATCCTCCAAATTGATTTGAAATTATATATTTATTGTAAGCATGTTTTTTAAAGTTGATGATTGAATTGAGAGCATGATTCATGAAAAATCCCTCTCTTGTGATGATTTTCATTTACTTATGATATACTATGAAATCTTTTGAATGCATCTTGAAAAGCATGTTATGAAATGTCTTGAATAATGTTACTTTTGGATTATGATTTTGATTTCAAAAGAGAGAGGGTTGTTTATGTTGATGAATGTTGAACATAATCATATAATGAGAAGGGTTGCATGGTTTTTTAAAGATTACATGACCACCACTTGTTTATTGAAAGGATGAGAATTTTGAATAGTTTTGACTTATGTTTTCGGAACAAGAATTTCCTTTGTTAAATTGCATGTTTGGGTGGTCTGAACTATGTTTTAATGAAGGAATCTTGCATGATGCATTATGGCTCAGAAATAGGACTTGTAAGTTTTGGTGTGACGACACCAATATGTCATGGTAATTCAAAACAGAATAGAATGCATGTTTGAAGTCAGAATTTTTAGATGTTGAAACTAGAATAATGCATGATTCAGAACAGGATAAAATTGGACATAAAAAAATGTTAGGTGGTTCCCCGAAGAAGGCACGATTTCAGACAACTCGTTGCCCTAAACCGTGATTTGTCGATTTGGGTATATTATATTATGCTGTCTTAGTGCCGTGTGGCGTATCAAAATCAGAAACTCCAATGTTTGCGGCACACTAGGGTTGGGGGCTTCCCCACCGAGTCGATGGCGGATTCCCTACTGCTAGTGGAATGTCAGAATTATAGGGGGTGTCACCTAACTCAGAAGTAATATAAAGATCAGAAACTGCTTTTGATAGAAAGGTTTTTATGTTTTTTTCAAGAATGCCCATGTGTTTTGAAAATTATATCTTTCATGATGTTTATGACTAGCTTTCAACTATTTTATTTATATAAAAGCTTTATTTTGGATTGCTCTGCGTACTAGTACATCTGTATTGATCCTCTCTTCCCTTCAGATTCTGAGGCACAGTCAAGGGGTCCTGATAAGCGGTAGATTTCATCAGACAGGAGTGAAGAGTGCCAGTTGGTGAGCCTTCTATATTTCAGAAGGCCTAGTTTCTTTCGGATAGCTATTATTTATTATGGTTTTTGGTCTTCTGGGGGCTTTTTCCCAGTTTTCAGACAGTTGTTATTTGATCACGTAGTAGAGATTTTGCAGACGATTTACAGACGGTGTTTAGTGGATATTGGATTTTATTCCTCACTGTTAAACTAAATTTAGATTATGACCATGTTTTCGTAGCAGATTTTATTTCCGCATTTCCTATTTATATATGAATGGTGTATATGATTACATACTAGAAGGGCTCTCGGGCCTTCATGGTTCGGGATGTCCGTCACGACCAGGGCCTTGGTTCGGGTCGTGAACATATTAGTAGTTACTGGAAACTAAGTTTATAAAAGGCCAATGGTATTAGAAAATTTGTAATGGTTGGCAGATTACATTATGGGTATTTAAATGTGCCGATACAATTGCAGTATGGTACTATGATTTAGTATTTTCATGCATCGCTTTAGACTCCAAAATTTAGAAAATAATTGAGTTTTAGTTCTATGGTCTTTTTAGAGTAAGAATTAATTAAATTGGGGATGTTGTATTTGATTTGATTAGGCTCGTTCAGAGGTAATTAAAAATGCTAAAGCTTCCATCTGATCTTTTTTGCTTCGAGTTAACTTCACGAATCCTTTTAAGTCAAGTTAATACTTTTCCTTAGTATCCAGTCCTTGTTGGATTGAGATACGCGTCACGACTAGGCCCTAGTTCGGGTCGTGTCATATGCGTGGCTAAACCACCTAACTAGTTTTGTGGGAACCCTAGCAGAATAACAAAGTAGAGGAAGTGTGAGGTCCTTCTAAATTAGTGTTGATGCATGTATTGTGATCTTCTATGGTTTGTATGCTTTCTTAACTACTGCAAAAGTTAAGGAATTTCCTGTATTCTAGATCATCTTCATAGGAGAGGTCAAGATTAGGAAAAAAAGATTACGACAGTCATTCGAAGCTACCAACCCTCGTCTAATCAACTTGACACCCCAAAGGATTTGATTGAATTGGGATCAAAGACAAGGGCTAGTAAGGTGACACTCTGAGACTCACAAGGTGAAGAGTAAAATTTATCAAGGCGTTCTCAAGACGGTGAAGTGATACCTATTTTGTCAAATTTTGTATGCAGTGCATTGCGATAGTCAGATTGAGCACGATAAGTCTACCGATTTAGGAAGCCGGGGGGAACACAATCTTAGTATTCATCTTAGATTGATTTCAACTAAAGTGATCAAGACTTTTTGTTACTTTACTATTTTCACTGAAAAACCCCCCAGTTACTTTTCCTGTATTTTCCAGCTACTTCGATAGATTTGTGAGAGATATTCTGCCTATTCTCTATGGTTTAAACCCCAACATCTGTTAGGTTACTATATTTGACTTTGACTGTATTATACTTCTAGGAGGTATAATTTTAGGCAACATTAGTTAGGTGTTGTGTTGATGTAAGAGAGTAAGGTAATTGTGTATTACAATACCCCGTATTTCCCTATCTTAATTTAACTCTCAGTACATGAGTTATTCTGTATAAATTTATAAAAATACTTGGTATTTTTTAGTTTAGAGCCTACCATTGCATAGGAAATTCAGTCCGCTTTCCAATGATACAAAATTCGCCTAAATTTGATTCCCAGGTGAAGAGTTAGAGCCATTTTTGTAAGATAGTGTGCCAAATGGCACGTCAGCGTGTCGCGGAGGCCAGCCAAATAACAATTGTCTAATTTCAGTATTACTTCATGATAATGGAGCGTCGCGCCGTAGACACAGCTCATAATTGTCATTTTTCCAGTGAAGCTACGCAATTTCACCACGTCGCGATGAGTCCCAAATTCGTATACAGTGTGGCAATGCGATTTCACCGCGTCGCATCATTAGCCAATTTCCCAGTTGTCAATTTCCAGAGACACGATGCGTCGTTCCAAGGGCCCAGGTCAAAAATTTTGATGAAAATTAAAAGTTTCGTCCAGGGTTAAACTAGGTTTTTTCATGATTTTAATACTCCCAGATAGAGGATTTAATCCCTAAAACTGTTTTTAACCCATTCTTTATTAACTTTTCCTCAAAATCAACAAGCTCTCTCTCAATTAGCAAACCCTAATCTTCAAGCAAGCAAGAGCAATCCTCAAAAAAATCATTAAGAGCTTCAAGAATTAAAATATCTAGGCATGTTAGGTGTTCATTCATGGGTTCTTTTCACTCATGAAGTCCAAGAACCCCTTTTAAACTTATGAGATCTCAGATTTATGAACCTCGTTGGGTTTCCATTCAGATTAATTATAAGTTTCTATGAAATTAAAATTGTTATGTGATGAATTATATGAATTGCATGCTAAACCCTTGAATTTGTAATTGAGTAACGTATTCATGATGTTCATGTGTTGGCCATTACCATGTGAAATAATCCATGTTCCCCAAATGTTTTCTAAAATGCCTATATGAAGTAAATAGTGGAATCATGACATGTCATGATGTGGTCCCAATCATGTACAAGATTATGCCCTACAAGTGTTTGATAAAATGTCTCTATGAATGAATTATGAACAAGTAGACATTGTTTTGCTTTCAAGATCATACTATACTTTATTTTTCATGCAATCGAGTCCTGGCGGTATTCAATACCCAAAAATCTAGCTATTTACCTAGAGTAACAGTAGTTATAGAATAGTCTCAGTCATGACATAAAATATTAGTACTCATCTAGTTAACAGAACTCAGTGAACTTAGTCAGTTACAGAACTCAGTGAACTCAGTATCAGTCTAGTTTGACTTAGTATAATCAGTTCAATGTTTACTCAGTTGGGAGTAGAATTCCACACCGAGTGAACCCAAGGATAGGCGCTCACCTGCCAGTAGAGGGTGCGATCCTTAGAAGCAGTCCTTGCATTCCAGAACTACATAGCCAGCATAGGTTGAGACATCAACCTGCCAGTTGAGGGTTGATGGGGGTGTTTTAACCTGCCAGTTGAGGGTACCACCATTCTCACTAGAGTACCTGCCAGATAAGGATAACTCTTCAGCTTGTCTTTACCAGTGGCACGATACTGACACTTTTCTAACTGGGGTTAAAGGTTGGACCCCAATTATCTTATCTGGGGCATGTCGGTTAGATGATTACTTCCCACAATCTTAGTTTCAATCTCAGTATATAACTCAATTCAGTTTTACAGTATCAGGCTTATCAGATTCAGTTAATCAAATTCAATAACTCAGTTATTAGTAATCTCAAATATCAGTTACTCAATTATTGAAACTCAGAACTTAGCTTCTGTAAAAGCTCAGTTACAATATACACTTATATGCACAGTATTACATACTCAGTATTTATAGCAATTTCAATTATCCATGTAATATCATATTCAGTTACTCTATATCATTTAGCCAGTTATTGATCATGCATATGAACCCTTGCATTCAGCCTTACCTCATCTAGCATACCAGTATATTCCACGTACTGACACATACTTATTCTTTGCATTATGATGTCTCATATCATAGGTTTGGATGCTCAGGTTCCTGACTGTGCATAGACAAATCAGTTAGCAATAACAGATTTAGTAGTGAGTCCTTATCTATCAAAGATGTTCTTTTATTTCAGTATTTTCAGTAGCTTCAGTATTTTAGTAGTCGGAGTTAGTTGGGGGCTTGTCCCATCAACTCCACATTTAGACAGTTCAGTTAGAGGCTTTTTAGACTAGACTAGTTTAGACAGTATTCAGATTTCAGATTTTTATCATATGTTATTCGGTCACCCAAATCAGCAGGGAGCCGTTTCCAGTGCCACCAGTGGGTAACACCCAAATAGGATTCATGCATTTTAAGTCCAGATAAGATCAGAAAAATTCTCCTGATGTGGTCACTGGTATATTACAGATCTTTCATTTACATGTGCCTTGGTAGATCCAGGAGCTTTTTAATCTTTCATAATTTTTTATATAGCTGTTAACTTCGGAGTCAGTCCAGAAATCCTAGCAGAGCTTTTCTCAGTTTCTACCCTAGTGGGTAAATCTATCATAGCCCGACGGGTATACATGAACTGCCCGATTATGATATCTCAGAAACTTACTTCAGCAGACCTTGCAAATCTAGAGATGGCAGATTTTGATGTCATTCTCGAAATAGATTAGCTCCATTCATGCTATGCCTCAGTTGATTATAGAAATTGAATTGTTCATTTTTAGTTTCCAAATGAACCAGTCCTTGAATAGAGAGGTAGTACTACAATATTTCAGAGTTAGTTAATTTCATACCTTAGAGTGAGGAAAATGATATCCAAGGAATGTGTCTATCATCTTGTGTGATTCAAAGACTCTAGTTCAGAGATTTCTAGTCTTGAGTTAGTTTTAGTAGTGAATGAATTCTTAGATGTATTTCCCAAAGATCTTCCTGAAGTTCCAATAGACTTCTTCCAAACACTCAGCCTATATCTATTCTATCATACAGAATGGCACCAACTGAACTTAGAGAGTTAAAAGAGTAGTTAAAGAACCTTTTAGATAAGGGGTTCATCAGACCCAGCGTTTCCCCGTGGGGCGCACCAGTCTTACTCGTGCGTAAGAAAAATAGTTCTCTTAGAATGTGTATAGATTGCCGTCAGTTGAACAAAGTCACAGTAAAGAAGAAATATCCACTTCTTAGAATCGATGACTTATTTGACTAACTTTAGGGCGCCAATTACTTTTCTAAGATAGACCTCAAATCAGGCTATCATCAACTTAGAGTCAAAGAATGTGACATTCCAAAAATTATTTTTCGAACCCGGTATGGTCACTTCGAATTTATAGTCATGTATTTTGGTCTTACTAATGCCCCAACAACTTTCATGGACGTAATGAATCACCAGTTCAAGCAGCACTTGGACATGTTCGTTATAGTCTTCATTGATGACAGTTTTGTCTATTTCCATAGCGAGAATGATCACGCAGATCACCTTATAATCGTACTTCAGACTCTCAGAGCTCATCAGTTGTAAGCCAAATTCAGTAAGTGTGAATTTTGGTGAAGGTCAGTAGCATTCCTTGGTTATATTATTTTGGTGATGGCATTAGAGTTGATCCTCAAAAGACCAAAGTAGTGAGAAACTATCCTAAACCCATTTCTCCACCAGATATCAGGAGCTTTTTGGGTTTAGCTGGATATTACCATCGATTTGTTGAAGGGTTTTCATCTATTTCATCCCCTATGTCCAGATTGACTTAGAAGAAAGTCAAGTTTCAGTGGTTAGATTCATGTGAGAAGAGTTATCAGAAGTAGAAGACTCAACTTACCTCAGCCCAGTTTTAACTCTACCAGATGGTTCAGATGGATTTTTTGTGTACTGTGATGCATCCAGAATAGATTTATGTTGTGTCCTTATGCAGAGAGGTAAGGTCATAGCCTATGCCTCTAAACAACTTAAGCCCAATGAGAATAATTACCCGACTCATGATCTTAGGTTAGCAGCTGTAGTGTTTGCCTTAAAGATTTGGAGGCACTATTTGTATGGAGTGCATGTGGATGTGTTCACAGATCACAGAATCATGTAGTATGTATTTTCTTAGAAAGACTTAAATCTGCGTTAGAGGAAGTGGTTAGAATTGCTGAAAGATTATGACATAAGTGTTCTGTATCATTTGGGCAAGGCCAATGTAGTGGCAGATACTCTCAGGAGGTTGTCTATGGGTAGTGTGGCTTATGTTAAGAATGGTAAGAATAAGTTAGCTCAGGAAATTCATTAGTTTGCCCGACTAGGTGTTCGCTTGGTCGATTCAGTAGAGGGTAGTGTGTGGGTGCAAAATAGTTCAGAATCAACTCTAGTTTCTGAAGTGAAGGAAAAATAGGATAGAGATCCCAGCCTTGTTAAGTTAAAAGAGTCAGTCATAGGTCAAAAAGTAGAGGTTTTCTCCCAAGGGATAAATGGTGTGTTGCGTTGCCAGGGTTGGCTATGCGTGTCGGGTGTAGATGACTTGAGGCAATGAATTCTTGCAGAAGTGCATGGTGTGTGTTACTTTATTCATCCAGGTGACACTAAGATGTACCGTAATTTATGGGAAGTCTATTGGTGGAGTGAGATGAAGAGCGATATTACAGAGTTTGTAGCCAAGTGCTCAACGTGTCAGCAGGTTAAGATTGAGCACAAAAACTTAGTGAATCCATGTAGGAGTTTTGTATTTCCACATGAAAATGGGAATAAGTGAACATGGACTTTATGACGGGATTGACTCGTACTTGTTATCACCATGATTCTATTTGGGTTATTGTAGACAGGATGACCAAATCAGCTCACTTCTTGCCAATTCATACTTTTTATTCAGCCGAGGACTATGCCAAACTCTATATCAGAGAGTTGGTCTAGTTACACAGGAATCCCAGTATCCATCGTCTCAGATAGAGGTACCCAGTTTACCTCACACTTTTGGAAAGTATTTTAAAAGGGTCTTGGTACCTAAGTTTACCTCAGTACAGCCTTCCACCCTCAGACAAATGGTCAAGCAGAAAGGACCATTCAGACTCTAGAAGATATTTTAAGAGCCTACATTGTTGATTTTAAAGGTAGTTGGGATAACCACTTGTCTTTGATCGAATTTGCACATAATAACAGTTACCATTCTAGTATTTAGATGGCTCCGTTTGAGGCTCTTTATGGTAGGAGATGTACATCTTCAATTAGTTGGTTTGAGGTAGGTAAAGCCGCATTAGTAGGGCCTGATTTAGTGTTTGATGCCTTAGAGAAGGTTTTATTGATCAAAGAAAGGCTTATGGCTGCCCAAAGCTGACAAAAATCGTAGGCAGATGTGAGGAGAGAGGATCTCGAGTTTGAGATCGGTGATTTTGTGTTCTTGAAAATCTCTCCTATGAAGGGGGTGAAGAGGTTCAGCAAGAAGGGAAAGCTCAGTCCCTGATATATCGATCCTTAAAAAATTCTCAGCTGTTTTGGAAAGGTAGCTTACGAGCTTAAGTCACCTTCAGATCTAGCTTCAGTACACCAATATTCTATGTCTCCTTGCTAAAGAAATGGATTGGTGACCCAGGAGACATAGTTATCTTAGAGGGCGTAGATATTCAGAATGATCTCTCTTTCAAAGAGGTTCCAGTCCAGATCCTCAATCATTAAATTCGCAGACTAAGGAATAAAGAAGTTCCATTGGTCAAAGTCCTTTGGCGGAATTAGTCCGTTGAAGGAGCTACTTGGGAAGCAGAAGTAGATATGCGAACCAGTTATCCTCACCTCATCTTTGCAAATTCAGCCTAAGGTAACAATCTTTCTTAGATTTGCTTAGTTCCATATTCAGTTACAGTTATAAACTTGGAATTCTTTATCATTGCATCATCAGTCATGCATTTATAAATTAGTTCAGTCATGTATTCATGCATCATATATGCATGTTGGGTATGAAAACTCAGCTTATCAGTAGCTCTAGTCATGTAATCCATGCATCAAAGAAGCATTTTCAGTGTGTAAGCTCAGTCTATCAGTGTTTCTCAGCTTAATCAGTCTCATTCAAGGACGAATGTTCCCCAGGGGGAGATATTGTAATACTTCATATTTCCCTAGCTTAATTTAACTCTCAGTACATGAGTTATTCCATATAAATTTTTGAAATACTTGGTATTTTTCAGTTTAGAGCCTACCATTGTGTAGAAAATTCAGTTGGCTTTACAACGATATAAAATTCACCCAAATTCGATACCCGGGTGACGAGTTAGAGTCATTTTTATAAGACAGTGTGCCAAATGGTATGTCAGCGTGTCGCAGAGGCCAGTCAAATGGCAATTGTCAAATGACAGTAATTCTCCGTGATAATGGCGCATCGCGCCATAGACCTAGTTTAAAATTGTCCTTTTTTCAGTGAAGCTATGCGATTTCACCGCGTCGCGATGAGTCCCAAATTCGTATCTAGTATGGCAACGCAATTCCACCATGTCACGCCACTATCCAATTTCCCAGCTATCAATTTCAAGAGATACGGCGCGATAGCATCGTGTCGCGCCAAGGGCCCAGGTCGAAAAATTTTGATGAAAATTAATAGTCTTGTCCAGGGTTAAACTAGTCTTTTCCCATAATTTTAATACGCCCAGGTATGGGATTTAATTCCCAAAAATATTTTAAACCCATTCTTTATTAACTTTTTCTCAAAATCAACAAGCTCTCTCTCAATTGGTAAACCCTAATCTTCAAGCAAGCAAGAGCAATCCTCAAAAAAATCATCAAGAGCTTCAAAAATTAAAATATCTAGGTATGTTAGGTGTTCATTCATGGTTTTCATTCACTCATGAATTCCAAGAACCCTTTTTAAACTTACAAGATCTCAGATTTATGAACCTCATGCTTGAAATTGATTGTGTTCATGTCTATGATAGTAGTTGGGTTTCCATTCATGATTAATTATAAGTTTCCATGAAATTAAAATAGTTATGTGACAAGTTATATGAATTGCATGCTAAACCCTTGAATTTGCAGCTGAGTATTTATTCATGATGTTCATGTGTTGGCCATTACCATGTGAAATAATCCATGTTCCCCAAATGTTTGCTAAAATGCCTATGTGAGGTAAATAGTGAAATCATGACATGTCATGATGTGGTCCCAATCATGTACAAGCTTATGCCCTACAAGTGTTTGAGAAATTGTCTCTATGAATGAATTATGAACAAGTAGACATCGTTTTGTTTTCAAGATCATGCTATGCTTTACTTTTCATGATATCGAGTCCTGGGTGTATTCAATACCCAAAAATCTAGTTGTTTACCTAGAGCTACATTAGTTATAGAATAGTCTCGGTCATGACATAAAATATTAGTACTCATCCAGTTAACAGAACTCAGTGAACTTAGTCAGTTACAGAACTCAGTAAACTCAGTCAGTTACAGAACTCAGTATCAGTCTAGTTCAGCTCAGCATAATCAGTTCAGTGTTTATTCAGTTGGGAGCAGGATTCAAGACCGAGTGAACACAAGGATGGGGGCTTACCTGCCAGTAGAGGGTGTGATTCTTAGAAGCAGTCCTTGAATTCCATAGCTACGTAGACAGCGTAGGTTGAGACATCAACCTACCAATTGAGGGTTGATGAGGTGTTTTAACTTGCTATTTGAGGGTACTACCATTCTCATTAGAGTACCTGCCAGATGAGGATAACTCGTCAGTTTGTCTTTGCCCGTAGCATGGTACTGACACTCTTCCAACTGGGGTTACAGGTTGGACACCAGTTATCTTATTTGGGGCATGTCGGTTAGATGATTACTTCCCACAGTCTCATTTTCAATCTCAGTTTTAATTTTAGTATAGAACTCTGTTCAGTTCTACAGAATTAGGACTGTCAGATTCAGTTAATCAGTTTCAGTAACTTAGTTATAGTAATCTCAGATATCAGTTACTTAGTTATCAAAACTCAGAACTCAACTTTTGTAACAGTATACATGTATATTTACATTATTACATACTCAGTATTTATAGCAGTTTCAGTTATCCATGTACTTTCATATTCAGTTACTCTCTATCATTCAGTCAGTTATTATTCATCCATATGAATCCTTGCATTCAGGCTCACCTTATCTAGCATACCAGTACATTCCACGTACTGATGCATACTCTTTCGTCGCACTATGATGTCTTATTCATAGGTTCAGATGCTCAGGTTCCTGACCGCGCATAGACAGATTCAGTTAGCAGCAACAGATTCAGTAGTGTGTCCTCATATATCAAGGATGTACTTTTATTTTAATATTTTCATTAACTTCAGTATTTCAGTAGTCGGACTTAGTTGGGGGGCTTATCCCATCAACTCCACATTCAGATATTTCAGTTAGAGGCTTTTTAGACTAGACTAGTTCAAACAGTATTCATATTTTAGATGTTTTATCAGATATTATTATTTATTAGTATTTCAGATTTTGAACTTTATGGCATTTCAGTCTATTTTCTGTATTACTTTTAGTGTTATTATCCAGTGCTCACAGCAGGCACCAGTCATGTGTTAGCTTGTGGTCCTTCGTGGTCGTAAGCACCGTATAGCTTTGGGGTACAGACTTGGGGCGTTACATGTATGCCTCACACCAATTGAATACCCATGAGAAGAATTATTCTACCCATAATTTGGAGTCGTATGCAGTTGTATTTGCCTTGACATTATGGACGCACTATTTGTATAAAGTCCTTTACAAGATCTTCTCGGATCATGGTAGTCTTCAGTATTTCTTCACTGAGCGATATCTTAATATGAGGCAACTTCATTTCTTGGGTTGCTTAAAGATTATGACCTTACTATTCTCTATCATCCCGGAAAGGCTAATGTGGTTGCACATACCTTGAGCTGGATGTCGACTAGTATGGTAGCTTGGCGCATATTTTGACTCATGAGATCGTTAGCCTTAGAGGTTCAGTATTTGGCTAACTAGATGGTTAGGTTTGATATTAGATACCTGGGTGTGTTTTTGTATTTATGGAGGCCAGATCTTCTTTAATGGAGCAGATTCAGGCTCATTAGTTTGATGATGTCAGATTGAGATTGATTCGGGATAAGGTGTTGAGTGGGGAGGCTAAGAAAGCCTCACTTGACTCCAATGGTTTTTTGAGATCGTGTTTTTGTATCGAGAGTAGGTGATTAGATGAGATTGATTTTAGAGTAGGCTCATTGTTCTAAGTATTCCATTTATCCTGGAGTTACTAAGATGTATTGTGATTCGATTCAGAACTACTGGTGGGGTGTATGAGGAGGGATATTACGGACTTTGTATCTCATTGCCTATATTGCCAGTAGGTGAAGGCCGAGCACTTGAGGCCTGGTTTTTTGCTTTAAAGATTACACATTCCCAAGTAGAAACGGAAACGGATCACTATAGGCTTCGTGACTGAGTTACCTCGTACTTCACGTGGTTCTAACAGTGTTTGGGTCATCGAGGATCGATTGACCAAATCTGCTCATTTCATTCCTGTTCAAGTTTTCTACAGTACGGAGAGGTTGGCTCGTAGCTATGTTCATGAGATAGTTCATCACTGTGGGGTATCAATGTCTATTATCTCAGATAGAAGTTCAATATTCACTTTTCATTTTTGGAAGGCATTTCAGGAGGAGTTAGGTACACGAGTTGATCTTAGGACAACTTTTTACTACCAAACCAGTGGCCAGTTAGAGCAGACTATTTAGGTTTTGGAAGTTATGCTCCGCGCTTGTGTCATAGACTTTGGAGGTCAATAGGCAATCCTACTTTTTCTGCGCGGTGTTAGGTGGATTGGCTTGGTCATCGATCGTTTGCGGTGAAGTGGCAAGCTTTTTTTTTTTTGGAAGAATTGATCATTCCATCGGTTTTATTTCATAAACTAGAATTATTGAGTTTAGATTAACATCATCGTTGTTATAGTCTTTGTTACTGTTAGGATCGGAGGCATGTCCTGACTCAGATTATTTTTGAATTTGTAGAGGCTTTATGGATGTTACTGTGGAATGGGTATTAACGTTGACATGCTTAGATGTTTTTGAGCTTGTTACTCTTATCATCTTGTTATATGTTTGCATTTCAGCTGCTGCTAGAAGTGTTATATCTGTTTTGGTTAGGCAAAAAGGGGTTGGTCTCTGGTCCTCGGTGAACTTGAGATACCCGTCATGGCCAGGACCTGGTTTGGGTCATGACAACAAGTATAATTCACATCAAATAAGCTCAAAACAATACTAAAGAGAGAACAAATATGAGGCGGATGATAATATAAATGCATGAATTTTAGCCCCATATCATACACTCTGATTCATTCTCCTACATTAATGTTAAGTTTAAAACTATAATGCAATAACACATGTAGTCATCAAATTCTTGTTCTTTTTGTACATAGTTCAACCATTTTTCATAACAAGTGTCTATCTAATTCTTTTACTCAAAAGTCCAAGAATCATAATTTTTACATATCACTATACTTATTTGATAAATGATTAATGAACCTAACCTAACCTAACCTAACCTTCGATCATAGAAGTATTAAACAAAATCCCTTTGCTTTATATTATTATAGCAATAAATATCATCATTGACAAATAAAAGAAGTGATTACACAAAATAAAAATTAAAATAAGGAAAAAGGGTTAAGTTTACTCCTTTACTTTCAAAAATTGACTAACTTTACCTTTCATCATACTCTTGGGTCATATTTGCCCCCACCGTTAAGAAAGTTTCATATGTACCCCTCATTTAACGAAATGCCCCAAATTCACTAAAATGACTCAATTTTAAAAATAAAACCTATTATCCTATTCTAACCCAACCCGACCCAAATATTACAGGAGGAAATGTAAGTATTGTTGTGGAGATAGAATATTGGTAGTTGCAACCACGATCCAACACATTGGAGTTCCTTGTTGGCTTCATAAACATGTCCTCAAAATCTTTGAGCTCTACCTCTTGTTTCTTCAAGCAACCTTTAAATAGAGTACTAGTGTTGCATGACGTACATGATTGATAATAAAGTGAAATTATACAAGAAAATGAATTTTCATTCGGACAAGAATATTTGAAAAATCTTCCTCCCAAATTAGATGGAATGCTCTAAGTGAGACTTTTGAAAACCAATTCACAACACTTCCTTCTTGAAGAATAGCTATTTTGTGTCATTTAATAAGATAATCTACTAGTAGATTAGTGAACATACATGTCTTTGTATCTAAACTTCATTAGAAATTTTGGCAAGAGTAGTGAGGGAGAAAGAAGTGAAACCTAGCCCTGGATGATTTGAAAACCTAGATGAGAAGCCTCTCAACAGATCTAAATATCTATATGAGAAATATGCTAAAATCTTCATTAAAAGAAGAGCTCTTCTCTCTCAGACTTAATACGATCTACTTTAGCGTGGGTTTAGGTCCTTTTCGTTAAGTTGGGTTAGGTTGGCAGGTTAGAATAGAGCAATGAGTTTTATTTTTTAAAATGGGTTGTTTTAGTGAATTTGGGGCTCTCAGTTAAATAAGGGGTACATATAAAACTTTCTTAACGACGGGGGCAAATATGAATCAATAATATGGCGAAGGATAACGTTAGCCAATTTTTTAAAGTAGAAGGACATATTTGGCTATTTTTATTAAAATAATAAACATTTAGTCAATAAAGATAGCAACACAAGATAGTTTCAACAAACATACAAAACTTTAATTTGCAAGAATAAAATAAATATAGTTTACGTCTAACAAAAATAATTCTGATAGAGACAAAAATACTAGGTGATTTTTTCATCCGTCCTAACCTTGATAAATAGAGTTAGACTTCATTTGGTTGCACTTAATGGAGGTCTGAATCTGAATGGTTCAGACTTCAAACCATTAAGTACATTTATTTTTTATTAGAATTTTAGCTCTTAATTGGTCTGAATAGGTCTTAATTATTCAGATCTGGAACCAAGTATTAATATCATCAAGAGTTATTCTTGTGTTGAATAATATTCACCACTACTCTATCCACAACCACCAGTCACCACTATTGCCACCTCTGTCACCACCACCGTTGTCAACCAACACCCACCATCACCAACTACCACCATTAATCGCCACCACCAACCATTTCCAGCATTACAATCACCATTGACAATCAATATTGCTACCAACCACTATTGTCAGCCGCTAATAAATCTACCACCCTCCATTATTCTAATTATACCCACCGTTATCGCTACCCCAACACTAACACCAATTCTAACTCTACCACCATCATCAACCACTACCAACCAATCCCTGCTACCAACCAACTCATCTATCACAACTAGTACCACCGTTAACTATTACTAATACATCATCAACCTCCACACATTCTTCGACACCACCATCATTACCACCTCTACCGCCACCTCTACGACTACTTCAACCACTACCATTACTACAATCTATCTCTACTAAAACCATCTACACTATCACGACTAATAAAGTCTCCAACTACCACCAACATATCGTCAAACATTATACATTCATTTTTCAGCCATTACAATTAATACCTCTAAAAACTACTATAAACCAATTTCACATCACAATCACCACCACTGCTATCAGTCGCTACTGTTATAACAGTCACTACAATACCAACCATCTCTACCATCACAACTATCACCACCAACATTACTAATCACTAACATCAACCATTAACACTACCACCACTAGTACAAAATATCTCACTATGACTAGCAAACATAAATATTTTTTTCAATCAAATAATAATTTTTTTGTATTAATTCAAATATTTTCTTAATATATTATTAATTTTTTATATGAATTATATTTTTTTATTATATATATAAGTAAATAAATTTTGCATATTCAAATGTTGAAAAACAGATAGTCTTAAACATTCAGTTTTCAGATCTAGAGACAACATCTTAATAATTCATATCTGCGTTCAGATTCAGACGTCTGAATCATAATAAAAAAAAATACAACCTTACTTATTGCTGGTAAGAGGTGACAAGTATCTCGTAGAATTAATTGAGATGCACAAACTAGTCCGGACACCAGATTACCCCCTCCTTCCCCCACTCCTAAACTACATAAATAATCCTTATAATAAGTGACTTTATTTTTTGTCTCTCATAAGAATGGTCTTATAAAACTAGCCTCTTTTTTTATATAGCACAATTAATATTCGCCCCTCAATATCTCAAATATTTCTAATCAACCCTATACTTATTTAACTTTCTACCAATTTTTCTCTTTTTCATTTTACTTTAATTTTTATCTTTTCTTTTCTCTCTCTCTTTATTTTTTTTTTTTCAATCCTTACTTTTTTTTCTTCCTCTCAACTTCTATTTTTTTTAAATATCTTTTTTTATTTCATTTTGATTTTATTTTTTCTTTTCACTTTTTTGTTTTTCTCAACCCTTACTTTTTTTCTTCTCTCAACTCTTTTTTTTTTTTTTTTTATTTCCCTTTTTTTTTTTTTTTCTTTTCTTCCCTCAGCTTCTATATATTTTTCTTTTTATTTTTTCTATTTTAATATTTTCTTTCTTTTTTTGCAATTTTTATTGTTATTTTCTTTGATTTGATTTCTTCCAATCAAGTTATGCACCATGAGTAAGAGTTCATACTATCGCATTGTAGAGGCAAGACTTATGACTTTCAAATAAGATGTTACCTTTCATGGGAAAAAGTTTGACACTATTACATTGTGTTTTGATTTATGAGATGTTTTATAACTCTTACCTTAGAGGCAAGACTTAACTCAAGGACTCTCAATTAACAAATTATGTCCCACGGTCAATAGTTGATGTTACCACGCTATGTTTTCATTTATGAGATGTTCTGCAACTCTGTACTTAGAGGTAAGGCGTGACTCAAGGACTTTCAAACAACAAATTATGCCCCACGATGTTCTACAATTCTTGCCTTAGAGGCAAGACTTAACTCAAGAACTTTCAAACAACAAATTATGCCCCGCGGGCAAGAGTTGATACTACCACATTATGTCTTCATTTATGAGATATTCTACAACTCTTGCCTTAGGGGCACGAATTATCCCATGAATTTTCAAACAAGTTATGTACATTGGGTAAGAGTCAACACTAACACATTGTATTTTTTACTTATGAAATGCTCTATAACTCTTGTCTTAGAGATACAACTCAACCCAAGGACCATCAAACAACAAGTTATTCCCAACGGGCATGAGTCGACACTATCATATTGTGTATTAACTTATGCGATGCTTTATAATTCTTCCCTTAGAGGCGTGACTTAGACCAAGGGCTTTCAAGCAATAAGTTGTGCCCTATGGGTAAAAGTTGAAATTAACCACATTGTGTTTTAATTTATGAGATATTCTATACCTCTTGCCTTAGAGGCAAAACTTAACTCGAGGATTTTCAAACAACAAGTTACGCTTCATAAGTAAGAGTTGACACTAGCACGTTATGTTTTGATTTATAAGATGTTCTATAACTCTTACCTTAGAGAGAAGACTTAGCTCAAGAATTTTTAGACAACAAATTATGCTTCATAGGCAAGATTTGACACTATCATATTATGTCTTGATTTTGAGATGTTTTATAAATCAGGAACTTTCAAATAACAAATTATGTTATACGGGTAAAAGTTGACACTGTCACATTATGTTTTGATTTATGAGATGTTGAATAGCCTTGTGTTAAAGGCATAGAATTACTCCGAGGACTTTCATATGTGGGTCCATCCATGGGTGCATCAATATTTCGTCGTGTTGCACCCTTGCGTTTATTAGCGGGAAAAGCAGATGAAAAATGGCGGGAACATTTGACAGAGCTATATATAATTTGAATCTATTCCTCCCCCTATCAACTTTCTGTTGAAACGCCCAATTTACTCTATAATCTCCTTTTTCTTTTGCGAGATCGAAGAAAGAATACCCAAAAAAGGGGAAAAATGTTTGGAAGCAGTCAATTGGACTCATTTTCTGGCGGAGGTTTTATATCTTCTCAAGGCGCCGATCCTTCACGCACTTCTGCTAAGGTCAAAACCCTATCACGTTTTGCTGTTCTCTATTTTTCTCGCACAACACAATTGTAAGTTTTCATTTTTATTTTGTTGATTTTGCAGAGTCGGGATAGCCCACCTCTGCTTCCACTAACAATTAAACAGATAAGCCAAGCAATTCAATCAACTGATGAGAAATCTAACTTTGTTATTGATGGTGTCGATGTCAACAATGTAAAATTCTTTTATAATTATTATTCTTTTTCTCTATCAAGTCAAATGAATTTGTCAGTATTTTTGTTTGGTTATGAGTACCTTTGACGAAATTTGGTATTCAATGAACTGTAGATCTAGTGGTTAAGTGTTTCAATAATGATGTGTAAATATGTAAATTTATTCCTTCTACTAGAAAAAAGATATTTTTGGGTTTATGTGTGAATTTGCAGGAAAACTTAACCCAATTCTTGGTTTAGGTGAGATTGGTCGGGATGGCATATAAAAAATCTGAGAGAGTGACAGATGTGGCATTTGCAATTGATGATGGCACTGGTCGCATTGAATGCATTAGATGGTGAAGTTTCTTGACATTAATTTTCTCAATATATATTTATATTCAAGTTGATTATTATATTCATTGCCTTTATATAAAGATGGATAAAAATTCATGTTGGGTTTTGCATGGTGTTAGGGGGTACACATTGCTCATATTAAGGGCATCTATTGCGGCAAGAGCACGTAGATTTCTTGTAGTTCCCAAAGAACTGAAACATTTTCGATTCTGATACAGGGATGTACTGTATGACTAATAATTTTTTTCCTATCAATTAGTTTAGATGATTTTACCCTATGTTGCTCGGACTCTACAGAAGTGTTATTTTGTCCATGTCGGATCCTCCATTAATGCACCTCTTTTTGTGGATCCAACGTGCACATATCTGTTATTTCGTTTGTACTTCGGGTACACAGAATCTGCATATTACAACACCAACTTTAACTTGAGTTCAAGTATAAACAAGAACACAATGAAGTATGTTAAATACCCTCAACACAAGATCAAAATGATCTTTCCAAGAGGTGTACTTTATTTTACAGAAATTAAGATGAAACAGAAAATAACCAAGTTGTCCAAATTCACGGATTTTCCTTAAGGAAATAATCCCCCTCACTGTACCCGAGGTTGTGGAATTTTTTCTTTCAGGATAAAATGGCTAACCATACCAACAGTAGCGGTACCTCAAACTGTTGGAATATCTTCGATCTTACAGAACGTTTTGAGTGATCACATAAAATATTTTTGAGACAAGAAGAGAGTTTTTAATCTGAAAATTTTGTACTTAACCTGTGGAAGAAACCAGGTTTATATAGCCACAACATGCCTTTTTTGAAAAGAGACATTGGTTCACTTCAAAGGTTGCACCTTTTCTGTAAATTCATGTTTGTTCATCAAGGAGTGTGTTTGTTCCGAAACAGTCATGTCATTCCATGCGAATCAGTGTGTTTGTTCCGAAACAGTCATGTCAGTTCACGAAACATTGTGTCATTTGCAGAAGGGTTGCATCCTTCTGAAACTAAATATCAGTTCGAAACATTTCTTGTTCAAACCGTTGCATCTGTTACTGTTTCACTGTTACTGCATGCTGCATGTATATAAATGAAGTTCCGAAACTCTGCAGTAAAAATTTACTGCGTTTTCCCTTAGCATTCTTCGGAATTTAAATAAAGTTTGTCCAAAAAGATAGATCTCATCGATCGATCATTTGTCAAATCCAAATCCGAAGACGAAGCCAAAGACGAAGCCGAGTGACGACGACGGCGGCGCTAGGCATCTCTTATTTCTTGCCTCACTTATCATGTGGAGTAAGTGTTCTTATTATAAACACTCCAAAGTTGCCTTCTCCTACCAATGTGGGAGAATTAGTAAACTTTCCAATTTGGAGTACACTTTCTAAATTGGATGTCTTCTTTCCTCCACCATTTTCCATTTTTCATTCACACTTCATACACCTTTTGAACCCAACAATCCCCCACATGAATGGGGAATAACTATTTTTCGTAAAAGTTTTACGAACGAGTATGTGATCATCAAGCAAAGACTGATTGCATCTGGATAAATGGGTTTCCCTTTGAATGATTGCATCTGGATAAATGGGTTTCCCTTTGAACTTTCCGTAGTGAACATGCATCGGATGCACTCTATCAATCGGTAGATTTGATATCTTTGAACCGTCGAGCTTTAATGTATACCTAGACAATACATGTCACACAACCAACCTTTTAACGTTTATGGTTCTCATGGTTTTGCTCTTTTCAGCCATGAACACGTCCCAATTTCATGAGAGCTTAGAGAATAGGCCTTTATTAACATTCTTTTTGAAGCGGCTTCCACTTCGCCCTCACATAGGTGATTTCTAAACGTCCAATCCTGTAGATTAAATTGTTTGGTCAAATCTGCCAAATTTAGGTAATCATTAAATGACTTTTCACCTTAAGTGTTATCCTAGTTTACTATACATTGTCTACATCATGAGAATGGGTTGGGTAATTAACAATGTTGAACCTGCCAGACACAACTTTGTTTGATCTCTTTGAACCTAGCTCTAGGGATCTCCAGTTTGCTAGGTAGAGTTACCGCCATGCTGACTCGTCCTAGGCATTAAACCCATTCCCTTGGATGTTCTTTCCACTCTTCTCTAGATAGATCTTTTGTAAGTGGATCCGACACATTATCCTTCGATTTTACATAGTCTACAGTGATAATTCCATTAGAGAGAAGTTCCCTAAAGGTATTATGTCTTCGTCTATGTGATGAGATTTACCGTTGTACATCATGCTCCTTGTCCTACCTATTGCCGCTTGGCTATCACAGTGTATACATACTGGTGCCACTGGCTTGGGCCAATAAGGAATGTCTTCTAAGAAATTTCGGAGCCATTTTGCTTCTTCATCGGCTTTATCCAATGCGATAAATTCAGATTCTATTGTAGAGCGAGCAATACACGTCTGTTTGGATGATTTCCAAGAGACTGCTCCTCCACCGATAGTAAATACATATTCACTTGTGGATTTTACTTCGTTCTATTCGGTGATCCAATTTGCATCACTATATCCTTCAAGTACCGCAGGATATTTATTAAAATGCAAAGCATAATTTTGAGTGTATTTAAGATACCCCAAAACTCTTTTCATTGCCATCCAATGAGTTTTATTGGGATTACTCGTGTATCGATTCAATTTACTAATAGCACATGCTATGTCTGGTCGTGTATAGTTCATTATATACATTAAACATCTCAATACTCTTGCTACTCCAATTGTGAGTTACTTTCACCTTCATTCTTTCGAAGTGCAAAACTCGCATCCAATGGAGTCTTGGCAATACTGAATTCCATATACTTGAACTTGTCAAGTACCTTTTTGATATAATGAGACTGTGACAATGCCAACCCTTGTGGAGTTCGATGGATTCTTATACCTAAGATCACATCTGCAGCTCCAAGGTCTTTCATATCATACTTGCTCTCGAGCATTCGTTTGGTTGCATTTATGTCATAAATATCTCTGCTGATGATCAACATATTATCCACATATAAACAAACAATGACTTGGAGATTTGGTGTGTCTTTAATATATACACATTTGTCATATTCATTTAACTTGAATTCGTTTGCCAACATGGTTTGGTCAAATTTTGCATGCCATTGCTTAGGTGCTTGTTTTAGTCCATAAAGTGACTTAACAAGTTTACACACCTTATTTTCTTTTCCTGGAACCACAAAACCCTTAGGTTGTTCCATGTACATTTCTTCCTCCAAATCTCCATTTAGGAATGCGGTCTTCACATTTGATGGATTTGAAGATCATATACCGCCGCTAAGGCAATTAACATTCGAATCGAGGTTATCCTTGTTGTTGGCGAGTATGTATCAAAGTAATCAAGGCCTTCCTTCTGTTTGAAGCCTTTTACTACAAGTCTTGTCTTGTATTTGTTAATAGTACCATCTGCCTTTATTTTCCTTTTAAAGATTCATTTAGAACCCAAAGGTTTATTTCCAGAAGGATGGTCAACCAACTCCTATGTATTGTTGCTTAAGATTGAATCTATTTCACTATTGATTGCTTCTTTCCAAAAGGATGAGTCTGACGACGACATCGCTTTTTTAAATGTTTGAGGCACATTTTCTAAGAGAAATGTTACAAAATTCGATCCAAACGAAGTTGACGTTCTTTGACGTGCATTACGTCTTGGATTTTCTTCATTATGTACATTTTCACTTGGTTCATCTCGAGGTCGTTTAGATCCTCCACTAAACTGTTCATGTCTAATTTTCTATGGGTAAATGTTTTCAAAGAATTTAGCATTGTCTGATTCAATTACCATATTTTCATTAATATTTGGATGTTCGGATTTATGAACCGAAAATCGACATGCTTTACTACTTTTAGCATATCCTATGAACACGCAGTCCACTGTTTTAGGTCCTATCTTAACCCTTTTAGGTATAGGAGCTTGAACCTTCGCTAGACACCCTCACAATTTGAAATATTTTAAGTTGGGTTTCCTTCTTTTCCATTTTTCGTAAAGAATTGATTATGTCTTAATATGGGGAACTCTGTTGAGTATACGATTGGCCGTAAGGATAGCCTTCCCCCATAATTTTTGTGGTAAACCAGAACTTATAAGTAACGCATTCATCATTTCCTTCAAAGTTCGATTTTTTCTTTCCACAATTCCATTAGATTGAGGTGAATATGGGGCCGTAGTTTGATGGATTATTCCATTCTCTACACATATTTGCGCAAAGGGAGATTCATATTCTCCGCCTCTATCACTTCTTATCATTTTGATCTTTTTGTCTAACTGATTTTCAACTTCAGTTTTATATTGCCTAAATGCATCTATTGCTTCATCCTTACTATTTAACAAGTAGACATAACAATATCTAGTGCAATCGTCAATAAAAGTTATGAAATACTTTTTCCCACTACGTGATGGTGTTGACTTCATATCACAAATGTCAGTGTGTATCTAAGGGATTGGAATTCCTTTCAACAGACTTATAAGGATGCTTTGCATACTTCAATTCCACACACTTTTGATACTTTGATTTGTTGCACTCAAAGTTTGGCAAAACTTCTAAGTTAATCAGTTTTCGTAACGTTTTGTTATTAACATGGCCTAAACGTTCATGCCATAAATCATAAGACTCAAGCAAATAAGAAGAATTCGAACTTTTATTTATTTCAACAGTCATTACATTCATCTTATAAAGGCCTTCGGTTAGATAGCCTTTTTCCACATACATTTCTCCTTTGCTAATTATAATTTTTCCAGAAACGATTATAAATTTGAATCTGTTCTTGTCTAGAAGTGAAACCTAAATTAAATTCCTACGTAACTTCGGAACATACAAGACATTGTTAAGTGTGAAGACCTTTTCGGAAGTATCTTTAGGTAAATTTTTCCTGCTCCTTCTATCTTATCCATAGCGGAGTTAGCCATGTAGATCATTTCTTTTACTTGAGCCGTAGCGAATGACGAAAACAATTCTTTGTTGGCGCAAACATGACGGGTGGCACCAGAATCCATCCACCATTCACGAGGATTCCCCACCAAGTTGCATTCTGAGAACATAGCACACAAATCATCGCATTCTTTTTTGGATTCAATCATATTTGCTTGATCCTTTTTCTTGCCTTTCTTCGGGGATCGACAATCTGTGGACTTGTGGCTAATTTTGCCACAATTGAAGCATTTTCCCTTGAACTTCTTCTTGGATTGATTGCTTCTTTGTTCAGCTTTCTTCCTTTTCTTGGAATTGTTTTGGTCATCTTCTACAATATGTGCTCCATTAATTGTAGAATTCCCCTTTGACCTTCTTTCGGCAACTTTATTATCTTCTTCAATATGAAGTCGGACAATAAGATCTTCAACAGTCATCTCCTTGCGTTTATGCTTTAAGTAGTTTTTGAAGTCTTTCCACAAAGGTGATAGCTTCTCAACTATCGCTGCTACTTGGAAAGTATCATTCACAATTGAACCTTCAAAACAGTTTATGTGAGTATTAATAACATTTTTAATTTGTTCAACTAAGTTATTTTTTAAAGATATACCTTCTGCTAGGAGATCATGTATGATGACTTGCAACTCCTGTACTTGAGAGACAACAGATGTGCTATCTATCATTTTGAAGTCTAGGAACTGTGCAACAAGGAATTTCTTAATTCCCGCATCCTCCGTCTTATATTTTCGTTCAAGTGCCCCCCACAGTTTCTTTGATGTCTTGGTTCCACTATAAACATTGTAGAGGTCATCTTGGAGACCACTCAGAATATAATTCCTGTAAAGGAAGTCCGAATATTTTCAAGCTTCTACAATAACGAAGCAATCTTTGTCCGAGATTCCCTCGGGTACCTCATGAGCGTCTTTGCTAGTGAACCATTGCAGATATAAAGTAGTGAGGTAAAAGAACATCTTTTGCTGCCACCGCTTGAAGTCAATGCCTGAAAAATTTTCTGGGCTTCTTCGCAGGTGCCATTGTTGGCGGATCATTTGTGCGACTTGATGTGGCAATATTAGTTGCCCCCACAGACGTTATTGCATCCATCATTTGACTTTCAGTTGCTATTTTTCTGTCACCACAAGACAAAAAAATACTTAGTATTTTCAGAATACTACTTATAAAAATTAAGCAACTTTAAAATTTTTCTTCTTGTTTCTAGTTAACAATGAAGTTTTTATGACTTCCAATTGTCAACCGAATGATCTTTAACTTGTGACGAAGTTTTTATGACTTCAAATCACTAGTTAAGTTCAGGCGGAGTAGAAAGTTAAAACTTTAATCTCCAAAAACAAGCAATACAGATTCTGTAATAGTAATTTATTTTCTTAAGATTGTTATTTTGTTTGTACTTCGGATACACAATCTGTATATTACAACACCAACTTCAACTTGAGTTCAAGTATAAACAAGAACACAATGAAATATGTCAAATAACCTTTCCAAGAGGTATATTTTATTTTGCAGAAATTAAGATGAAACAGAAAATAGCCAAGTTGTTCGAATTTACGGATTTTCCTTAAGTAAATAATCCCCCTCACTGTACCCGAGGTTGTGGAATTTTTCCTACCAGGATAAAATGGCTAATCATACCAACAGTAGCCGTACCTCAAACTGTTGGAATATCTTCGAACTCACAGAACGTTTTAAGTGATCACACAGAATATTTTTGAGACAAGAAGAGAGTTTTTAATCTGAAAATTTCGTACTAAACCTGTGGAAGAAACCGTGTTTATATAGCCACGACATGCCTTTTCTAAAAAGAGGCAATGGTTCACTTTAAAGGTTGCACCTTTTCTGTAAATTCATGTCTGTTCATCAAGGAGTGTGTTTGTTCCGAAACAGTCATGTCATTCCACGCGAATCAGTGTGTTTGTTCCGAAACAGTCATGTCAGTTCACGAAACATTGTGTCATTTTCAGAAGGGTTGCATCCTTTTGAAACTAAATATCAGTTCGAAACATTTCTTGTTCAACCCATTGCATCTGTTACTGTTTCATTGTTACTGCATGCTGCATTTATATAAATGGAGTTTCGAAACTCTGCAGTAAAAATTTACTGCGTTTTTCCTTAGCATTCTTCGGAATTCAAATAAAGTTTGTCCAAAAAGATAGATCTCATCAATCGATCAATTGCCAAATCCAAATCCAAAGCCGAGCGAGCAACGATGACGACGCGAGGCATCTCTTATTTCTTGCCTCACTTACCATGTGGAGTAAGTGTTCTTATTATAAACACTCCAAAGTTTCCTTCTCCCACCAATGTGGGAGAATTAGTGAGCTTTCCAATTTGGAGTACATTTTCTAAATTAGATGTCTCCTTTCCTCCACCATTTTCCATTTTCCATTCACACTTCATACACACTTTGAACTCAAAAATATCGACATTATTGAAGAGTCCAAGCAACACAGATTTTACCCGAATTACCTCTTTCAGCACATACAAATGAAGGGAGCTCAATTACATATGATGAGATTAAGATAAATTTATATAATACTATTTTCTAAATAAAATACAATAAGATTCACCAAACTGACCCAAAGTAGGGAGCTCAATGCACTACTTCAAGTTTGGCATCATCTACCTTGATGGATCTAGGCATAATTTCCTAGTGTTTTAAGTTGGTTTATGGCTCTAGGCACTACTTCGAGCAGTTACAACTTACTGAAGACATGACCCTAGATAGGAAGGTATGAGGATGCGGATTAGGGTAGAGTGCTAGTGCGTGGGGGTGAGTCGTAGCCAGTAGATAGGAGTGGGTGTAGTCTTGCTAGTAGTCATAGGGCTTGGCACATAGGTTGTTCTTTCTAGTTAGGGTTTGGGTGAGGTGTGTGCTTTTGGTTTGATAGTGTATAGTGCTATTTTATGGGTGTCTTATTTTTGTTATTTCATCTCGTTTCATGTTTTATTACGACTTTATTTACTGTCCTTTTGTCCTGAGCCAGAAGTCTATCGGAAACAACCTCTCTACTTCTTCGGAGGTAGTGGTATGGACTGCGTAAATTTCACCCTTCCTAAACCCCACTATGTGGGAATACACTTGGTATGTTGTTGTTGTTGTTATGGACCTCAGCCTAAACTACAATTTCTGAAGAAGCACAGATGTTCCTTTGTATAGTGATCCTGTCCCCCTAATTTGCACCTCTCGTTCACTATGCATTAAAGTTGTGTTGTTTTATCCCTTTTGCAGGGTGAATGATGCCGTGGATTCCAAGGAAGTGGAGGAAGTATCGTAAGTCCCGTCTTTGCCAACCATTGGGAACCAATGATGTGTTTTCTCTTTAGCTTTCTAAATCCACATTTTTAAAGCAGGGATGGAATGTATGTCCGAGTCCATGGACACTTGAAAGGTTTTCAGGGTAAAATACAACTCGTGGTCTTTGCTATCAGGTTTGTAAAGTGTAAACTTTTATTTTTGTTCTATTTTAATAAATGTTCTATATTTATATGATTTTAAATAGTGTATGACCAAATTTGTCTTATTTGTCTTTGCCATTATGTAGCAGCTCTTCTTTTAAAGTATAATATCTTTTTCTTATCAACAGTTAGTCAAGATTTTGACCTCATAATGTCTTCAATGCTTTTTTGCCGGAACATTAACACCCTTGATTTTTCTTCAATGAGTCAGGGAAAAGCTAGTTCATAATCTTGTGCTAGTCATCTTCCACTTGTTAGTTTTGATGACAATGATGATCTCTTTGTTCAGTTATTTGTGTTCTCTTTGGTGGGAAACAACCTTTCCCTTTTTCCTTTAGAGATGTTAGTACTACTTGATTTCAACATAAATAAGCCAAAAGCAGAGTCCTTCAAGTGCGAGGTGTTCACTGAGAATCATAGAGGTTTACACTGGTGTTTAGTCAGTTGAACTTTATGATGTTTATCAAACTTTGGTATGATTAGTCATTTCAAGTGTATTATCTGTTTTTCAGGCTTTTTCTTGAACTTTTTATGACCCATAATTTATAATTAGACCACTTGTTGTAAGCTGTGTTGAAGTTTGTGTTCCTGACCTTTTCTTTTTCTATAGATGGTAGAATGCTAGAAGCCAAAACAATTTGTTATTACACGCTGGGGACATGATTTGCAATTGAATCAGGACAGCTTAGTGCTTATTTAAGTAAACAATACTTTTTAGACCTGTGTACTCATTCTTAACAATGTCCACGGAGTGTCTTTCCAGATGATGTGAGTTTTTCGGACACTGATTTCCAAATCCATCAATCTATCACTTTTAGGATGTCTTAAGTGATATTGGGTGCTGAAAGTGTCATCAGGTGGTTTGTGGTTGAACTATGCTACGTGTTTTATAAGTCCACAGATCAGCCGTAATCTTTTTTTTTGTTTGGCTGATTACATGTAATTTGGGAGTTTTATGTTGTCTATCCATTATGAGCCTTAATTTTTATTAGATGGAACACTAGAGTCACTTGTTGATAGAGGTCTCCCCCCCCCTCCCCCCTCCAGGCTGGTTCCCCTGTTTTCACGTGGCCTCCCTCAGTTTTCAAAATAGGCATAGCACCTCCTGACCTTTCTAACAAGATTTTGTTTATGCTGCATCTGGAAATGTGAAAAAGAGTTGGTTTCTTTCGTTTAATATTTCTCCAACATATGATTATAAGTGTGAACAAAATTTGCACCTTTTTGCTAGTCCGTAGCAAAAGGTTTATCACGGCACCATAGCCAAAAAGAACTTAATGTCATTTTATATAGTGATTCTTATATAAACCTATCAGTAAACACTGTATTTTGGTCTTTCATTATGTTTCAGACCTATAACTGATTATAATGAGGTTGCTACCCACTTCCTTGAATGTATCTATGTCCATCATTGCTATAGGAAGCCACAGGTATACACATCTAGCTTCTAATAACAATGAGAGTTTGATATACATCATCCTTTTACTGTTCTCTATAACCCCACTTGTAGAATAATGTCTACACTTTTCTCCCTATGAGATTCAGAGCGGTCACTCGGTTTCCACTCCCAGCCAAACTGATGTACCAGCAGCAGTTAGTGCCTCTTCAAGTGGACACAATTCCAATCAAGTAAGTATTAACCATGCAGTAAATGATTATTTCAGATTGCCATTCTACTATTCATTAATCTGCGTCATCCATTATATCTTTCAGTTCTCTGGAAATTTGAGCATTGATGGACTCAAGGGCATAGAAAAGAGTGTGATAGATTATTTAGAACAACCTTCATCACTGTAAGTTGTTTAATATGCTATTAATCATAACACCTGATTCATGTTGTTCATAGCTTCTCATTGATTGATAAACTATTCCAGAAGAGAAAATGTTATCGATCGCGAGTGGTATGCTTTCCCAATGACAGTCTAGTTTTCTAGAGTTCAAACTAACTTTATTTAACTTGGAAGTTATATTTGGTTTTCTCTCCATCTCAACTTGATTGGTGCCCTGTTCATCTTAAATTAAGATTCTCTTAAAATGAAGATTTATTCAGCATTTAAAATCCATGCTTCGTGATTTTTGTTGTATGTACTTTGTTGTTTTGCTCATTTTGTTCTTCAAAAGCATACAAGAGAATTATCAAAAAGTAGGTTTAATCAAATTTGGCTTTTCAAAAAAGAGAAGGAACTTCAAGTTGAAGAGAATTATCAAAAAGTAGAGGTTTAAACAAGAAGGAACTTCAAATTGAAGAGTAGGGAGTAACTTAATTGGGTCACACTTATTTTTGAGGGTGAAACAGTAACTAATTGACTTTTCAGACATTCCAAGAAAATTTGGTAGCTGCAAGAATATAGGGTTTACCTTAGTTTGAGTAACTTCTCTACAATGATCAGTCCACAAATCCTCTCTAGCAGACAGTGAAAACAGCAGGATTCATCTATGTTCATTTTGCAATGAAGACGGAATGCTCTGACAGTATTCTGATAAACTTCCTGCGATAATTATATTTTGGTCAAAGCAATTGAGTCTGAAAGAACGGAAAATGAAAAAAGAGGTCAGCAGCTTTGATGCTACCCCTTTGGTGTGACCTATATGTTTGAACTTCTGGAAGTTACCGACTTAACATGCTGAATGCATTTGATTTGATATTACTAGTCGCTTCTTTATACCAAATATTTTCTGAAAAAGAGAAGTATCTTTGGTTACACCTAATGTTTCCCCCAAACTAACATCTGGAAAATGTTTTATGCTGAAAACCATTATTGGAATAATTTTACTGCTTAATTGGTCATGCATATACATAGCATTTAGTATTTAAGGTTGAAAGAAATTGTGTTTCGATATGGATATAAAAATAAAAACAATGTTCTCTATTTGTAGGAGTAGATGGTACTGATTAATGGAGGGAGTCACAATAGTATGCCCTTAAGAGAGCAACACATTGAAATATGGCTAATCTTACATCAAACTAGCAAAAGGAGCAGGATTTCCATGCTTTACTTGGAAATCAAGATTTATATCATTTCCTAGAGTTATAACATAACTGGCTTGTACCAGTTTTGCCTTTTGTAGAACGCATAGTTGGCTTCCGAGCAATGTTGCAGTCAGCTGCTTCTTCATACCATGCTATAATATTATAAAGGGACCTTTTGAAGATGCTGCATTAATTTTTGTTTGAGTTGATCATGTTCCCCAACTCTAGATTGCAAAAACTGACAATCTTTCCATGTTCAGTGCGCAGGAGAAAGGGATACACCGGAATGAAATTGCTCAACAACTAAAAGTTCCTCTGGAGAAAATCATGTATATCTCTTTATCTGTCACACAGAAAGATAGAGGACAACAAATTTGTTCCTCATTTTCATTGCATGCATCATTGTAACAGTAATGTACTTCATAAGCTTAATCATTTTTTAATCTTGATAGGGACGCAGTAGCATCTCTTGAATCGGAAGGACTGGTTTACTCTACCATCGATGAATGTCACTACAAGTCAACAAGTGCTTAAAGCTTTGCTTACATACTCGTGGAATCAGAGGAAAAATCATAGTTAGCTTGGCCTCGTCAAATATATCAAGTTTTAGAACTGATTTCTGTCATGGCAGTCTAGCTTTAAATTGGAATATTTATGGATGAATCTCCTGTGAGAAGTATTTATTTTTAATGTGTCAAAGAGTCGTGGATCTGTTGCCACTCCTGTTTTGCTGTAAAGAATTATCCATGGATAGAGATAACCAGGTCTTTTGTCTTGCAAATTTCTCCACAACGGACTGGTGCATTTGGCAGACCGAAGTAGTGGAGTAACCCAATTGGAGTTACTTTGGGAGCTCGATCTTGGTCGAACGAAGACAGTGTCTCTTTTATCAAGAGCATTGGTCAACTGTCCGACATCCGTAGAAACCTCTTTCGCAAAGCCAAAAAGCTACCAAATATACAACGGCAGGAAAAGAGAAAATGGGAGCAGATTACAAGAGGCCAAAGTTCATATAGCTAACTAATTGAGCTACTAAAATTTACCTCACATTCTTAAAGCTGACTTCAGCTTCTGTTTTAATAATTATTAGTACTTATTAAATGCACCAATCTTAGCTACATTTGGATATGTGGAACAGGGCCTAATATACAAATGGCTTTAAAATACCCTTCTTCACCTCTTGGCTTCCATCCACCTATTTGACTCAAATTTACCATTTCCCTTAACAATTTTTTTTTAAAATTAGCATTTTCATTTAGTGTGTTAATTTCTTATTGGTTGAAATTTAATTAATTAAAAATTTAGTAATCTTTAAATCAAATTTGGATCCCACTTTAAGTAACTTGACTCAGCGACCCATCCCAACCCAACTGTCCTTCTATGGTTGAAGCACTGGTGCTAGAGCCACCGGACACGACCTGAGGTCCTCTTCCGACAATTCTACTTCCAGTAGTTTTTGCTGTTTTTCTACCTAGCAAAGAGGAGTTCATTTTCTGGACAAGCAGCATCATTAACTTCCTGCACCTTTACAAATTTTGATGATAACAACAACAACAAACCTAGTGTATAAATTTTGATAACAATTACAAGCATTTTTCTGAGGATTTCCCCATTTCCATTTAAGCTTTCATTAACTATATTCTTTTATTTTGTTGTTACTTCGTATGTTCTGTTCTTTTTTTTTTGAAAAAAAAAAATCAACTTTTTGTATTTTGTGCTTTTGGGTATTGTTAGAAATGGTGAGATGATTTTCATTTTGGATTATTTTCAGAATATGTTCACATAATCAAATCTTTATCTCCCTATTACTGTATTTGTCATTTGAAATCTTGAATTTGATGAGATTTTAATTTAACCCCCCTTAGATTTGACTAGTGAAATACAAACTTCAACTTTTCAAGGCTCGAATAAACTACTGATGCTATAACAAATAAGACATTGCTTATTCGACAAAGATGGATAGAAAAAGCAACAGAAACTACTAGAAGTAGAGTTGTCGGAAGAAGACCTCCGATTGCGTCTGCCGGCTCTATTACTGGTGACTTCTGCCATAGAAGAGCAGTTGGGTTGGGTCAGATCATTGGGTCAAGTTATTTGAAGTGGGATTCCGGTTGGGTTAAGAGATTATTAAGTTTTTAATTAATTAAATTCCAACCAATAAGATATTGACACATATTTAATGAAAATACTGATTATTTTTAAAAATTTTCTGTTAAGGGGAAGGGTAAAATAGAGCCAACTAAGTGATGGATTGGTATTTTAGAACCAATAAGTGGAAGGAGGGCATTTTAAAATCATTTTCAATACTTGAATGGTATACTAGACCTTTTGTCACGACCCAAAAACTTAGGTCATGATTGCACCTATCGCGGCTAAGCCTTGATAAGTAAGCCGATTAACCAAACTGAAATGTAAAAGAAAACCATAACACAAATTCAAAGGTGAGACTTCTAGAGCAAAGTCCAACCACTCATACATAGTAAACGGAAGTCTGAATAGCAATGCAAATTTAAAACCATCCCAAAACCTAGTGTCACAATGTAAGAACAATCTAAATACATCTCAAAATCTGAAAATACAACTGAGAGTTCGAACAACTACAAGTCTGTCTCATAATACAAAATAAGACACCAACTAGATAGGATGAGGCCGGAAGTCAACTGTGGAAGCATAGAGTGGCCATTACCTCGATGTATTACAAATCTTCGCACGAACTCAGCTGCCACGCGATGCACTCATACCTAAATCTGCACCAAAAGGGCACAATGAAAATGAGTACGGTCCACTTGTACTTAGTAGGTACCATAGGCCGAGTGAGCAAAGTAGAAAATAAGGTATATAAATATACACTATAAGCACGTCACGCGTAAGCAGAAAATGTCCCAAATAGTAGCTCATACCTTCTCGACTAATAGTTCTATAAATAACATATAAGCAGAAAACAAATACGTCAAAGAAACAGAAATAGGCAACGCAACAGATGAAATACATAAACACAACAATGGGGGTCCTTAAATGGATGAAATGCAATGAAAATGATAGTGATCATGATGTGATGTGATCGAGGTTATCGCATAACCTCTATATATAACTATCAAGCATATGCTTTCATGTAGGACCCATGGGGGGTTCACAACCCATATACAATCTCAATACTCAATCTAAGTTTCAATATTCATATCTCCTCTCCGACTCATGGGCTACGACAGAGAGTTTTGTAAAAGTATCACATTTCTATCAAAAATAAGTCTTTCCACAATGGTACCAATATCTCATGAATGTATCTATGATATGAGGATTTAATGCTCACAATCAAACCAGAATAAGGATCTTAAATCCAACCAATATAAACACACGTGAGCTCAAAATCCACTCAATATGTTAACCATCCATGATTCAATATAAGTCATGTACCATTAAAGTGATATATGCAAGTAAGACATCAATAATACCAAAAAACTCCAACTTAGGCATTTCTAACGCAAGAAAAACAATCCAACGTATATGCAAGGCCCACAATATCAGATAAGACCCCCACATGGTCCACACATAGCAATTATCATCTCAAATCACCAATAATATCAACATAAGCCCCCACAAAGGTACACAATAGTAATAACATTATTTTCATAAGTATTGCCCATATCCGTAACATGCTTTTATACAAATATTAACTACCTAGCCCAGTCTGAAGAAAGTTAGGCCATAACCTATGTCGTGACGCTGAAATACAAGACAAAAATCCCTTTACGCTGAGTTTTTTCCCTCTCGAACGTTTCCAGAGTCAACCAAAACATACAAATATAGAATCTATACATCAAAAGAGCTAACGACACCCATATTACCTATTTTCAAATTGAGGTCAAAATGGACCCCCGAAATGGGTTTTCAAAAAGAAGAGATGAAATCAAAATTTTAGTTCGTAAATACATTACCTATGATTTAAGGAAGCCATAGAATAAACCCAATTGAAATGGGTTAAAAACGAGATTTAAATCAAAGAAAAACCATTTTTAGCCTTCCAGGCCAAAATTCCCATATTCCACTTTTGAGACACAATTTAGCGGGTTTTAGATTATGAGAATTGAAGTAAAATAATTGAAATAGTGATTTGGAGCTTACCCAAGATTGAAAATGAAAGAAATCACCCAAAATCCTCTCAACCTGAAGCTCAAAGTTTCAAGAATAGAAGAAAAATCGAGAAGGAAATTTTTATGCTAGCCAAGTATGACCGCTTAAGCAGTCACTGCTAAAGCAACACGGTACCAACGACTGCTGTACAGTAAACTTAAGTGGCCCCAATCGGCTGACTGCTTAAGCAAACTCTGCTAAAGTAACCCAAGTGTCGCTTTAGCTGTTGCACCAATTGGGACTTGAAAATTTTTCAAGTCCCCACTGACCCCTTTAGATTCATTTGGAATCTCTAGAATACAAATGAACTATGCTAGCCTATTAAATTTGATGTTTCAAACTCAACGGCAACACTAGATTTTTGAAAAGTGGTTGTTTTCACAAAATTGACCCTTGAGACCCAATTTCACAATCTTCTAGATCAAGGGTCGACATGAGATAAAAAAGATATAAAATCGAACCAACTACGCTACTAACCCAAAATTGATGATCCCGATCTGCTGGTGCATCCTATTTTTCCATCGACACATAGAGCAACAAATGTTGACCAAAGTCAACTATAAAGCCTTTTTAATCTCCAAAAATCATAAATTTGCACAAATCGCACCGCAATGTATTAAAAACCATGCCGACCATCCCCATACCCCAGAAACATCACGTAGCAACCATTGGGGGAGGTAAATGGTCAAAACCATAAAAATGAAAATTCACAAAATCAAGCCCTTATAATATACGCCACTAAAAATCTAGTTCATCCGCAAACTAAAGGCCAGGGAAATACCTGAATCAACCAAAAGCTGGGGATAACTACTACACATGTTAGACTCAACCTCATAAGTAGCCTCATCTACTAGATGGTGTCTCAATTGAATTTTAACCACCGAAATATCTCTAGAATGCAACCGTCTAACATCCCTAGCTAAAATGGAGACTGGTTCCTCAGCGAAGGTCAACCTCTCATCTAACCGTACTGCATCCTAATGAATGACAAAAGACTCATCTAGAATGTAATGCCGTAGCATAGAAACATAAAAAACTGGATGAACAACTGATAAAGCTGCGATAATGCTAACTCATAATCTACACCCTAATAGTCTGGAGAATCTCAAATAACCTAGTATATCTGGGACTAAGATTTCCTCTATTCCCAAACCTCATTATGCCCTTCATGGGCGAAACATGAAGGAAGACTTGATCATCTATGCTAAATCTCAAGGCATAAAGTCTATGATCTGGATAAAACTTCTGCCTACTTTGAGCTGCTCGAAGTCTATTCTAAATGACCCGAACCTTATCCAAAGACTCCCAAAGCAAGTTCATACCTCGGGACCTAATCTCAGAAACCTCAAACCAACCAATTGAAGAGAGGCAACGCCTACCATATAAGGCCTCGAAGAGTGCCATCTCAATATTGGAATGATAGCTATTATTATACCTAAACTCTACCAAGACTAAATGCTGCTGAATTTTTTTCAAAGTGCTTGTTTTGTTAGTTATGTGTAATGGGAGTAATGAGAAATGTGGGCCCTGTATATTATGACGAGCATCTATGAGGGTACCAGGTGTTGTTTGAGTAGATAAAATAAGTTAATTGTATGTTTTGAACTATTTTCTCTAATTGCTAGTCTGATGGACTAATTTGCTATAATAGATAAATTGTGGAAAAAGTTAGCTACTGAGAATACTCTCACTTGATAAATTGAGTTGACTTTGAAATTGATGTCTGATTTGACTTGAGACATGAAGTGCTTTGCTTGACTTTATTATTGATTTAGGATCGGAGTTGCACGCCCGCACATAATGCTTTGCATTTCATTAGAATCGGAGTGCACGCCTGGAAAATATATTTATTGGGACAGGAGTGCACGCCTGCACAGTATATTTATTGGGATTGAAATGCATGCTTGCATAGTATTTTTTTGGGATTGGAGTGCACACCTACACAGTATATTTATTGGGATCGGAGTGCATGCCTGCATAGTATATTTACTGGGATCAGAGTGCACACCTGCACAGTATATAGACATTGTGAGTCCCCCATGGGTCCTGACCTTGATGTCATTGCTCAGTAGGTGTGTACACTATTAGAGATATATATTAGAGGGATTGTGAATGATTTTCCCTCCTTATTTACAGATTTAGTTTTTCATTTTTTAGCATATTCATAAATGTACAGATTCTCATTTATTTTGATTGATTGTACAAATTTGTTTCCCGATCCTTATGGATCCACCCTCTTGTATAAATACCTTACTCATTATTAATAAAATAATCAATAATCTTTTCTGCAAATTGCTTTATGGTATCAGGGCTATTGTGATTCACAGCCAATAAGTTTTCTGGGTAGGAATTCTTGTTTTCCCAGCAGCCATGTTCCCTCAAATAACAACTCTTATTCTTACAAAATCCTAACAAACCAAACATCGACACCCAAAACCAAACTACTTAATCGACTAACCATCAAACCATTCCTTCTCCACAAAATATTGTGGCATCCTCTAACATCATCTTTTTGAACAACAATGACCAACTCATTTTAATCAATGCTGTCGCCTAATCCCCATTGAAACTCACCACTACCAATTACTAATCTTAGCAATATCAGTGGCACTGCTTGCTGCCATGATTTTCTTTTGTTCATAAATGAACCACCATCTATCACAGCTACCTCTAATTATAAATGACAAGATCATCTAATTAGAAGTGCCATGTTTGCATCCCTTTCACCATAAATTACACCTTTGCTACGATGATAAACTTCTTATGTGTTTTGGAGAAACCTTGCCACGACCTATGCCAAGCCATTGCGTGCTCGTATAATGAGCCTAAGAGAAGACTTGAATATCATTTAGAAGGGAAATCTCTCCATCACCATGTATTTTCAGAAAATCAAAGAGATATGTGCCAAGCTTGCTTCAGTTGGTGCTCATATATCCGTTGATGGAGTTTTTCTTCATGTCGTATATGACCTTCCTTCTGAGTATGATAGCATTGCCTCTACACTTCATTCTCGTGAAAAAACTATAACTTTTCAAGAGCTTCATGAAAAATTGACTGATTTTAAAGCTTATTTGACTTGTTATTCATCACAAACTGTGGCGCCAATCATGGCAAACTTTGCTGCTAAACCTTCTACACCCACTAACCGAAATTACAATTGAAATACCAAAAACTCACGTTCCATTCAAAGGAATTTCCCTCATTCAAATAGAAATGGAAATGACAGCAATAAAAAAGGCTATTCTGGTTGCCAAAACAATCGACCTAGGGTCACTTATCAACTATGCGACAAACTGGACCATCATGTTAAGCAATGTAGGAAATTGCTTTCCATTCTTTCTGTTGTCACAAGTACTAAATCTAATGGTTCTTATAGCAACTTCAACCTATCTACCGAGTAGCAGTCCAAAGTCAACTTTGTTTCATAGTCCACCAACACGTATCTAAATTGGTGGACCAATTCTGGTGCCTCGTACCATGTTAGACAAGACTTACAAAATCTTTCTCTTCACTCTGAATATGATGGTACTGAGGATGTCATGCTTGGTGATGGTAAATCTCACAAGATTACCCATACAAGATCTACTCTTCTACCCTCTTCCTCTACCCCTCTCAATTTAACTAATGTTCTATGTGTGCCTTATATGAAAAAAAATCTCATCTCTATTTATAAATTGTGTAGTGATAAACATGTCTCTGTTAACTTCTAACCTTACTCATTTATTATGAAAGATTATTGTACGGGGACACCACCAGTAGCTGGGAAGCCCAAGCGCGGTGTATACCTATAGCTATCCAAGTCTTCCTTCCAAACTGTATCTAATTCACAAGCCAACACCACTTCCATCACCACCGCTCCTAACTGGCATCGATGTCTCGGGTAACTCTCCACTCCTACTCTTCATCATATTTTGAAGCTTTTAAATATTTCTTCATCTTTAGAGAATTTTTTTTTTTTGCAATTCTTGTAAATGCAATAAAATGCATAAGACTCCTTTTTATAAATCCTCGATGCAAAGTTCTTCTGCTTTAAAATATATTTATTCAGATATTTGGGCTGCTACACCAGAAGTTTCTATTGATGGTTTTCAATATTATTTAATATCTGTGGATTATTATACGAAATATATCTGGTTATTTCCTCATAATAGAAAATATGATATTTCAATTATGTTTTCAAAATTCAAACGAATTGTTGAGAAAGCCTATAATATGCTTTTACTCTGATAATGTTGGATAATTTCTTCATCTTCATTCATTATTTAAAGAGAATAGGATATCCCATTTTCTCTCTCCCCTCTATACACCTGAACACAATGCCACTGTCGAGTGTTGTTATCGCCATGTTGTGGAGACAGGTATTACATTATTACACAATACCAATCTTCCTCTAAAGTTCTGGTCTTATGCCTTCACTGCTACTGGCTACTTAATCAACAGGTTTCCCACCCAAACTTTAAATAGTGATTAACTTTATTTTAGATTTTATGGTACTCCGGTGAACTATAACAAGCTCTGGGTCTTTGGTTGCTTATGTTATCCATGGTTGCGTCCTTATAATCAGAATAAATTACAGCTTCGCTCTACTTCTTGTCTTTTCTTAGGCTATTCATAAAATCAGAGTGCTTATAAGTGTTATGATCCTGTAAAGTCTCGTCTTTATTTATCTCGTCATGTTGATCTTGTGGAACACTTTTTTCCTTATATGTCTCTTGAAATAACAGAAAGTAGGCCACAAAATAGCACTATAGACTCTTGGGTTCCAAATCACTTTGTAATTCCTCTTACACATGACCAAACTTCATCTATCACCTCTGCTACACCGTCCCTTGGTCCCACATCATCTAGTAGTGTGCCTGGCAATGCTTCTTCATCAAACGAGACTATGAATTTATCCAATATTCACCATTCAAGTATGTCCCTTTCTCCTTTGTTATCCGATGTTAGTTCTACCTCTTTACCTTCTTCTGACCCCTCTTTACCTAATAATACCAATGTGTCATATCAAAATTTGATCATTCAACTCTCTCATCCCATGACTACTCGATCAAAAAATAACATTTATAGACCCATTCAAAAATTATGCCTAAGCTTTACTGCTTATGATGCTTCTAATAAATGTTTTCCCAAACTCACCATTAACCAAACCATCTCCAACAACCAAAACCTCTACCAAGATAATACAATCTTCCTTCTTACCTAAGCCGACAAAACCTCCTACTGTTCTTCAAGCCTTAAAAGATCCAAATTGGTGCACTGCTATGAATGCTGAGGTTTTCACATTGCAAATTCAAGGAACTTGGTCTCTTATTCCATCTATTCCTCATGCCAAACCATTGAGTTGCAATTAGGGATTTCATGTTATGTATAATTTGGATGGCAGCATTGGACGTTACAAAGCTCGATTGGTTGCTAAAGGTTATCTTCAACGAGATGTCGTGGATTATTTTAAGACATACTTTCCTTTTGCAAAGCATACTACAGTGAGGGTTGTCCTTTCTCTCGCGGTTTCTAAAGATTGGCCACTTAGGCAATTAGATATTACTAGTGCATTTCTACATAAGCATTTATCTAAGGAAGTTTACATACTCAACCACCTGGATTTGTTAATGAGAAGTTTCCTAATCATATTTGTCGATTACACAAGGCTATCTATGGCTTGATGCAGGCTCCCCGTGCCTGGTATGATGAACTGAAAGCTTATCTTGTCTCTCTTGTCTTTCATCACTTTCAGTGTGATCATTCTCTCTTCATCTATGCAAAGCTTGGAGTTATTATCTATATTGTTGTTTATGTTGACGATCTTGTAATTACTGATAATCAGTCATACCATGTTGAAGAAATTCATAAAGCAGCTTGGTACTTGGTTCTCCATAAAAGATCTCGGTGATCTAAAATTTTTCTTTGGTGTTGAAGTCATTCAGTTACCTGTCGGTCTATTTCTTAACTAACAGAAATATGTATGCGAACTACTTGAAATAACCAACATGGCAGATGCAAAACCAACGAGAATATTTGCGGTTTATGGTTCATGTCCAGGTTCTAAAGATGGTTTTCCTCTTGAAGATCCCACAATATATAGGATTGTAGTAAGAAGCTTGTAGTACTTGCAGTTTACTTACCTAGATGTTGATTTTATAGTCAATAAGTTATCTTAGTTTACCAACTATACCACGATAACTCATTGGACCATGGTAAAACGTGTCTTGCGCTATCTATCTGGGACTTCAGACCGTAGTTTATTTCTTCAAAAAGACTCTACTCTCTAGCTTCATGCATTTTCCGACTTTGATTGAGCTAGTGATAACGATGATCACTCATCTACTACAGGCTATGTTATGTATCTGCAGTCATCTAGTCTCATGGAGTTCTAAGAAACAACGAGCTACTGTTGAACTTTGTTGGGTGTGTAACCTTCTTAAGGAGTTATGGATTACTCCAGCTCAGCCACCGATTATCTACTACGATAATCTTAGTGCTATATATGTTTGTGCTAACCCTGTGTTCTACTATCGCATGAAGAACCTTGAACTTGATTATCATTTTGTCCGTAAATTAGTCCAGCAAGGTCTTCTTCGGGTTTCACATATTTTATCGAAAGACCAACTAGCTGATATGCTCATAAAATCTCTTCCCAATAGTTCTTTTGAGTTTTTACGTTCCAAGATTGGTATCTCTAATCCACCTACCATCTTACGGGGGCATATTTGAGATATATCTTAGAGGGATTGTAAATGATTTTCCCACCTTATTTATAGATTTAGTTTTCCCTTTTTAGCATATTAATAAATGTATAGATTCTCATTTATGTTGATTGATTGCACAAATTTCTTTCCTGATCCTTATGGATCCACTCCCTTGTATAAATACCTTACTCATTATTAATAAAAGAATCAACAATCTCTTCTGTAAATTGCTTTTTACACAGCATATGCATTGCATTGATTTATTTGGTTCAGACTAGTTAAAGTATATTTGTTGACCTTGTACTTATTATTTATGTGTTATTTATTTCATTGGATTGAGAAATTCTTGGACTGTGTTATGATATCCTTATGACTGTTAAACTTGTCTATTCAGTTAGATTAAGGTGGTTTTTTCGAGTGCAGGTTGTATGCTTATTTTTAGATGATTTACGTGGTGTCACTCGTCACCATTTTGAATCAGGGTCGGTCAACGATGCTTGCTGAGTATATGTGATTCCGTACTCACTCTTGCTTTTCTTGCACCTTAAGTGCAGGTACAGATTCGACGACCTTTGAATATTAATTCCTGTGATTCCTTTTTATCTAGCAACATTGGAGATTCGAGGTAGCTTCAACTGGCCTTAGAGACTACTAAAATCTCCTTCAGCCTTATCCTTATGCATTTTTCGCATTTTGAAAGTCGCAAACTTTTTTTTGATTCTATATATAGTGGCTTATACTAATGGCTTCCAGACCTGAGATTATCTATGATATGATTTTACTAGTCTATTAATCTACTTATGAGATTATTCAGGATTGGTTATGTTCTTAGTTTTCTTCCGCTTCTATGAGTTTGAGATGTTGTTCTTGTAATTGGAAATTTGGCTTACCTATTACGGAGGATGGAATAGGTGTCATCACGGTCCTGAATTTGGACCGTGACATCTCTAATATTTTATTTTTAATACATAACTTGTTTAGGGTATACAATATTATACTTGCTTTCCTTAGTTTGATTTCTTTATAATAATTTTAATCTAATAGTAGTAATATTGAAGAAAATGTGATTTGACTATTCTCAACAATAATATATGTATTTGTATGGTAAATTTTGTAAACACCTTTTAAATAAATAAATAAAATAATTTGTAATAAATTTTAAAGATAGGATACTGTTATGTCACAAAATAGAAAAGTATTTTTTGTATATCAATTTTTAAAGTTAAATGATTTTTATGTTAAAAAAATTGAAACCAATATTTTAATACGATAGACTTAATGTTAGGTGATCGCCGATAAATTTGACCTATCTTTAATTTCAGTTATTCAATTCTTTTAGTTTCACCTACGATATGGTCAGTGTAGTTTCACAATTTTCACATACCTCGATTATATTTTAATAAATTATTAAAAAAGAAGAATTAATTACTCATCAAAAATATTGGTTCAATTATAATAATTTTAAAACAAGACATAGGAGGAGTAAAAGTGGTAGAGTAAAATTATATATGTGAATCATTAACTACTTGAAAAGTGGAATCACTTTTATATGTCAATAAAAGGATGTTCTCGCATAAGTATAACTCGACATGTTTCTAACATAATAAATTTACTGCAACAATTCTAAATCTTTAGGTACAATAAATTACCTCAAGCAAAATATTGTAACTAAATAAGTATTTTTTGTTTTAAGTTCTAAAATATATGGCAATTGTTAAGTTTTTGCTTCAAGATCCATAACTATTTGTTATGGTGAAATGAATTTTGACAGAATTTTGTAGCTAATAATTATTTTATCCTGAATGAAAATTTGTTGTAGCAACACTAAATTAAAAAAGGTTATATTTGAGAGTGAGATATTATATCTTGTCTATATAGTGATTGGACAACCTTTATTATAAAATCAAACACCATCGATCTAAGATAGTTAGATGTTTTAATCACTTGATTTGATTTGATCTTACTGAATTTTACTAGTGCATTTGAAATATACAACAACAACAACAAACCCAGTGTATTCCCACATAGTGGGGTCTGGAGAGGATAAAATATACGCAGTCCATACCACTACCTCCAGAGAAGTAGAAAGGCTGTTTTCGATAGAACCCCGGCTCAAGATAAAGAATAGTAAACAAATTCATAATAAAGCATGAAACAAAATGGAATAACAAAAATAAGACTCCCACAAAGTAATACCCCTACACTAACAAACCCCAGGACCCCCCCACCCCCATCCCCTCTTACTAGCAGCTCTAACTTATGGACCCAGCCCTAAGACTACCGGCCCGGCTACCCCAAGGATCTCCTAACTACTGACTACAACCCACACACATGCACTAGCCGTCTAACCTAATTTGTGTCCTCCATACCTTCCTATCTAGGGTCATCTCCTCAGTAAGCTGTAACTGCTCCATGTCACGTCTAATCACCTCTCTCCAGTATTTGTTTGACCTACCCTACCCCATCTAAAACCATTTAAAGCTAGTTCTCACACCTATGAACTGGGGCATTCGTGCCCCTTCTCATCATATATCCGAACCATCTCAATCAAACTTCTCACATCTTGTCCTCCACCAAAGTCACTCCCACCTTCTCCCGGATAATCTTATTCCTAACCCTATCCCCCTAGTAAGTCCACACATCCAACATAATTTGCATTTCTGCCACTTTCAATTTTTGAATGTGGGAGTTCTTGATTAGCGAACACTTAGCTCTATACAGAATGGACGGACGGACTGCCACTCTGTAGAATTTTCCTTCAAGCTTGGGCGGTACCTTCCCATCACACAACACTTTCGAGGTGAGCCTCTACTTCATCCATCTTGCCCTAATACGGTGGGAGACATTCTCATCAATCTCTTTATTCCCTTGAATCATGGACCCGTGATACTTAAGACTATCCTTATTACAAACAACCTGGGAATCCAATTTTACTACCACCTCGTTCTCCTGCCTCAAGTAATTAAACTTGCACTTCATATACTCTGTCTTGCTCCTACTCAACCTGAACCCTTTAGACTCAAGGGTTTGTCTCCAAACTTCTAATTTATCATTCACACCACCACGTGTCTCATAAATTAAAACTATATCATCTGCAGAAAGTATACACCAAGGCACCTCTCCTTGAAAACGCCGCGTCAACACATCCATCACCAACGCAAACAAAAATGGGCTAAGAGTCGATCCCTAATACAACCCTGTCAAGATATGGAAATGCTCTGAATATCCTCCTATAGTCCTCACTTAAGTCTTTGTTCCATCATACATGTCTTTAATCGATCTGATGTACGCCATCAGAACCCCACTCACCTCCAAGCATCTCCACAGAACCTCTCTGGGGACTTAGTTGTACCTCTTTTCCAAGTTGATGAACACCATATGTAAGTCCTTCTTTTTTTCCCTATATTGATCCACCAGTCTCCGCACCAGGTGAATTACCTTCATCGCCGAGCGACCTGGTATAAATTCAAATTGATTTTCTGAAATAGACACGATCCTCCTCAACCTCTGTTCGACCACTCTCTCCAGACCTTCATAGTGTGACTCAACAACTTAATAACCCTACAGTTATTGCAACTCTGGATGTCACCCTTATTCTTATATAAAGAAATCATAGTACTCCATTTCCAAGCCTCGGGCACTTTAAAGTTTTGAAAATGTCGTTACACAATTCAGTAAACCACCATAACCCAGTCCCGCCAGAAAACTTCTAAAAATCTACTGGAATCTCATAAGTCCCTGTCTCCCTACCCCTTCGCATCCTGCGAATAGTCTTTCTAACCTCATCTACCTTAAAAAGTTTATAATATCTAAAATCACTACACTCCTCTGAGTGCTCCAATTTCCCTAACACAATGTCTCTATCCCTCTCATCATTCAAGAGACTATGAAAATACAACTGCCATCTTCTCTTAATATGAAAATCCTCTACCAACACTGTACCATCCTCCCCCTTAATGCACTTCACTTGATCGAGGTCACGATCCTTCCTCTCCTTATCCTTAGCAAGCCTATACAACCTCTTTTCCCCATCTCTCTCCTCTAACCTCGCATACAAGCTCTCAAACGTTGCTGTCTTAACAGTTGTGACTGCTAACTTAACCTCCTTCTTAGCTAACTTGTACTCCTACCTATTTACCCGCTTCTCCTCTTCATTCTTACTCTTAACCAACTTAGCATATGCCCCCTTCTTAGTCTTTACTTTCTTCTTAACTTCTTCATTCCACTACCAGTCCCCCCGATGTTATCCAGCCTGGCCCCTCAAGACATCCAACACCTCTCTAGTAGTTTCCTTGATGTACCTAGCAGCCCTATCCCACATACCATCCACATCCCCACTACACTCCCACACCCACATTCCTGCCATATTCTCATTTATCTCCAGTGCAGTCACCAGCATCAAGCCACCCCATGACCCTCCCCGATCCTTTTTTTATTATCATTCTTTATACCCAAGTCCATCACCAGAAGCCTGTACTGGGTCAAAATATTCTCACTGACCTTACAATCCTTACACAGTGCCCTATCCCCCTTCCTAAATAGCAAAAATTCAATCTGAGTCTTGGCTATCGCACTTCGGAAGGTAACTAGGTGATCCTCTTTCTTCAGAAAGCTCGGGTTCACTCCACCATCCCAATGACCCTCGCAAAATCCAACAGAGTAGATCCTTTATTATTCCTCTTTCCAAAACCAAAACCTCTATGCATATCTCCATAGCCTCCCGGTAACACCCCGATGTGCCCATTGAAATCCCCTACTACAACAATCATCTCAGAGCTAGGCACGCCTCTTACCACCTCGTCCAAAGCCTCCCAAAACTTCTTCTTCTCCTCCTCCTCATCCAAGCCCACCTGCGATGAATAAACACTACACGTATTTAAAGTAAACCCCCCAATAACCAGTTTAATAGTCATCAACCTATCGCTGACCCTCTTAACCTCCACTACCTGCCCTTAAACCCCCCAATGACCAGTTTAATAGTCATCAACCTATCGCTGACCCTCTTAACCTCCACTATCTTCCCTCTAAGTTCTTCATCTATTAAAATGCCAACTCCATTCCTACGCCTCTCATTTCCTAAGTACCACAGCTTGTAACAATCCATATCTCTAGCCTTAGACCCTACCCACTTGGTTTAAATATAGTTTAGGTAAATAAGTGATTAAATATAATTTGATTTGATCTAGGCTTAACATGTCTTACCTGCAAATTTGAGTTATAATTTAAATAAATAAGTAATTATAATATATTTACTTTCATTTTTTCTATTTATAACAAATATAAACAAAATATATCATGTTTCATTCAAGTTTTACCTTGATTAAGTGTTACGATAGCAGTTATCTTATTTGAAGATTCGAATCTTATCTATTCAAACAATTTTTTTATGGTCTAATACTAAATTATTAATTAATAATTATTATACATGTAGTTATAATTAGTTGAACCAAGAATTAATAATTGAACATAGCTATCACAAAAGTGTATTTGTACAATAATTTATGTCTAAATAAATAAGTGATTAAATTTAGTTATTTTTTAATTAACTAATTGTAAAAAATTTAAAAAAATTCAACAACAACATACCCAGTGTATTCCCAGCTAGAGAGGTCTGGGGAGGGTAGAGTGTACGCAGACCATACCACTACCTCAGGAGAAGTAGAGAGACTATTTCTGATCGACCCCCAGCTTAGGACCGATAACAGTATAACAAACACAAAAGATAAGTGCATATAAACTAGTATGGTATGCAAAACAAACTAACAGTATAACAAACACAAAATATAAGTGTATATAAACTAGTACGGTATGCAAAATAAACTAACATCGCTAGCCACAAGCTAATACTACAACCACAACACCACGAATAAGAAACTCTAGACACAAAGGAACGCTCCCCTACTATTATCGACGCACTCCCACCCCCTAAAACTTTACCCTAGTTTGCGTCCTCCACACCTTCCTATCAAGGGTCATGTCCTCCGTAAGCTGTAACTGCTCCATATCATGCCTAATCACCTCCCTCTAATATTTTTTCGGTCTACCTCTACCTCGCCTAAAATCATCCATAGCCAGTGTCTCACACCTCTACACTGGAGCACCAAATCCCCTCCTCATCACGTGCCCGAACCAATATAACCTCATTTCTCACATTTTGTCCTCTATCGAGGCAACTCCCACATTCTCCCAAATAATCTCATTCCTTATCCTATTTTTTCTAGTATGTCCACACATCCATGCAACATTCTTATCTCCGCCACCTTCAACTTTTGGATGTGGGAGTTATTAACTGGCCAACACTCCGTTTCATACAACATAGCCGGCTGGACTACCACTTTGCAAAACTTACCTTTAAGCTTTTGAAGCACTTTCTTATCACATAGAACTCCCGAAGCGAGGCTTTATTTCAACTACCCGCCCTAATACAATGCATGACATCGTCGTCAATCTCACCATTGCCCTGAATCATAGACCCCAGATACTTAACTAAATTTTACTTTGGACTTGTTTCATCAAAATAATATCTTTATCGGTCTAGTTTGATTAGTGTAGTCAATGATGCGATTCAATTTTATATCTTGTAAGTTTCAAATATATTTTTTTAAAAATAAATGACTATATTAATGATTATATTAACTTAAATTAACTAATTATAAAGAATTTAAACAAAATTTTAATATGTTTCACTCAAGCTCCATCATGATCAAGTGTTTTAAGAATTATCATTTGATTAAAGGTGTTTATTATTTGGCTCAATTCAAATTTACAGGATCTTATTTATAAGTTTCAAATATAATTTGAATAAATAAATTATTATATATAATTATTTTATATATTAATATACTTAATATAAAGAAAATTTTATAAATTCTCGCTAATTATATAAAGTTAGATATAAATTATTTGTCATGGATAAAATCGCTTACTCTCTCTCTCTCTCTCTATCCATCCATCCATACATACATACATACATACATACATGCATATGTGTATATATATGTATATATATGTGTGTGTGTATATATGTGTGTACATATATATGTGTGTGTGTGTGTATATATGTGTATATATTGTAAAATAAAATTTCGTAGCAATAAGTATAAATTCTTAGTCATGGACCATATAAAATATGTATATACATTTTAGCTACATTTATTGCTACAAAATTTTACGAAAAAAATATTGTGGTTAAATTATTTAGCAAAATAATTTTTTACATTTAACCACGACGTATTTTGTTAGTATATCTATCAATAGAAAAATATAAAATAACAAAATTTTAAACATGCCAAAATATGTTATTATTAAAACTCTGAGTGAATCTCCTAAATAGTCATTCCAGTTTTGAGAATTTCTTTCAAATATCATTTATATTTCATTAAGAATCACAATATTACTCATTTATCACTCTTTTCTTAAAAAAATACTAAACACCTCAAAAATATTCTACTCTCTTAATTGACATGCCATGTCATTAAAATCTTATTTTTAAATAATAAATCATTTAATTCATCAAACTCCTTTACTCAAAATTATAACTTTATTCTTTTTTTTTTTTTTTTGAAAAATGCATTAGTTTAATTTTCTTGTTTAGAAATTCTTTACCACACCTAATCTTTATCATATTATTTTACATGAAAATTAAGATCTCTAGATAGCTTATGTAATTTAGTGATATTATTTTCTTAAGAAAACAACTGATCTTTGTAGGCAATTATATATAAAACCTAAATGATTATCTAGGAAAATAACTCTACAAAAAAAGTATAAATACCTAAGTATGAGAATTTCTTCTTAATAAATTAATATATATAATTAAAAAGATAAAAGTATTATTTTGGTTAAATGATTTTGCGGAGTTAATATGTTTATTATTTTTTTAAAAATGATGGTTTACTGTCATGACATGCTAATTAGAAGAGGAGAAACTTTTGAGGTACTTAGTGATTTTTTGAGAAAAATATTGATAACTGAGAGACATTATTGTCTTAGCAAAAACAAAAAATGATTTTTATAAGTGACTCCAAAACTATTTATAACAATCCAAGAAAATAACTTTAGAAAAAAAAATGAAAGTTTAAGTAATGATGAAAGATTTCTAAGCATGAAAAATTCTTCTTAATAAATTAATATATTTTTTTTTAAAGAAAAAAAATAAGAATATAATTTTGACTAAATAAATTTGATGATTTTAATAAGTCTATTATTAAAAAAAGATAATTTAATAACATGGCCTTCCAATTAGAAGAAAAAAAGACGTATAAGATATTTGTTTTTTTTTTTTGAAAATAATAGTGATAGTTGAGTCATATTATTATCTCTAAAAAGATAAAAATAATTTTTATAGGGAATTCAAAATATATGAGTGGCCATTGAGAAAAATAGCCCTTGAAAAAATATGTCAAGTTTTAGTACCGATAAAGTTTTTCTAAGCGTATATATATTTTTTTAATAAACTAATGCATTTTTCAAAAAAAAAAAAATTATAGTTTGATTAAATGAGTTAAATAGGTCTAGTTTTTTTTTTTTTTTAAAAAAAGAAAATTTAGTGACATTCATGCCAACTAAGAAAGAAGAAGATTTTTGAGGTGTTTAGTATTTTTTGCGAAAAAAAGTGATAGTCGAGTGATATTGTGATCTTAAATGAAACATAAGTGATATTTGTAGGGAAATTTTATAACTTAGCTGACTATTTAGGAAATTCACCCTTAAAACTCTATTTCCATACACTAATTTTCATATTCATTAAAAAGAATATAAAATCGAACTAGATAAAAAATAAATAAAATAATTTTATTAAGTTTCTCATAATTTTTTTTCTTAATTACATATTACTCCCTCCGTACCATTTTACTTGTCCTAATTTTTCTAATTTGATTTCTCATTTTACTTCTCATTTTTCACAAATCAAGAAGAGACAATTTTTTTTCCATGTTTTACCCTTATCATTAATTACTTTTTCTTCAAATTAAAATGTAAACATCATTTAATTGGGGTACTATGATAAACTAACCATGTTATTAATTATTTTTCTTAGTCAATGTGCCAAGTTAATTTGGAACAAGTAAAATGGGACGGAGGGGGTGCTACATTTGGCAATGATTTAATTATGTAATTGTCAATTAAGAAAATTAAATAATTAAAAAAATAATATATAAATTGCTCATTCTCATCTATTGGGATAGTTTTCAATGTATTATAAAATGATATAATAAATAAAGTAATGTTAGAAATTCAAATTTAGGATGAAAATTGTAAAAATATCTTAAAACTAACTAGTTTATAGTGTGAGTAAGATTTATTACTATGAAAAATATTTTGGGTAATGCCAAGTAGCCGTTTGGCCATAGAATTTTTTTTTCTTTTTTCGGAAAATTATTTCACGTTAAAAAAAAAAAGTGAAAACATGTTGCGTTTGGCCATGAATTTTTCAACTCCAATTCCAGAAAATTATTTGGAAAAGTGAGAACAAGTTTTACTTGTTTTCACTTTTTTCACTCATACTTCTCTCACAAAATTTCAAAAACAACTTTAATTTATATTCATTGCCAAACATAACTCCAACTCCAACTTCAACTTCATTTTCAACTCCAACTTCAACTCCAAAAAAAGTAATTTTCATGGCCAAATGAGGCCTAAATGACTCGAGTGAAAATGACTCGAATGACAGGAATAGTGTAAAAAGACTTAAATGCCCTTTATGGTCCAAAACTGTAAATCCACCCCCCCCCCCTACCCCCCTCCCCCCCCTCCCCAAAAAAAAAAAAAAAGCAAAACCACCTTTCACTTTTCTTTTTATTTATACTCTTTTATATTACTATGTCCGTTTGGCTTCAAAACTATTTATCCGTCTCCCCCCCCCCCCCCCCCCCCCAAAGCAAAACCACTTCAATCTTTATTTCTTATTTTTTATTATTCTTTCATAAATTATAGCTTAGTTTACTCTTTTAATTACTCCTTATATTTTTACTTTTTTATTCTATCTTTTTCTTACTGATTCTAAGCTCTTTCATATAGTTTGAAATCTTTTAATCACCATTTTTTACTTGTATTATATAGATGGTCCATTGGACGCTCGTACTTGTCTGAGTTTGTAAAGTGAATAACTCTACTTAAAACTTTGTAATTTGGACTCGTTAACCCACCAAAACAAAAAATTTTAAATCCCTTTGACCATTGACTGCGGTTACGTGGCATTAAAATAAGTGAGTTGGACATGTTGTGTGACTACACGCGTTTAGAGCAAGTGAAACACCATATAGATGTTAAATAGTGTTAAAATTATAAAAATAATAATAATACCATAATAATTTTAAAAAAAATAAAAAATCACACCTCCTACAATAGTCCCCCCCCTAAAACCCATCCAACAACCACCTTTTTTTCACTCTTTCTTCTCCACTTCATCTTCTTCACCTAACACACCTTAACTCTCTCCCCCTTTTTCTACAATAACAATCGCTGAATCCAAAAAATAAAAACACAAACTCATTTGTTTCTCTATTCTCGACGTACAAAACACATATACTAAATCGTAGAAGAAATCAAGCATGCAATTATGCTGAAATTGCTCAACAAATTCAATAGATTCATACAAACAAACTACAAATTAGAGAAAAGCTCATAATTATTTATCAATTACAATTTTAAAAAAAGGCAAAAGTTTTTTTTACAACGCATAAAACACACATACAAAACTGTAGAAAACTCAAGCAAAAGCAAAAATATCAGTAGGAAAGAACAAAAAAAAAAAGAGCAAATTAGAGAAGACCTCACAATTGTTAACAAATTTCAAATCCGAAAAAGAAGAAAAAGAAAGAGTTTTTTTTTTGGTAGTTATGATTGAGAGAAAATTTGAGTAATTTTGGAGAATTTTCAAGTTCTAATGAAATTGTTTCAGTGAAATTGTTGAAGGAAAGATTGAGCTCCAACACCTTTTATACCTCCTAACTATGTGAAAATTGTCAGATCTCTGAGGAAATTATTGTTATTGTTCTAATTATTGTGTGGAAGAGTACAGAAAATAAAAATGATGTGAGGGGGATGGAGATGGTGATTGTGGGTTTGGGAATGTGGAGGGTGAGAATAATGAATTTATTCTAAAAAATATTTTTTAAATTTATTATTTTATTTTTTATTTAATATTATTGATTAATAATTTTAAAAAATTATTAATGAAGATATTTATGACGTGGCATTAGTTTATATGACGTGGAAATGGCGTGTAATTTATTTAGAGCGAGTGTGCTACACACATGGTAGGAGGAGTTTAAAATCTTCTTTTTTGATTGATTAAGGATTCAGATGACAAAGAGCTAAGTAGAAGTGTTCACTTTACAAACTCGGACAAGTACAAGGGTCCAATAGACCATTTTGCCCTTCTATCTCTTTAGTTGTTTTACTATACAATTTTTTTGACTTTTTTATTTTTAAATACTTTTTTAATTTTAAATCTTCTATATATCTCATCTACAAAATTCCTCCTATAAATTATTTTTTAAAAAAATGAATCCAAAACAATAAAAATATCTAACTAAGAGAAACCATGAATGGGATTATTGGAATTAAAAATAGTGATAGTTTATTGCTAAATTAGTTTATTTATATTGTAATTAGGGATAAAAATCTGAAGAATACTTGTACCTTGCCAAAATTTGCAGTTACGCATACTGAACTTTGCGAGAGTTCTTTTGATGTGAGTGTATTTATCCATTCTAGTGTCCCTATTCTAGCCCTTTTTAGCATTGTTTTGAGGATGATTCTAAGCTATAATGGTTTATAATGATATAAATATGTTAAAACATGTGTTTCTAAGGTTTAAGGTGAATTCCTAGTGAGTTAGTACTTAAAAGAGTCAATTAGAGTTCAATAGAGAAAACTAGTTTTTCTAGCTTGAGCTAGCATCTTGGTTAGTCTATCTTATTGGATTCTATGGTGTTTAAGGTGTTCCAAATGGTTTTCATGGGTTATAAGGAGTTGAATAACTTGTTGGGAGTGAAGAAAGTTCAATTTGAATGAGTATATAGCTGGAACCATAAGTGAAAGATCAACGCAAACTAGCTTAGCTTAGCTCTTATTTTGATTCATCGTTATGGATGTAGTGTTGTGTTTTTCTTCTAATTCAACAACAACAACAACAACAACAACAAACCCAGTATATTCCCACATAGTGGGGTCTGGGGAGGGTAGAATGTATGCAGTCCATACCACTACCTCCGAAGAAGTAGAGAGTTTGTTTTCGAAAGACCCCCGGCTCAAGACAAAGGACCGTATTCGTGTTTTTATTCTAATTCATGTGTTGTACTGATGTAGGATGTTTTTGGAGCTGAATATGATGGTATTTTGATGTTAAAAAAGCTTGGAAATCGTGGGAAAGGTACCACAAGACAAGAGATGAAAGGAGGAAGGACCAATACTTAACCAAAATTCAGAGGACAAATTCCAGTGGGTGCGTGCGATGAGCGTGTGATGCACCCTCCATTTCAGGCCTCCAATGCCTTAGAAAATATTGAAGAAGAAATTCTACAGAGTGCAACCAATTAGCATGCGTCACATGCTCTATTCTGGAGGGATAGAGGGTGCGACGCACGCTCCATTCCAGAGAAACAAAGGGTACGACACACGCTCCACTCCACACGTGGGTGTTTTTACTCCAATTCGGCTTCTACTGGGACTTGACCTACCGTTATGCTATATATACATATTTTATCACATTTTTACATATCTTTTGGCATATTTTGAAGATCAAGGGGCTGCTAAAACTTCATAATTAGTTTTTTTATTTATTTTATTTAGTTCATACATGTTTTTAGTCGTTAATTACAATATTGTGATTACGATTATGACTATGCGTGGCTCAACGCCCTCTTTCCGGGGTTGAAGCCAAGAACATGATTATTATTGATATGAATTAAGTTCGTTTGCTTTGCTTATAGCTATTAGTTGTTTGTTTATTCTTGTAATAACTATTTTAAGGATTCGCGACCCTTAGAATACATCAATTATCGACCTTGTGAACTCGGGAGAGGGAATAGGAAGATAGAACATGGGAATAAGCAAAGTTTGATTCTTGTTTCTTTATAAAATAAGAAATATGAATTAGTATCTTGGACAGGGATGTACTTAAATACCTTACTTGATTCATATGTAGGAAGATATTTGTAAAAGAGCTTAAGTGAACTATTATATCCCCGTTCAACGATGTAGTTGTAAGGTTCAACTTAGGTAAAAGATTATAGGTTGGGAAACCATAATCATGCAATTAATCATATGAATCAACAACCAAGATAAGCAAACTAACGAATGAAGTTCAATAACATAATATGATTGTTCGAAATGCTTTAACCCTGGGTTTTCTCTTGTTGATTGTCTAAAGATCTTTACTTAACGCTTTATTTACTTTTCTTGCAATTACAAATTCCAACTCTATTTTGGCTACTCCCACACTAAATTAATATAAACTGTGAATTGAAATTAAATCCTTGCCAAATCAAGTGTATGTGGGATTGATACTCGGCTTTCATTAGACCACTTTATTACTTGGTAGACCACGTATACTTGCGTGTACGCTTAGGCACTGTCAAGTTTTTGGCGCCGTTGTTGGGGACTTGTATTTTGGCAATTGTTTATTTTAGTTCTACTTTTAAATTTATTTGGTGTTTCTTACGCTTGGTCTTGTTTTTGTGTTTGCAGGAAGCAGGTTTTAAGTTTATAAGTTGGTAAGGGATCCGGAGTTGGTAGAACCTAGCCCCGAACCAGAGTAAGACTTTTATTAATGTAGGAGAGAAGAAATCCTTCTCTCCAGAATTCCTTAAATCACAAAAGACCAAGTTAATCCGGCACCTATGGCTGAAGAACTAACAACACATAGGACTGTTCGGGAAGTGGCAATCCCACTTCTGACAAATTTGACTTCACTTTTCTAGAAACCAATTGCTAGAGGGAGGTTAGAGCTTAAAAATAATATGGTACAACTGTTGATAAGCAGTGGAAAGTTCACTAGGCTATCACATGAAGATCCATAGGTCTACTTGCAAAATTTCATCGAGCTCACTGACACATTCATTCCGGTTGATGTGAATGCTGATTATGTCAGGATGACACTTTTCCTTTATTCTATTATAGGGGAAGCAAAAAAGTGGTTGAATTCGGAACCATCAAATTCAATCACATTATGGGAAAGCTTGGCTACGAAGTTCCTCATCAGATTTTTTCTGTTTGGTAAGATAGTAAAACTCTGCAGTGAGATTGTAAGTTTTAAACAAAGGCCAGACGAAAATCTTTATCATGCTTGGGAAAGATTTAAGGCTCTTCTTCGAGACTATCCCCACCACCAACAGTCGAATGAGGTACTTGCTCACACTTTTATAGAAACACTTAATCGTAATATGAAGATTTTGCTAGATTCAGCTACAGGTGGTTAAGTGCTGGAATTGACTTATGATGAGATGTACACATTACTGAACCGCATAGCACAATAAAATTCGTAATGGCATAGTGATTCTAGGAGTGCCACATAAAAAGTTGCAGGCTTGTTAGAGATGGACCAATACACTGCGTTATCAACCTAGGTTTCTACATTACAAAATTTGATAAATACTCACTGTAGCAGTATGAAATTAGAAGATCCACAACTTACAGCAGCGGTGAGTGCAGTTCAACAAACTAGTAGGTGGTGCAAAATTTGTGGTAATAATGTCATGTGGCGGCTATGTGTGCTTCAAATCCAAAATCTGTGATGTATGTAGGTAACACTTAAAGGCCAAATCATGGTAATGCCTACAACATGAAGTGAAAAACTCAGCAACCAAATTAGACAACTAGCAACATGGAAGAGATATTAAAGTAAATCTTAGCAGGTCAAGCAAAATTGCTTGATGATATGAAAAGTCAACAGGCAGAATTACAAAATTAGAAGGTAGCTCAACAAAGCCTAAAGTTGCAGTTTGGGCAATTATCACAAGCATTAAATACTAGGCCATAAGGTGGTTTACCAACAGGGACAAAAAATCCAAAGCAGGTAATGACAATTACCTTGAGGAGTGGTAAAGAGCTTTAAGGAGAACCTCCCAAGGCAACAAAGGAGGTAGATGTTGATGTGGTGACCCAAAAGTAAAAGGCACAGTTGTTGAAAATTTAAGAAAGTCTGAGTACTTTGAAAGAAAAAGTTGCTGAACCAGAAGTTAAGAAGACCCCACCACTGCCTTTCCCACAGAAGTATATTAAAGTGAAGGTAGATGCCTTGTTCAAAAGGTTGATTGACACATTCAAAGAGTTACATATTAATTTACCTTTGTTAGATATGTTGTAGAGTATGCCTAAGTATGCAAAGAACTTAAGGGATGTGGTGGAGAAGAAGGTGGAATTATAAGATATGGGAGCTATAACACTCACTGAAGAGTGTAGTGCTGTGATGACACAGATTATCCCCAAGAAACTAAAAGATCAGGGGAAGTTTGCTATCCTTATCCAAATTAGAGGAAAAGAGGTCCATGCACCGAGTGACCTAGGGGCAAACATAAATGTAATGACCCTATCATTGTTTAAAAAATTGGGCTTAGGAAAGACTAAGTCAAAACGCATAGTTATGCAGCTTGCAAATTGACCCATAACATATCCAGAAGGAATCATAGAGGATGTCCTCATAAAGGTTGGTAAATTTTTTATTCTCGATGATTTCTTTATTCTTGATTTTGTGGCATACGAGAAGGTACCAATAATATTGGGGCATTCATTCTTAGCAACTGGGGGGCCTTGATTGATGTTAGAGAAGGCACGCTCAAGATGAGGGTAGACAATAAAGAGGTGGTATTTGATGTTTACAAAGTACCCATTGAGAGTCCCAAATATAAAGATTTATGAATCATCAATGTGATTGAAAGGGATGAGTGTGGGGTAATTAATTCACTAAAAACCTCTTCGACATACCTGATTGAGCGGCCTAAGATGAACTCGGTAATTCCTAACATGTTAAAAGGTAAAAAAGGCTTGAAACGAATGAAAAATGGCTCCAAAAAAAGAGTAAAAGGGTAAAGGAATATAGATGAATTGCTATGGTTCGTGCCGCGACACTAAACTAGGTGCTTCTTAGGAGGCAACCCAAGTTAAGTAGGTATATTTTCTTTTTGAGTTCTTAGTTTTTACTTTACGTAGTTTTTGTTTTTGATTGAGTTACAGGTTGATGGGAAGTCTGAGTACCATAAACTTGAACTAAGAAGCATGGTTAAGATGGAGTGCGGGGTCCCATGAACCTCCTTTATATGAATATGCTACTAGCTAGGACTAGAGGCTTCAGGGAGTATTTCTATCTCTTACTTTTAAATTCACTTTGGGGACAAAGTATATTTTTAAGTATGGGATGGGGAAATTCTCAAATTTCGACTCAATTTAAAAAAAAATTAGGTTAGAAATAAGTGAGATATTCTTGTTAGTGCTATTGTTGATCACATAATGCAAGTGGGTTTGTTTGTAAAAGCATGTTGAATGAGTGAACTGGTACTTTTGAGACTCTTAGGCTCATGGATATGACTTTTGTACTTGTTGGCTTAAAGTTGAATTATTGCTATTGTTTGGTTGGAAATCTATTATGATCCAATTGAGTTGAGCATGTGCCACGTGAGTGTGAGATTTTTGTATGTTTCTTGTTGCATGTGATGTATAGAACTTGCCTGGTGTGTGTGTGAAACTAAATAAAGAATGTGGGTTAAGGAGATGATATAGGCATTTCTTTGATAGCCTTGTGTTATACCTTATAATTGACCTACCTTTGTGCATTATCCTAGTTAACCCCCATTGAGCCTTTAGCTTTTTCTCTGGTAACCTCATAAATAGCCTAGACCATAATTTAACCCAAAAGCTCCTAAGTGCTTTAATAATATTTTTAAAAAAATTAGTAAGGAGTTTGAGAAATAAGACGAAAAAGCTAAAATTGATGCCCCAAGGTAATAGTTATTGGTGTTTATATTTGATTTGTGGTGGATGTGTGTGATATAAATGATGTAAAAAATATTCTCATGATTGTAGAGAATAAGAAAAATTGAATCTTGAAGGAATAAACTATGTGTCCACCAAGTGTTTGTGAAAATGCTTAAAAGATATGGGGCAAAAACAAAAGGTTTGGGTGAATGAAAAAATGTAATTTGGTTATTTGTGATGTGTTTTAAATGTTTAATGTAGTGTATTAAAGCGCTTAGAGAGGTTAGTCACTATTCTTGGCCAAAATAGTTCCTACCCATTCCTTAGCTTACATTACACCCCGAAAAGTCCTAATTGATCCTAAACTTTACATTCGACTATTAGCGGAGTATTACACTAAGGGAAAGCCAATGGTCCATTATGTGTAACTTGTGAATTCCTTGTGAAAGTGAGAGTAATTTGATTCTTGTACCCATCATATTATGAATTACTTAATTGTGAGCAATTATGGGTAATTCTATTGTTGTGAGGGCACATGTTTGATGAATGTGGGTGAATTGTATGATGTCTTAAATTAAATTATAAGCATGAGTTTTCCAAATTGGTGAGTCTATTCTTGAGGCTAAGATGTTTTGGAGGAGTATTCATAAGCCTTAAATTATGTAAATAACATGCTTTGTGTAGAAACTTTCAATCTATGTAGTCATTATATTACTAGCTTGAGTGTCTTGCATTTAGTAGAAGTGTAGAGTCTCAAGCTCAAGATAATTATAGTTAATATTTGTCCGAGGACGAACAAGGCTTCAAGTGTGGGGTGGTGATGTGAGGTGTATTTATGCATTATAGTGTCCCTATTCTAGACTTTTTAGCCTTGTTTTGAGGATATTCTAAGATATAATGGTTTATAATGAGATAAATATATTAAAACATGTGTTTATAAGGTTTAAGGTGAATTCCTAGTGAGTTGGTACTAAAAGAGTCAATTAGAGTTCAATAGAGAAAACTAGTCTTTCTAGCTTGAGCTAGCATCTTGGTTAGTCTATCTTGTTGGATTCTATGGTGTTTAAGGTGTTCCAAATAATTTTCATGGGTAATTATGAGTGGAATAACTTGTTGGGAGTGAATAAAGTTCAATTTGAATAAGTATATAGCTGGAACAATAAGTGAAAGATCAACGCGAACTAGCTTAGCTTAGCTCTTATTTTGATTCATCGTTATGGATGTAGTGTTGTGTTTTTATTCTAATTCGTGTGGTGTATTGATGTAGGATGATTTTGGAGCTGAATATGATGGTATTTTGATGTTAAATAAGCTTGGAAACCATGGAAAAGGCACCACAAGACAAGGGATGAAAGGAGGAAGGACCGACACTTAACCAAAATTCAGAAAACAATTTTCAGTGGGTGTGTGTGATGAGTGTACGACGCACCTTCCATTTCAGGCCTCCAATGCCTTAGAAAATATTGGAAGAAGAAATTCCAAAGAGTGCATGCGATTAGAATGCGTCGCATGCTCTCTTTCGGAGGGATAGAGGGTGCGACGCATGCTCCATTTCAGAGGAACAGAGGGTACGACGCATGCTCCACTCCACACCTAGGTGTTTTCACTCCAATTCTACTTCTATTGGGACTTGGCCTACCGTTATGCTATATATATATGTTTCATCACGTTTTTACATATCTTTTGACATATTTTGAAGATCAAGGGGCTGCTGCAACTTCACAATTAGGTTTTTATTTATTTTATTTAGTTTATACATATTTTTAGTTGTTAATTACAATATTGTGATTACGATTATGACTATGCATGGCTAAACACCCTCTTTTTGGGGTTGAAGCCAAGAACATGAGTATTATTGTTATGAATTAAGTTCGTTTTCTTTGCTTATCTGTATTGGTTGTTTGTTTATTCTTGTTATAACTATTTTAAGGATTCGTGACACTTAGAATACATCAATTATCGACCTTGTGAACTCGGGAGAGGGAATAGGAAGATAGAACATGGGAATAAGAAAAGTTTGATTCTTGTTTCTTTATAAAATAAGAAATATGAATTAGTATCTAGGACAGGGATGTACTTAGATACCTTACTTGATTCATATGTAGGAAGATATTTGTAAAAGAGGTTAGGTGAACTATTACATCCCCGCTCAATGATATAGTTGTAAGGTTCAACTTAGGTAAAGGATTATCGGTTGGGAAACCATAATCATGAGATTAACCCTACGAATCAACAACCAAGATAAGCAAACTAACGAATGAAGTTCAATAACATAATATAATTGTTTGAAATGCTTCAACCCTGGATTTTCTCTTATTGATTGTCTAAAGATCTTTACTTAACGCTTTATTTACTTTTCTTGCAATTACAAATTTCAACTCTATTTTGGTTACTCTCACACTAAATTAATCTAAACTATGAATCGAAATTAAATCCTTTCCAAATCAAGTCTCTGTAGGATCGATACTTGACTTTCATTAGGCCACTTTACTACTTGGTAGACCATGTACACTTGCGTGTGGGCTTGGGCGTTGTCACCTTTGACCTCCCTAGACTTTTCTTTTCGTATTTAAATGACATATATCTGTCCACTTTGACCACTTATTTAGTCACCTAAATGGCGGTGATTCACACACGACCGTTCAACAAATAATTATTCTCTTAGTTTTGACTTTTACTATTCAAAATCCTACCATGATAATATCTTAGGGTTATTATCAAAACGTAATAATGTTTTGGGATATCTACCAAGAGTAAATGAATTATATTTCCCCATTTTAAAACAGATATATTCTTCTTTTTAATCTATTTAAAAAGAATGATTTTTTTAGCAATATTTTAAGGGATTCTAACTTTTTACGCATCATGTTTAAGACCGTAAAATTTAAAAATATTTTAATATATTTAATATAATTTTATTTGATATCATAAAATTTATTTATTTTTTATTTTATTAAATTCTTTATTAAGTTAAGACATCATTTGTTTTATAAGGGAGAATGCAAAAAGTAACTTTGTGGTAAAAAAAAAAAAAAAAAAATGAATTGACATCCAAATTACGGTACAGGTCCCACTTAAAAAAAAACTCAAATAAATGCCAAGGAGCCAAAAAGGAATACAATAACAAAAGAAGACAGGGACCACAGGAAAGTTGAAGTACGACGGCACAAGTAACAAAGCAACAAATCTACTGATTTTTGTAGTCAGAAATGACAGGGTACACTCCAGAAGAAGTGGGATACAATACACTTAAAACATACAAATCGTAAAATACCAAAACTACCCTGGTTGGAAGCATGCAAGACGAAAAGGTGTTTGCTTCTTGGCATTTATATGTAGGAATAGATACCGATTGTCGGTGCTAGCACGGGTTCAATATATGTTATTTTTTATCTCAATTTAAATTATTAAAATAATTTAAATTTTTAATTACTGTAATTTATAATATCTTTTTGTTTTGTTTCAATTTAAGTGATGCCGGTGTAATTTAGAGAGTCGGCCAAATATTCGAAATCTGTTAAATTTTTTAAGTTGTTAATTATGTGATTTACAATATTTCTTACATAATTTTTCAATAATATATGAATATTCTCTTTGTCTCAATTTATGTGACACAGATAAAATTTCGACAGTCAATCAATTCTTTTATATTTTTTTACACACATGCTTTTATATTAAGTTCTTAATTATTGTGATTTATAATACTTTTTATCTCATTTTCAAATAATATATGTTACTTTATGTCTTTCTCTGTCACATCTTAGTTTATGTGCACTAATATAATTTTAATAGTCAATCTAATTTTTTATGTCGACATATTATTTTGTGTCTATCTTACCTTTTTTACGAAATATTATTATTTTTTCAATGCTTAGATGACCATAATAATTAATTAGGGGTGATATAGTAAAATCACAATGAAAACAACGAAGCACAGTTGTCTTAAGTGACTTGTAATAACTAATTAGAAGCATCATAACAAAATGACAATAAAAAATATTTGTATAATAATTAATTATTAGTGGCGATAGAATAAAATTACAATTGAAGCAACTGAAACAGTCCTAAATATCTATTTTACTTTTTTGCTAATTAAATATTATTAATTTTATAATATGTACGATGAGGAATGGTGAGATTGATGAGAATGTCTCTAAATGTATTAGAGCAGGTTGGATAAAGTGGAGGCTAGCCTCGAAAATGTTGTGTGATAAGAAGGTGTCCCTTAAGCTTTAAGGCAAATTCTATAGATTGACAGTCCGTCCAGTCATGTTGTATGGTGCAGAGTGTTGGCCAGTCAAGCACTCACACATCCAAAAATTGAAGGTGGCGAAAATGAGAATATTGCGTTAGATGTGTGGGCTTACTAGAGGTGACAGAGTAAGAAATTAGAATATTCTGGAGAAGGTGGGAATGACTTTAGTGGAAGACAAATTGCGAGAAGGAAGACTGCGATGGTTTGGGCATGTGATTAAGAGGAGTGCGGATGCCCCAATTCAGAGGTATGGGAGGCTTTCTTTGGATGGATTCATGAGGGGTAGAGGTAGGCCGAAGAAATATTAGAAGGAGGTGATTAAACATGACATGGAGCAGCTCCAGCTGACTGAGGACATGACCTTAGATAGAAAGGTATGGAGGTCACGGATAAGGGTAGAAGGCTAATGCGGCTGTGTGGGTTGTAGTTTGCAGTCTGGAGAGTCTTGTGTAGCCGGGTTAGTAATCACATGTCCGTGTTCATAGGGTCCTTGTTATGGGAGTGTAGGTTATTACTAGGTGGATGCACTAGGTCTTATGTCTTAGTACCTACTTTCTTATTCCGTGTCGCCCTTATGTCTCGTATTTCATATTTCTTTGATGTCTATTTAATTATTTCTTATTCCTGATTTTTTATTATGTTTTTCATCCTTTTGTTTACTATTCTCTACTTTGAGCCGGGGGTCTATCGAAAGCAGCCTCTCTACTTTCTCAGAGGTAGCGATATGGACTGCGTACATCATACCCTCCTCAGACCCCACTCTTGTGGGAATACACTGGGTATGTTGTTGTTGTTGTTGTAAATGACTTATAATATCTAATTAGGAGTATAATAATTAATTAGGAATGATATGGTAAAATTTCGATTGAAGTAGATAAAGCAGACATGTCACAAATGTCTATTTTAATTTTTTATTAAATATTATTAATTTTCTAATACATAAATGACTTATAATAATTAATCAGGGGTAATATAGTAAAATTACGATTGAAACAGCTGAAGCAGGAATGTCGACCTTGTGCCTACTTCAGCACTTCATTCCCTCTTATATATAAGTAAATAACTAGATATCGAGGGGTCCGTGCTAGCATAGACCCAATATATATTATTTTTTTCTCAATTTATGTAATACAAATAGAATTTAGATAATCAATTATATTTTTAATATGTTTTTAGATATTTTAAGTTGTTAACTATTATTATTTGTAATATAATCTTCAAATAATATATGTCACTCTCCTTGTTCAAACTTTTGCGGCATTGATAATCGATTACACATTTAAAATAATTTAAGTTTTTATTTATTGTCTGTCATTTACAATACTTTTTCATCTATTTCAATTTTAGTGGCATCAATATAATTTCGAGAAACAGCCAAATATTTTATATCTTTTAAATTTTTAAATTGTTAATTATTGTGATCTATAGTTTTTTTTTTTTTGAAATATATAACAAATTAGTTTTTTTAGATATTTTAAATTCTTATTTATTTTAATATATTATACTTTTTTTATGTAATTTTCAAATAATATATATTAATTTCCTTGTCCAAACTTTTGTTTCATTTATAGTCAATTATATTTTAAAATAGTTTAAGTTGTTAATTATTCTGATTCATAATACTTTTTCTTCTGTTCTAATTTATGTGACACAATTCTTAGATGACAATAATAATTAATTAGGGCTAATTTAGTAAAAATCACAATTGAAATATCAAAGTAAACATGTCGTAAATGATTTATAACTAATTAGAAGTGGTATATAAAAATTACTATAAAAAATTGTGAAAAAAATTTAAATGAGCCTAATATAAGACGTCAAGTAAATTTAAAACATCAACAGTTAATATATCATTTTATGTCTATTTTATCTTTTTAATAAATATTATTATTTTTTAATAAAATAACTTATAATAACTAATTATGTGTGATATAGTAAAATCACGATTGAAGAAGTCGAAGCAAGCATGTCATAAATATCTATTTTTCTTTTATTTTATTAAATATTATAAATTTTTTAATAGATAAATAACTTATAATAATTAATTAAGGATAATATAGTAATTTAATTGAAAGCCGACACATCAACGAAGAGGTGCCTGTTTTTCATATTTTTTAATAGTAGTAACTAGCATATATTAGAAAGAAGCTCATGGATTACCACGAAAGCCTACTGGATCCGACTACAACGCGTGTATTTGGGATTAAAAGAATCAATTATTTATTTCGTTCACATTTTTATTAGTAAGTATAAAACAAAATTAAAAAAATAAAAAGAAAATTTGATTATTTATTAAAGGAGGGAAACAAAGAAAAACATTTCTCGTAACAACATATCATAAATGGGATGGTGGGTTATCAAGCTTTTAATTTAGTAGGTAAATGAAAAGACTTAACAAAAAAGAGTGGGGACAAGATTAGAGTAGTGTCAGCCTAAAAGTAGGGTAGAGCTAATGGTTAATCGATTTGCTTTTTAAGAGTGGTTTTGATTATAAAAGGGTAATTTGGGTATAAAAAAACTTGTGAATTGACAATAGAACCCTCTCTTTCTATTTTAATTATCAAAATACCAGCCAAAAAGTGATTTTTGAGACATTCGAGTCAAACATAATTTTCCAAAATCTTTTCTTGTTATGCCATAACAGTAATAAAAGCTTACCCGCCCAAATTTTTAAGTGGAAAATCGCAAAATTCAAATAGAGCGCCAAAACTTTGAGAAATGTGAAGATCCAATCTTCACCATAGGACAAAATTATGATCGGATGGTATTTGAACTCGATCCTCAAAATGACATTCCAACCAATAAGAATTAAGAATCAATCATCATACTAGTTAAGACCACTTAAATATACATACATGCATATAACAATAATATCATAATAATTTAGATTTGTTCGTTTTGTTCGAACATATTAGTTATTTTTTGGTATAGTATTTTTAAAAGATACATAACCTTTAAATTCACATATTAATATGATTATTAATAAAAGTAAAGATTAATTCTCGTTAATAAAATGTTAGCCATTTGTTTTCAATACATTAACTTGAATATTGTTGTTAAAATTTTATTTATTAATATGAAGTTTGAATTGTTTAATTTAAATTTTAAATTATTTCTAATAACAATTAAATAATATTTTCTTTCCGTTTAATGATTTTTTAAAAGCATTTCAAAATTTTCATTATTATTTCAAGTGAGTTGAAATCATAAAATTTACTATTAAAATTCTTGAGGCTTCAAAATTCTGATGGCCTAAAACAAATACTTTACTAGCCTTACTCTTGAGTCACCTCTCATATTCTCCTCCCACATTAGCTATTAATTTTTAGCTCTCTATTTATCTCCAATGATTTTTTAATCTTGACGGATGTGAACACGAGCATTCTCAGACCAAATGACTCATCTTTGTTATTCCCTTGATGATCAGGCATCCTATTCGACACGTTCGTCTATGGTGCCATGCAAGATAATCTCAACAACAGCGATGAGGTGTTTGATCAGAAATATCGTCACCTTGTTATTCATGATATGATTGGTAAAGTTGGTGAAATTGTCCATGAAGAGTGTAACAAGGATCGTCAACACTTGGATGTGGAGGATCGTCAGCACTTGGATGTGGAGGTTGAGGTTATTTTAATGGTTTACCATGCTTTGATGGAATGACGACAGTGACAGACTCAAGATTAAGGAGTGTGGGTGCTTATTATAGAAAAAAAATAAAAAATTACCTCAATCAGGTTTGAATTCAAGCATACCTACCAATGGAGAGTCTTAGATCAATCTAAATGCAAGTACACCTAACCAACTTCTTGTCTAGTGGGTGCATTTATGTAATTTATACCTATTTTTATATATTTTTTAAGTAATTATATCTATTCCACATCGAATTTAGTGGGTGCCGGAACACCCAAAAATTATGTGTACATCCGCCCCTGAATGGCGATAAAGGATATAGCTTCCCTTTATTTGTCAAATTATAAAACAAATTGTTCATCTTAGATTAATGTATTTTTTGCTATCAATAAATTAGAGGTAAATCTCGATGAGAGTACTGGAGATCAATGTGAAGAATTAAGGAGAAAGATATATGAGTTGAAGGATAAGTTTAAGGGATGGTAGCAGGGCGATACGGGTGGTGTGGATCTTAGGCTAAGAAGGGTGGTGGGGTTTTAATGCGGTTGAGACTTGAGAGGTAAATTGAAATATTTTCACAATTAAATTGTGGCGGAGCGTGTTACCGCTTACGGATTTAATAATAAACTTTTTTTTTCTCAGAACTGATTTTTATTCTTAAAAAATAATATGGTCAATGTACATGACTTAAACCCATTTTAATTTAATATTCACACACTGTAATTATATTCTTTTGATAGATATATTGTGCTTAGCGTTTTAACACTTTGATAATTATAATTCAAGATGTACCGTAAATACGACATAGTCGTTAAATCTGAAACTAATAATAATATGATAGCTATTGTTCTTCTTTTGGTCAAAATCTTAACAATTTTATTCAACCAGCTAATCTATGTACATTAGCTAACTCATTTGGCACTACATATAGAACTAATAGACCTCAACAAACATAATAAGACGAAGCAAAAATTATTTCTTTGAAGTACATATATGGTTTCGAATTGAGGGGTGTCGTTGGACGTCCTTTCGTAGAAAATTACATCATATAGCTGAATAAGAATATATTTTTAATTTGTGTATATATATAGATCTATAATCTATAATATATATTTATAATATATTAAAAGTTTAAAACACTTAAAAAAGTAAATTAAACATTTTGTTCTTCATTAAAATGTTTTTCTTTACATAAAATCATCTTTCCACTATTTTCATTATATTTAGCAATTTAAATTTACTATATTTTAAGGCATTAAATCTTTCTTTATTTAACTATATCACAATTCCTAAAGTTTAGAGTTTAGAAATAGAAATTAATTAAAATTTTATCATATTGTTTATACTAACTCGAATTGGTTCCAAATTGAAGTAGGTTACATGCAAGTTTTGAGGTATTTTAATTTTTTTACAATTTGCCTTTTACTATTTTTTTTCAAATAAAATTAATAGATAAAGACATATATATTTAATATTTTATTCCCCAAAACTTTCAAAACCTCACGTATCTTTTTTATGGATTTTTCAATTTATTTTTTATATAAAATTTTCAACGTGTCGTTTATATTGAAATTAAGTTTTTAGTCCTTTTTTTTTTTTATTATTATTATAATAGGAGTTCCTAACAAATTAATAGGAAATATATTAGGTTATTTAATGTCGCATGTGTTTTTAAAAAAAGGAGAAAAAGTATTTTTTTTTTTGGTTTAGAAAAAGATCTAAATTTGCCGTAGGAATAAAGAGGATACTAGAGTTAATAAGTTTTTAATGTGTTCTCCATAATTGATTCTATTCTTTTCATAATAAGTCTCTATTGTGTTCTTCATAATTGATTCTATTTTTTTGATAGTTTTGTATTTTTTTTTGTAATTGAAAATTTATGATTGAAAAATTAGATGACAAGCATGTTGCCACTGAATGAACAGGTCGAAAAATTAATGGTCTACCTCTTCCCTTTTTATTTCTTTATTCAAATAAATTTATTTTTCAATTCAGCTTTACGTTTGTTATGATAAACATGAAGGTCAGACCATAAAACTTAAAAAATTATATAATTTTAAATTGTTAATCGTTTAAAGAAATTTAAAAAATGTATAACATTTAAAATTTATCATTACGAGATTAGTTTATATTATTTTTTTTGAGACAAACGTACTTAAATTAAAAGTGTGAAGGAACTTAAAAATATTATTTGAAAGTGTGAAGGATCTTTAAGAAGTGACTTGAACTTTTTGCACTTCATTAAAATTTTTTGTAATACATAAAATTATTTAATTTTAAATAATCAAAAATTACAAGTTCGAGACTTTTTTCATTAGTTTAAGAATTCTAGATCAACTAAAGTTGGTTTTAAGAAGATTTGAAAAATCTAGAAATAAATCTAAAGCATTAGACTAAGAAAAATATAAGAAGAACCAAAATTTTAAAAGTTTTAAGTAATTAATCAATTTTTTTTTTAAAGATTTAACTTTAAAAATAAGGAAAGATTTTAAATATAGAAAAAATAAAAATAAAATAATAATACTACAAATATGATTCAAATCGATATGTCTCTCTTAGGCTTTAGCGGCAAGGAAAAGATGGTTCAAATTGATATGTCTCTCTTAGGCTTTAGCATCAAGGAAAAGAAATACTGCATAACAAATGCAAAAGTGACGATCTATTAACCACTTGAAACTTCTAATGGTAAAATATATGTTATGTTTACATTATCTATCTCTATATCTATAATCTATAATATATTAAAAGTGTAAAGAGTCTTAGAAATATTCTTTAGAAGTGATTTGAATTTTTTGCACTTCATTAAAACCTCCACAATAAAAAAAATCATCTAATTTTTAAATAATTAAAAGTTACACATGCGACACACGTGCCACTGTGAAGATCCTTAAAAAAATTGATTCGAGCTTTTTGCCCTTTATTACAAGACTCCACTTTAGATAAAATCATTTTTTCACCATTTTCCTCAAATTATTATTTATTATAATATCAAATATTGACTAGAATAAATGCCCTCAACTAATCCTAATTCTACCCAAAATCCACCATCCTAATTTCACCCCAAAATCCCAATATATTACTCCTACGTTTCTACCCTATATTACTGTTTATTTTGGTTTAGACTTTAGGTGCAATTTTTCCGTAGAAAAAAAATTAGGTTTCGCTTTTGTATTCTTTAATAGTTTTTGTCTTTTTTGTTTCTTTTAATGAGTAGGATTACTGTTTATTTTGGTTTAGACTTTAGATACGATTTCGCCGTAGAAAAAAATTAGGTTTAGCTTCAGTATTCTTTAATATTTTTTTGTCTTTTTTGTTTCTTTTAATTATTAAATTTAAAAATAATATATAAAGTGCACAAAATCAACAATTGACAATAGATTCTCTCATTTTGATAATTTCTTGTGTTTTTTTTTTTTTCTGTTGAATTTTCTTTAATCAGGAAATCAAATGAAATAAGTATGTTGCCACTGAATAAAGAAATCAAAGGTTGCATTGATTTTACATGCTATTTATTTTTCTGAAACTTTAGGTTTACATACAATTTGATTTCATTCCGATAACATAAAGTAAATAGCTTTATAAATAAAATGACAACGTAACTTTTGAAAAAAAAAAAATCTTCACTTGTTATTTTTTTTTTTTTGGTTTCTCATCTGGTGTTTGGTTCCCGCATTGGAGCTCCGACTAATTCGGGTTGCGCGTTGCAGGGTCCATTAAGGTAATAGCGCGAGTTTTCTCCATACCCATGATCGAACCCTCATCTCTAATTAAGGGTGGAACAACCCCACTGCACCGTAACCCATGTTGGTCACTTGTTTGCTTTTATTCCTTTTCTACTAAAGATTTTTATTTCTTTTTGCCTATTTGATTTTGAATGTTGTATACAGAGTTGCACTTTTATTTTCTCCTTTTTCGATCTTAGCTTATGTCTATTTCTAATTTTTTTTAGGTTATTGTCTTTTTTCTCTCGCACTGATCAACTCTTTCAGGCATATTTTCTTTGTATAAAATTTATTATTTTAATTAATTTATATAAACCTCAATTTATTGTGTATCAATGATAAGTCCGTGTAAATATTTTTCTTTCATTGAATTTTTTTATTGTTGTTTGACATAAACAATATAACTTTCTCTTTAAAATTATGTTAAAGATTAGACATATAGATATCAAAAGTAAAAAATTGGATACAATAAGAACCAACCCAAGAAAAAAATGACATACTATTCTAATCAACATATTTTTCTGTAATTGAAGTTTTGTTTTGTTTGACATGAATAATCTAACTTTCTCTCCAAAAGATTATTATTAGTACATATTTTTCTGTAATTGAAGTTTTTTTTTGTTTGGCATGAATAATCTAACTTTCTCTCCAAACGATTATTATTAGTATTTTTGTTTTTATTATTTTTGATAATACAAAATTTTAATTCATTACTTTTTTATACATGTTATTTAGTTATTTTTATAATATTTTAAGAATTTCTAAAATGTATGAAACAGGTGTACGTGATTCACATGAATTAAGAACTTCTAAAATGTATGAGTAGAAGTTTCTTTGAAATCTTTATTTATGGAAGGTAAAATCTGAAAACTTCGAATAGAAAATCTACTACGAATAGTGCTCCTTTTATTTTCTTTCTAAAAATAAAATATATCGTGTTTTCACATCTTCCTAAATTATTATCAAAAAATAATTATCTTTAGTTTTTGTAAAACTTGCAGTTTGTTTTCCGTTGTGTTTTGACTATCTTTTCTCTTAATACCCAATTTTGAACATCTTTCTCAAATTGAGGTGTATAATGGGATATACTCGATAGCTGAACAAATTTTATGATAGAGATCGAAGATAATATTATTTGTCGAACTTTATGTTAGCGATGATGAGTAATATCAAAAGCTTCTCTATAGCCACAAATATCCATCAAGTATTTTTTAAGGTATGTTTCTCTTCATCTTCTCCTCCTTTTTTGTGATCTTTTTTAAATTATAATGAAGAAAAAATAATAGTATAATTTAGTTGATTTGCTTTCTTTTTTAGTTTTTTCGTAAGAAAATTAACAACTTAATAAACTCTAGCCTAATTTTAATTTGTCTCTCTATTCATATCAAATTTATTGAATTGTTTGATTAGCATGAGATTATTTTCTAAATAAGAGTGAGAAATTTGTCTCAATAGTAAAACTTATTGAGACACTATTTTTATTGTTTCTCTGGATTCAAGTTACGAATTAAATTTTGAAATTATGAATGAAGTGCGCATAAAGAGTATGACTATATTTGATGTGGTAGAAAAAATATACAAACTATTTGATCAAGAATAGGAATTGAAATGATATGAAATTTGCGGGCCAAATTTATCACTTCTACAACGCAACCATGTTAAATTGCAAAACTTTTTGGATTATCAAGAACTAACATCAACTCACTAAAAACATCAACACTAATTTAAGGGTTGTCAATATATTTCACCTATCTTATATGTATTTTAGATATTTATAAATATTATATAAGTAATTGAATAAATTCTCCATCTTTGCACCTCCAATGATGTTAAATTTAATAATTGAATTTATTTTTATTAATTAAATAAATATCGTATTTAGTGTAGCACTTGAACTTATTAAAACGAGGTACACGCGCGAAGCGCGTACACCTAAACTAGTATATATATATATATATATATATATAACATGTTAAAACTTTTTGACTTGTTCATGAATTTACTTCTTAATATTTTTACACCCTTTCATAAAAATTTCGTCATTATTAATATTCCTTTGTTTCTAAATGCTTGTCACTTCTTTTGCTTGCATGCCGCATTTCCCTTGAGAAAAATATTAACTAGAGGCAAATTTAATTAAATTAACCTTATTTATTACTTTCTTCAATTGTACTCTCTTTTTGCACTATATTATCATATTTATGGCTAAGACTTAAGAGTAACAGTAAAAAACAAAGAAGTAATTTTATTTTAATTTTTTAAAATAACAAGTATTATAAAATAGTTATTTTACTGTGTATTGAGAAATTTGCTGATCAACTGAGAGTTAAAAGCATGTTTATGCTATTAAGAAATTAGAGGTGATCTTGACGAGAGTACTTGTACTGGAGATCGATGTAAAGATTATAAAAAAAAGATATATAAGATGAAGGGTAAGTTTAAGGCATGACAACGTGAGTGCACACAAATACAATAGTTCATTCATAAATTCATGTAAATTCTTTTTCGTAGTTTTTCATTTTCACTAGATCCGTGAAATGATTTGATTTTCAAAATTTAATAAAATTAGGGATATCAAAATAAAGGAAAATTCTCTTATAGTTGATATGAATATGTAATTCGCCGTGGAAGATCTATGTGGATCTTAGGCTTTGCAGGGGCGGTGGGTTTTTAAGCTGTGTGGGTGAAGACAAGTTGAAATATATTTTTTCACAATTATTATGGCGGGGCGAATTGCAAATTTAATAGTTATTTTTTTCTCTTCAAAATTGATTTCTGTTCTTAAAAAATAATATGGTCAATGTGTGTGTGACTTAAATACTCCTATATTTTAATTTAATATTCGCGCAATCTAAATTATCTTCCTTTGATAGATATTGTGTTTAGTGTTTTCTCATTTTCTCAAACCAAATATGGAAAAACGTCTAATTCAGAATCATATTTCACAAGAATTTTCGTACTCGATCCCCTGGGATGAGATGCCTTTTAGTAACGACGGAACAAGTTGTTACTTCCTCTATTTCAAAATAGTTGTCCTTGTTGATTTGACATTTTTTAAGGAAAACATTATTTGATCAAATTAATCTTATTAATTACAACAACAACAACAAATATAGTGTATTCCCACAAAGTATGTTCTGGGAGGGTAAAATATACGCAGTCCATACCACTATCTCCAAAGAAGTAAAGAGACTATTTTCGATAGACCCCAGCTCAAGATAAAGAATAGTAAATAAGGTTGTAATGAAACATGAAACATGATGGATGACATAATAGAACAAAGAAATAAGAAATAATAAAAATAGAAATAAGAGAAATAAGAAGTAAGAGAAATAAGAAATAACAAATAAGAAACCCCCACAGTAGTACCATACACTCACGGACCAAAGACACTCACTGCCTCCAAACTCTCCTGACTAGCTGCTCCTACCTATGGAGTAATGTCACACCCCATTTTTTACCAAAAGTATTATAATTTTAAGTTTCAAAAGAGTTTTTATTATTGAGTGACAAAGATGATAATTTGTTCCAAAAAGGACCTTTTACAATCAAAATTTAGAGTCGTCACTTGACATAAATCTGGTGTGCCAAGTCACCTTTGAAAATTCTTTTCAAAATGATTTTGACTCTTTCAAAACTGGTCCACGAACAGAGATTTCGATTAAGAAATTCTATTTACTGAGAGGAAGGTGTTAGGCACCCCTCGATCCCGTGGTTCTACCACAGTCGCTTTGTGGAGTATATTGGTTAGTATGATGCTATGAAGTGTATAAACCAACAAAACACATAACAAGCAAACAAAACAACCAAACAATCAAAAATCCAAAAAAATAGCGTCCAGTCTGAATTTACAGTCCTAAAATAGAAAAATACGAAAATATAAATCCTATTCTAAACTAGTCCTAGACTAAACTCCACCCGATGTTTCGGGTCTTAATCACGAACCTCCTTCGAGTATAAATTCCTCAGGGCATTGCCCGGATGAAACAATACAGATACCTCGGGGCATTCTCCGACCAAATAGTATAATTGATCCAAAAGCGATAAAACAAAACCATTGAACACACATTTCAAGCATTCACCAATTCAGAATTCTTAAATTTGCCTACCCCTATCGTTTGCCTACTCATTTTAATTTATCATGATTCTAACAAATTCAACATAATTGATGATTAAAAATTAATACGAATTCACTTTATAGTGATTAACCCCTCCCTAATTTTTTTTAACAAATGAATTTTAACATGAAAATAGTTATCCACCCATATCAACATCAATTTCATACCACGACTAGTTATTCAGATAAACATCACCAAATATCAATAAAATTATCCAATCAACAATCATCAACACAACCATAACATCAATATACTAAATTAAAATAAAACAAAGAGAGTTGTGAAAATGGACCTCATTAGATGATAATGAATCAATCGATTCTCGACCGGAATTCTTGAATGGAAAACCTCGACTCCAAACTCGCGAATTGAATAAAATCAGTTCAAACTATGATAAATCCAAAATTTAAGTCGAACAGAAGTCCAAAAATACAACGAATACCCGAAACAAAAATTGCGAAGAGAAAACCAAGAAACCGTATATAATTTCCAACAGGACCTTGACGAAATCAACCTAAAACGGTCTATTTCGATGATTTGGTGGCCAAAATTTATTGGAAAAAGCAAGAGAACAAGGAGTTTTTTTGGGAATTTAAGGACTATGGTTGATTTTAAGCCATTAGTACCTGAGAACGACTAAGAACAACCAGTTCCAACGAAGAGTTCGCCGGAAAACTCAACCCAGCCGGATTCACTATCAATTTTTGTTTATCCTCCCTCAATTTCTTTCTGTTCCCCTTTCCTTTTCCCCTAAATCTCACTGATTTCTCCTATTCTATGCATGTATATCCATCAATCTTTGAGTGTGTGTGCGTGTATTCGTATGTGTTTGAATCGAAATAGTGAGCGAGTGAGCGTAATTGTTCTTCGGTGTGTTGTGTGAATGACGATATGGATGTGTGTGTAAATTGTGCGTATTGTTGCTGGTGCTATGTATGGAATTCTATGGAAGCCCTTTTCTGTGATGTGAGTGAATGTATATATCCTCAAAAGTGGAAAAGAAAATGAGGGGGTTTATGTGTAATACCCCGAACTTTTTCCAGCTCAAATTCATTCCTAGAATGTTTATGGTAAGATTAAAAAATGAATACGTTTTTATGCATGTGAAATTTTTTAGATTTAGACCTTCCATTGTGTGAAAAATTGAATAAGCTTTCCATCGATATCAAATTCGCCTAAATCCGATTCACGGTTGAAAAGTTATGACGATTTTAGTAAAACAATGTGCCAACATTGTCATTTTTTAGTGGACCACTGCGATAACCTCGCATCGTGGAGAGGTCCAATTTCCCAGTTGTCAATTTTCAGTAAGCTAATGCTATAGTGGCGCGTCGCACCGATGGCCAAAATGGCATTCCAAAGGTGCACCGCGATAGCTCCACGTTGCGGGGAACTTCCACTTCCAACTCGTCCTTTTTCCAGTAAGCCACCACGATAGTGGCGCATCGCGGTGACATGTCAATTCAAAAAAATATTGCCTTCCCAGTTCTGTTTAAAAGTTTAAAGAGGGTATTTTGGTCAATTCCCAAACCCCAAATTCGTCCAAAACACAAGATTAAACCCATTCTAAGCCTATTATGCTCATTATTCATCAATTCTCTCTCAAACAAAAATTCTAAAGTTCAAAGCTTTTTCTCTAATAAATCAAAATCCACCCTTGTTTCTCCAAGAAAGCTCCAGATTGAGGATTTTAAAGACAAGATAATCAAGAATCCATCTTCAAGAACTCAAATAGGAATCAATAATTCAACTTTTTTCATCTAATCATCAAGCAAGGTATGTGGGGTTTATGAACAAGGATCTCCTTTCATTCTTGTGCCCAAAATTAGTTTTCAATCACAAATTTACATTATTTTATATGAAATTATATGAAATTTGAACTAAGGTTCATACCCATTATGGCTAATTGCAATATTATGAGTTTTCAAGTGATTTAGAAGTTGAATTGCATGTTTATTTTCAGATTTTCATGCCTATTATAGTAAATTTCAGATTTGAGATGAATTATTGGTGTTTTCATTATCAAGCATGATTATTATGATGTTTTGACATGAAATTGATGCATGGGTTACTAAGCCCAAGTGTATATGTTGATATTTCAAGAAAGATGATGCTTTAAACACCTTATGATCAGTTTATTTTTAGATTTTCAGTAAAGATTTGATTTTTTGATCCTCAGATAAGTTTTGGAATCCACTCTATAGATTTATTACAGATTACAGAAATCAGATCAACTTTATTTATAGAAATCAGATCTGCTTTATTTCTCGATAATATTCTTGTCTATTTTCATAATGAGGATGATCATGCAGATCACCTTAGAATCATGTTGCAAACTCTTAGAGATCACTAGTTGTTCGCCAAATTCAGTAAATGTGAATTTTGGCTAAGGTCAGTAGCTTTCCTCGGTCATATTGTTTCTAGTGAGGGTATAAGTGTTCATCCCTAAAAGACAAAAGCTGTAAGATTTGGCCTACACCTATCTCTCCGTTAGATATTAGAAATTTCTTGGGTTTAGCTGGATATTACAGGTGTTTCATTGAGGGTCTATTGTCTATTGTGTCTCCTATGTCTAGATTGACCCAAAAGAAAGTTAAGTTTCATTGGTCAGATTCCTGCGAGAAGAGTTTTTAAGAGTTGAAGACTCGATTCACTTTAGCCCCAGTTTGAGCGTTACCTAATGGTACAGATGGTTTTATGATGTATTGTGATGCCTCTAGAGTTGGTTTGAGTTGTTTTTTCATGCAAAGAGGTAAGGCTATAGCCTATGCCTCTAGACAACTTAAGCCTCACGAAAAGAATTACTCGACTCATGATCTTGAGTTAGCTGTTGTTGTGTTTGCTTTGAAAATCTGGAGGTACTATCTTTATGAGGTGCATGTTGATATGTTCACGGATCACAATAGTTTTAAGTTTGTGTTTACTCAGAGAGAGTTGAATCTTCGTTAGAGAAGATAGTTGGAATTATTGAAAGATTATGATATGAGCGTGTTATATCATCCGGGTAAGGCCAATGTAGTGGCAGACGCCTTTACTAGATTGTCTATGGACAATGTTGTTCATGTGGAGAATGATAAGAAAGAGTTAGTTCAGGAATTTCATCGGTTAGCTAGATTGAGCGTGAGATTGGTTGATTCAGCTGAAGGAAATATTTGGGTTCAGAGTAGTTCCGATTCTTCTCTAGTTTTAGAAGTGAAAGAGAAACAAGATAAGGATTCTAGTTTAGTCAAACTAAAAGAGTCAGTTAAAGACCAAAAGGTAGAGGTTTTCTCTCAAGGGGGATATGGTGTGTTGAGATACCAAAATAGATTGTGTGTGCCATGTGTTAATGATTTGAGGCAGCGGATTATGGCAGAAGTGCATGGTGCACGTTATTTCATTCATCCAAGAGCCACCAAGATGTATCGCGACTTACGAGAAATCTATTGGTAGAGTGGTATGAAGAGAGATATAGCAGAATTTGTAGCTAAGAATGAAACTTATCAACAGGTTAAGGTAGAGCACCAAAGACCTGGTGGTACGTTGCAAAAGTTTTGTATCCCCACTTAGAAGTGGAAAGTGGTAAATATGGACTTTGTGACTGGATTACCCCATTCGCGTCGTCAGCATGATTCGATTTGGGTTATTATCAACATATTGACTAAGTCAGCGTATTTCTTACCAGTTTACACGTCTTACTCAGCTGAAGATTATGCTAAGCAGTATATCAGAGAGTTAATTAGATTGCATGGAGTTCTTTTGTGCATCATCTCAGATAAGGGTACTCAATTTATCTCCCAGTTTTAGAAAGCCTTATAGAAGGGTCTTGGTACCCAATTTCATCTTAGTTCATCTTTTCATCCGCAGACAGATGGTCAGGCAGAAAGGACCATTCAGACTCTAAAAGATATGTTGAGGGCTTGTGTTCTTGATTTCAAAGGTAGTTGGGATGACCATTTATCATTGATCAAGTTTGCCTATAATAACAGTTACCATACTAGTATACAGATGGCTCCGTTTGATGCTTTTTATGGACGGAGATGTAGATCGCCAGTTGGTTTGTTCAAAGTAGGTAAGGCCACTTTTATTGGGCCAGACATGGTGTTTGAGGCCATGGATAAAGTTCAGTTGACTAGAGAGAGATTAAAAGCAACCCAGAGTCATAAAAAATCTTATGCAAACATAAGAAGAAGAGATTTTGAGTTTGAGGTTGATGACCTGGTGTATTTGAAAGTTTCACCTATGAAGGGGGTAAAGAGATTTGGAAAAAGGGAGAAACTTAGTCCCTGGTATGTAGGTCCCTTTCAGATTTCGAGTCGTGTTGGGGAAGTAGCGTATGAGCTTGAGCTACCCACAGATTTATCCTCAGTTCATCCAGTATTCCATGTGTCCTAGTTGAAGAAGTGCATGGACGATTCAACCATTATAGTTCCTCTAGAAAGTACAGATTTTTAGAATAACTATTTGTATGAAGAAGTTTCAGTAGAGATCTTAATCATCAAATCCGTAGACTAAGGAACAAATAAGTTCCAGTGTCAAAGTTCTGTGGTGAAATCAGTCCGTTGAGGGTGCTACTTAGGAAGAAGAAGCAGACATGCGTACCAAGTAACCTCATCTTTTCTCAACGAACTCAGATTTAGCTGAAGGTAATAGTTTTCCTTTATTTAGTTCTTTTCCAGTCTCAAATCTAGCTATATAGTCATCTTCATGTAAATTCATGCACTCACAGATCAGTTTAGTAGCTCGTTATGTTTGAGATTCAATTATACAATTTATTTCAGTTGTGCATGATAGCTTATAGCCTCAGATTCCTCAGTATTCTCAGCTTAACTAGCTACATTTGAGGATGAATTCTCCCAAGGGGGAGATATTGTAATACCTCATACTTTTCTTAGCTCAAATTCATTCGTAGGGTGAGCTTAAAAATGAATATATTCTTAGGCATGTGAAATTTTTCAGATTTAGACCTTTCATTGTGTGGAAAATTGAATAAGCTTTCCATCGACACCAAATTTGCCTAAATCTGATTCACGGTTGAGAAGTTATGGTAATTTTAGTAAAGCAATGTGCCAACTAGGAAGTCACAACATCGCGGTGAAGGGCAATCTCATACTTGTCATTTTTCAGTGGACCTTCGTGATAAGCTCGCATCGCAGAGAGGTCCAATTTCTCAATTGTCAATTTCCAATAAATCAACGTGATAGTGGAGCATCGCACCGATGGACAGAATGACATTCCAAAGGTGCACCGCGATAGCTCTGTGTCGCGGGGAACTTCCACTTCCCACTCGTCCTTTTTCCAATAAGCCACCGCGATATTGGTGCATCACGGTGGCATGTCAATTCGAAAAAATATTGCTTTCCATTTCCGTTTAATAGTTTAAAGAGGCATTTTGGTCGATTCCCAAACCCCTAATTCATCCAAAACACAAGATTAAACACATTCTAAGGCTATTATGCTCATTATTTGTAACGCCCCGAATCTGGTACCCTGAACGCTACGCGGTGCTCATGATCCCGAAGGACCATAAGCTAACCCATGACTGATATCTGTATCTGAACACTACATGATACACTGTATAGTGCAGAAATAAAGGCTGAAAGGCCATAAGGTTCAATTAACTGATATAACAATAACATCTGAGAGTACGGTATATCAATATCGAAACATGAACTGAAATAAACTGGCTGAACATGATAGTCTGCAAAGCCTCTAACTGACTGAACTATCTGAATAAGGAGTTGATGAGACATGTCCCCAACTAACTCCAACTAATAAATTAATTAATGAGATAGTAAAGAAATGGTCATGTCCTCGAAGGATGAGGACTCACTGCTAACTCTGATGCTGAGACTGGGATGCTACTGATTCTCTGGACTTCGTGTCTCTAAACCTATGGTATAAAACACCATAGCGCAAATGCGTCAGTACGATTGAATGTACTGGTATGCATGTGAGGTAGGCTGAATGCAAAGGGTACATATGTATAAACTGAACTAATTAACTGTGTAACATAAACGTGAGAATGCATACATGAATAAGAGACTGTAACTAAATTCGTAATAACATGATTTCTGAGTTTGAGTACTGATAACATAAGATACTGATAACTGTATAACTGAAATATCTGATACTGAGCGACTGTATCTGACAGTCTAGTTTCTGATTAAACTAGCTGAGTTCCATACTGTTCTTAGTTGACTGTATCTGACAGTCCTGAATTCTGTAGTCTGAGTTCTATTACTGAGACTGAGACTGTGGGAAGTATTCATCTAACTGACATGCCCCTAATTGGAAGGGTGTCAATACCGCGCCACTGGTAATGACAATCTGTGAGTAACCCTTGTATAACAGGTAACTCTAGTGAGAACAGTAGGAACCCTCATATAACAGGTTAAGCCACCTCATCTACCCTTATATAGTATGCTATGATTCTCAACGTATGCTGTCTACATAGTTTGGGAATGCAAGGATTGCTTCGAAGAATCACACCTTCATATAACAGGTAAATTCCTATCCTTGGGTTCACTCGATGCTAATTCCTACTCCTATCTGAATAGACACTGAACATGAATTACTGAACTGAATTTGACTGGATTAAGTAAATTCCGTTGACTGATGGAATATTACTGAGATCTGACTGAGATTTTCTGAGTCACATGACTGACTGAATTCTATGGATCATGGATTGACTGAGGATATCGTGGAAACATGACATTAAATCTAGGCACACAACTATATTTTTTGGGTACAAGTACCCCCAGGACTCGATGAAAGGAAACTGACAAAGTATGACTTTGTTGAATACATGTCCAACACCAACAATCCATAATACAATAAGTTGGGGATTTCATGAAGTACATGGTTTTCATAATCTTGTACATGAATGGGAATACATATCAATATACCAATATTTCATCAACTAGTCCCCTAAGTAATACTTCAAACATTCATAATGCACAACAATATCCTAGAAGTCATTTTGATAATAAAGGTAAAGCATGCATTTATCATTTGAGTCACAATTTAGCTATAAGGCTTAATTTGTATCCCTTTAGGCATTTTATCAAATACCTTACATGCACAACTTAAGGCATAGGTGAAATCATCAAATTTCACAAATCATAAACCACCAAATTCATGAATTTCAATTTATATGCTAACGTAGTTTTTCATAATTCCACATAAAGATCTCAACTTGGGAATCAAACAACAGCCACCACATAAACTTGAGCAACCCACAACATAATAACATGATTCATAATTTAAAATAGAGTTCTTGAGCTTTATGGATGAAAGGAATCCATAAATCAACACAACGCATACCTTAGTTCTTGATTCTATGACGATTGACGGAGAGACTCTTGAATTTGAGTATTGAACTTGAGTCCCCAGTTGAAAACCCTAGCTTGTTCTTGAGAGAAACTTGAGAGAAACACTATGTTTTAGGTGAAAAGTGGTTGAATCACGTGTTATTGGGTTTAAATAGGGATGGAAAATTGATCCTTTTAACCCTTGGACGCGTGTTTTAAATTGTGAAAATTTCACGAATTGGACCCCTGGCACGACGCGGTGCTATCGCGCCGTGTCACTGGAATTTGACAATTGGGAAATTGAGGGATGAAGCGACATGGAGCCATTACGTTGCTACTTCTTTTACGACCTGAAAGTTTGGTGCGACGCGGAGAAATCACGCTGAGACACTGGAAAAAGGACAATTGCCATTTTCGCTTGTGCCGCGGCGCGCCACTAACTAATATGATGCTTTTTTATGATGGGAACTTGAAATAGTCATAACTTCTTACCTGGTTATCGGATTTAGGCGAATCTTTTATTGATGGAAAGCTTATTGAATTTTTCACATGACAAAAAGTGAAAATCTTAAAAATTTCCCATGGAATAAACATCATTTGATTTAGAAGCTAATTCTTGACATTTTTGAGACAAAATTAGTTAGGAAGCTTCGGGGTATTACATTATTCATTAATTCTCTCTCAAACAAAAACCCTAGAGTTCAAAGCTTCTTCTCTAATAAATCAAAATCCACCCTTGTTTCTCCAAGAAATCTCCAAATTGAGGATTTCAAAGATAAGATAATCAAGAATCCATCTTCAAGAACTCAAATAGGAATCAATAATTCAAGTTTCTTCATCTAATCATCAAGCAAGGTATGAGGGATTTATGAACAAGGATCTTCTTTCATCCTTGTGCCCAAAATTAGTTTTCAATCACAAATTTATATTATTTTATATGAAATTATATGACATTTGAACTAGGGTTCATACCCATTATGGCTAATTGCAAGATTATGAGTTTTCAAGTGATTTAGAAGTTGAATTGCATGTTTATTTTCATATTTTCATCCCTATTTTAGTAAATTCCAGATTTTGAGATGAATTATTAGTGTTTTCATTATCAAGCATGACTATTATGATGTTTTGACATGAACTTGATGCATGGGTTACTAAGCCCAAGTGTATATGTTGATATTTCAAGAAAAATGATGCTTTAAGCACCTTATGATCAGTTATTTTCAGATTTTCAGTAAAGATTTGATCTTTTGATCCTCAGATAAGTTTTGGAATCCACTTTACAGATTCATTATAGATTACAGAAATTAGATCATCTTTATTTATAGATTAACTCAGATAAATGCATAATTAGTTTTGTAATAACCCTTATGCTAGTTTTAAAGTGAATTTTCAACAAAATGAACACAGATTAAAGGGAGTAGTATTTAGCATTGAGCGGAAAGTGTGAGATTAGCATGCCTTATCTTTCACAGAACTATGTAGCTAACATAGGTATTGATTATCAGATTATTCCCACTTCTATGTGAATGACAGTTACAGTTGTGATCACTTATCTCAGGTTATACTCCTTAGCAAGAGTATGACACCTCTCTCCACCATGAAGTTTTCCCCATAGGGGAATGAGACGTTGGAATCCATGTCAGCTCATATGGTTTATGTCAATTAGAAGAACCTTCCTTACAGATAAGCTTCATATAAATTATTTTTCCTAAAAGAAAAAGACTACAGAAAAGAATAACAGAACAGTTCTTTTTAGAAAAATAAATGTAAAGGCTCACAATTTTAATTAGATTATGCTTTACACAAAGATAATAGTTACAAATTTCAGCTTTCAGATTTTGGATATAGAAGTGAGTCTTTTCTACACTTAGACAGTATGATTTAAAGACAGAGTATTAGCATAACTTTTAGAACTAAATGTTATGACTCACTAGATTTTATAAAGTATGATTTGCTATTCATGATTTTAGATTTCAGTATTTCAGATATCCAGCTTATGTGAGTTATTTACATTTAGCATGCATTGTTTTACAAACTATGATGATGAGATGATATTTTACTTATGCATTTCAACCCAATATACTCAGTACATCCTCAAAGTACTGATCCACATGTATGTCTATGTGCTACATTGTCTTATAATGTAGGTTAAGGTGCTTAGTATTAGCAGTGAGTAGTTCTAGCATCTCTATCTACATCCGACAGTTGGTGAGTCCTCATAGTTCGAGGACTTAGTCATTCAGATTTTGCAGCTTATTAGTTTATATGATTCAGCATTCTTTTAAGACAGTTCGAGTTAGCTAGGGGTTTGTTCCAGTTAATCTCTAGTTATTAGTAGTAGAGGCTTTTCAGACTGCTAGATAATATTCAGATTTACAATATTGATTTTTAGACATTATATTCAGATTATTCTTAGGTATTTCAGTTAACTTTCCGCATTTAGTATGACTTTTATGTCTATATTTCCTTTATTATGGGATTCAGATTTAGTAGAAGGCAAACAGGGTTAGCTTAAGGCTACTCGTAGTCTTAAGCACCGTGTGATATCTCAGGACCAGGTTTCAGGGCATTACAGTATGTGGGGTAGGGGTGAGGTGGAGTAAGGGATGGGTTGGTAGTATGTGTTTTCCAAATTTTATTAGGAGAGTGGTTAATATTGTTATTAAAAGAATATTGGGGATTGGGTTTGTTATTTTGTCTTCTGGTAGGAAAATTATCACATGATTGAGGGTACACAGTAGGATAAGATAAATAAGTGAAATTGATTTTAGGGAGGGGAAAAACTACGTGTCTACATCATGTCCCTCTTTGTTTGTAAACACAACGTGTTTGCAGAAAAACAAGTAGACAACGAGATAAAATTTTGACACAACCATTATTCAAAGGTAGGAAACGGAAAGAAGGAATGTAATCGATTCTTGATTTCGGACATCCTGCTTACCCAAATTATGAGGAAATCAAGTCATGGGTATCTGAAAGGGTTGGAGAGAAAGTGGACTATACCGAGTTAGAGAGTCGAGTGAGGTCCGGTTGAGGTTCTGGTCTGCCGCTCTGTTATTATATCAGAAATAAAAATTACAAGTTAAAAACATAAATAAAACTACAAATGTCCTATCTATGTAGGTCTTCTTAGCTCTTGACTTGCTATTTCATCACTCTATTCTCCAGGCGGGCTCCTAACTTGCAATTTCATCACTTTGTTGCTTGGCTTTCAATTTCTTCACTTTGTTCTCCAAGCGGGCTCTTAACTTGCTATTTTCTTCAATCTGTTGACTTTCAACTTATTTACCTTGTTGCTTGACTTTCAACTTCTTCACCTTGTTTCTTGACTTTCAACTTCTGCACCTTGTTGCTTGACTTTCCATTTCTTCACCTTGTTACTCGACTTTCCATTTCTTCACCTTGTTTTTCAGGTGGGTTTCTGAAATCACATCAAAACTAGAATAAAAATTATTCCAAACAAAGATTATTATAAAGAGAAATTTCATTTTCTAGAAAAGTAAAGTTCCAAACAGCAGGAATTAAATTTTGCCCAGTTTATCATCAAAGGACTTTTGTGAAAGTCACATCATAACAACTTGAAAAATCCAATCAAGGAAATGCATCTTTAATGGGTTAATTAGAATGATTCGTCTAAAAAGTATATTTTCTAGAAGTCGAAGGGGAATGACTCAACTACAAAGTATATTTTCTAAGAGTCGAGGAGAATGACTCGACTAGAAAGTACATCTTCTAGGAGTTGAGGGAATGACTCAACTAAAAAGTATATTTTCTAGGAGTTGAGGGGAATGGCTCAACTAGAAAGTACATCTTGTAGGAGTCAAGGGGAATGACTCGACTAGAAAGTACATCTTCTAGGAGTCAAGGGGAATGACTCAACTAGAAAGTACATCTTCTAGGTGTCAAGGGGAATGACTCGACTAGAAGGTACATCTTCTAGAAGTCAAGGGGAATGACTCGACTAGAAGGTACGTATTCAAGAAGTTGAGGGGAATGACTCGACTAGAAGGTATATTTTCTAGGAGTCGAGGGGAATGACTCGACTAGAAGGTACGTCTTCTAGGATTCGAGGGGAATAACTCAACCTTCTAAGATTCAAGGGGAATGACTCGACTAGAAAGTACATCTTCTAGGAATCAAGGGGAATGACTTGACTAGAAGTTACATCTTCTAGGAGTCAAAGGGAACGACTAGACTAAAAAGTACATCTTTTAGGAATCAATGGGAATGATTCGAATAGACGGTACATCTTTTAGGAGTCAAAGGGAATGACTCGACTAGAAAGTACATTTTCTAGGAGTCAAGACTTAAGTTAGGAAGTACATCACCTAACAAGTAAAATTCGAATTACCCAATCAAAGAAGTGTGTCTCCTTACCAATGCCGCTTGAATTACCAAAATAAGAAAGGACGCCTCTTTACCAATGCTACTTTGATACCGGATCAGCAAGAACACACAAAACACACACTCAAAACAGTCCACAAGTTCAAGAGAATCGAGGACCCTTTGAGTGATCTCTCTTGGATTCAAGATTAACAATAAGAACTCAATGTAATGTGGTGTTTAACATAAACACTAATTTCCAGCCAACATCCAGACTAAATCAACAACACAATATAAGAACAACAATGGAACAACAAGAATAAAGCTACGGGTTCATTAACAACAACAAGAAACTAACGGATTCTACAAGATACAAGATAAATAATTATATCAAATGAAGGGACAATCTTAAGAACCCAAGAATTGTTGCACTCTTAGACCCTTAACACTATCTGCGACAAAAAACCTAACTCTACGTTGACACAAGAGGTCCTTTACCTCTTCTAAACACCAATATTTCAAGCCAATATGTAAACATAAGTGAATCCACACTTGTATCTACCCTAGTTTTGGTTGGAACTCACTCTTACAAGACTAGAGAATGAATTTTAAGTGTTACTAGTTTCAAGTCTTAAAAAATAATCAACTAAGTTACAAAAACCCTAAGTTGTTCCTTATATAGTGTATTACAAATAGGAGTCAAAATGTCCCTCAAGTGAGTGGCGCCCCTCTAGTGCAATGTAGTGGCTGATTTTGGTGTGTTAGGGCCCTTAATTACACTTTCCTTGCTCATACACTTGGCCGAATTTAATACACACCCATATAAGTCCATTTATGCGATCGCACTTGTATCACACTTGAATTACCCAAACAAGGAAGTGCATCTCCTACAAATTCCGCTTGAATTTCCAAAAGAAGGAAGTGCATCTCCTTACAAATTTTGCTTGAATTACCTAAACAAGGAAGTGTGTTTTGTTACAAATGTCGCTTGAATTCCCAAACAAGAAAGAGCGTATTTTATAAATACCGCTTGAATTACCCAACTAAGGAAGTGAGTCTCCTTACAAATACTGCTTAAATTACCCAAACAAGAAAGTGCGTCTCATTACAAATGCCGCTTGAATTACCCAAATAAGGAAGTACGTCTTTTTACAAATGTTGCTTGAATTACCCAAACAAAAACGTGCGCCTCCTTACAAATGCCACTTGAATTACCCAAACAAGAAAACGTGTTTCCTTACAAATATCACTTAAACTACACAGAAAAGAAAGTGCGTCTCCTTACAAATGCCACTTGAACCCATACAAGGAAATACGTCTCCTTCCAAATGCCACTTAAATTACACAGACAAGGAAATGCGTCTCCTTACAAATGCCACTTACAAATTCCACTTGAATTACACAGACAAGGAAATGTGTCTCCTTACAAATGCCACTTGAATTACCCAGACAAGGAAATGTGTCTCCTTACAAATGCCACTTGAATTACACAAATAAAAAAATGCGTCTCCTTACAAATACCATTTGAATCATCCAAGGAAATATGTGTCCTACGGGTTAACTACTCAACTAAAAAGTATATTTTCTAGGAGTAAAGACTTAAGTTAGTAAGTGAACCACCTAATAAGCAAAACTTGAATACCCACCAAGAAAGTGTACCTCTTAAGGGTCAAGTGGAATGACTCGACTTGAAAATGCGACTTCTAGGAGCAAAGGTTCAACTTAAGAAGAGCATCGCCAAATAAATAAAACCTGAATTACTCAGATAAGGAGGTGCATCTCCTAGGGGTTGTATGGAAGGAGTCTACCAGAAAGTGCATCTTTTAGGAGTAAAGTCTTAAGTTAGAAGTATGTCACCTAGCAAGCCAAACCTTGAACTACCCTAACAAGGAAGTGTGTCTTCTAAGGGTTAAGTAGAAGGACTCAACTAGAAATTGCAACTTTTAGAGTGAAGGTTTAATTTAGGAAGTTCATTACCTAATAAATGAACCTAAATTATCGGGATAAGGAAGTGTGTCTCCTAGAGATATTGAATTATGAGTTTTACTATGATTTTAATCACCAAACCTATGCAACAACATTGCCTCTTGCATTTGTAGAAGTGAGAAATTATGACTTTGATGCTTAGGCTTTGAAATCCTTGATTTGAAGGCAACATGTGTTTCTATTTCATACAAAGAAAACTTGTGAGTTTAAAAACATGGTGGATGGTTTGTGACTTTAGTTTTTGCGGAAATCGCTTTTGCCCTCGTCACATGTAGCCTTGCTTCCAACCATTAGCATATATCATTGAGTTGCTACATTATTGACCCTAACTTAGATTATTAAGAGTGACTCTGAACAAAACGCAGTATCTCCATTTTGCCATGAATTCCCATACTTGTTTGTTGACAAAACTTTCTACATGCCTTATTTTGCATCACAATCATGTATCTTTTATGTGTTGGCCTTTTTGTCTTGCTTTATGCAATTGAAAAAGTTGGCAACCAGGTTTGAAATCTTTTCTCACTTGCTTTGTCATTTATTTTATTCAAAGACACAAGAAAAATGACTTTTCATTTGAATAAATAACTCAGGCAAAAAATAAAAAACCAAAAATAAAAATATAGAGAAGAATGAAAATATAATGAGTGTCCCCATTGAAACAGAGAAAAGGAAAATTTGTTTGGAAATGACAACCAACTCTAATGATTATGACATGTATTTTGGATTAAGCTACCTGATCTATCCATCCAAACTTCATACCAATTGTTCTTGAGTTAATGGCCATAAAACATATTTACTTTCTTGGGCCAAATTTTATTTGGAGACCTTATTCGGCTAGTGGTGCCTTCAAGGATTTTTGATAACAAGTCACTTTTTTCTCTCAACTCAGCATTGCCCTATGGTGTATGTGAGGGTTTTTACTAATGAGACTCTATCATTTTCATTTATCTTAGATCACCATCACCTTATGGTGCCCGTAAGGGTTTTCACCAATAAGGATCTCTTATTTTTATTTCTCTCAACTTACCATTGTCTTATGATGCTCGAAAGGGTTTTCACCAATAAGACTCGCTTATTTTTATTTCTCTCCTGATTACTTATGCAAAAAAAGACAAATAGTTTCCAAAATGCATCATTATATCCATTGCATGCTTAGCCTTAACATTCTCAAAGATTGATCTGAAGGTCTTTCTTTAGTTGCAATTTGCTTTTGGATAAGGTTAGAAAGAAAGGATAGCATGAGGCCCAAACGATACTTGAAGTGGGGTAGGACTTACAATTTTTAGAATCTACTCAAACAATGAAAATTAACCCATGCCCCAGTTTCTTTAACTAGTAATTCTAAATTGTTTATTTGATTGGACCGAGCCCAGAGTAGGGCAACCTATGTATCACTATAATAAAAAGGTATATTTAAGACCAACATTCAGGGGTGAGTCAATAATTTAGTCTCTAAATGTATACTTATTAGGACGATATTAAATTTTAGTCCTTAATTATGTATTTTTTGGGAAGGTACAAAATTTGGTCCAAGAAAATTATCAAATGGAATAATTTAGAGAGAAGTACCGCCAAATTATTATAGTAAAAATTTTAATAAAAATAATGTTAATCAAACTTAACGTGGCAAAAGAAAAAAACTCTTTGTATTCTCCAAAATTCGCCCTAGTTGTTGCTCCAAATTATTAATTAAAATTTCTCATTGAACGCTCAAATCATCGACTAAATCTCTCTCATTTCCAATCGCAGCTTTCATTATTGGGATGTTTCTCATCTCTCTGTAAAGACTTGAGTAAAGTATTTTGTTCCTGGTGATTTCTTATCTCTCTATAAACATCAGTTTCACAGTATTAGAAGAATAATCTATCATCAGGTCAATTCATAGTATTAGAAGAAGAATCTATCATCGGGTCAATTCCTGGTGCTTACTGATGGCCGATTTAAAATCGAAAACCCTAATTTTTTTTTCATGATTTGGTGTTCTTTATGTATATTGTTCTGTGATAAAGTGTAAAGGAGCTACCTTGATCACTAATTTCAATGTATCTATATGTATTTTGTATTTTTTCCAAGATTTGGTGTTCTTTTGTTCTTTGATAAAGTGTAAAGGAGCTATCTTGATGAGTAGTTTGTATGATATTGAGGATTGAAGATCATAAGAAGGAAGTTTTTGGGTTGATTATTTTGTCAGTTAGTTTATTTTGTTGTAGTGACTTTGTTTCCAGTGTCAATTCTCATCTTACATCTGGGTTCTTTTAATTGGTTCATCTTGCATTTGGCTTTTTGTTAGATACTTGTCAATTCTAGTTTTTTTTTCAATCTTCAAACCTGTAGGTGCAGTGATACTTATTGTAGTGTGTTTGGTTACTGTGCAATTCTTTTTGGGATTTGTCCTTTTCAATATCCATTAGTCTATACTTGTGTATGTGCGAGCACACTTATGTGTTTTCTTTTTGGGATAAACAACTTAAGTCTGCTAAGGATGCTAACAATCAGGAGCTATCTTTTCTATATTTGTATTTGGTACCTGTGTACCATGTTTTTGATGCTCAATGAATGAGTTTAGATAGAATTCCCTTGGTGATTGTATTAAGGTTTGCGAAGTAATGCCTTTCGCTTGTGTTGCTGAATAGAGGCAAACCTTACAATACCTAGCTGGACTGCTCTTTGCCATATCAATAGATTTCACCTATTTAAATTTTATAAATATAACTCAGTGATCTTCCCAAATAATAAGTTCCATTGCTACTTTGCAGGAGCTTGACAACTTCTTGTTTCATAGCTTGATGCCAACACTAGACAAGCATTGGTTAGGTATCTATGAGAACTTTGGAGGGGTAAATTTTGATTCATCAAAGGAGAGATTATTTTTCTCCATCTATAAGTACAGGCCAACAAGTTGGTTTTGGTCATTTACTTGTGTTTTACTTATCAAATGTTTGTTACTTGTGGCCTGATCAATCGTGGATCATGTTGAATGAAACCCTAGAATTTTATCTGCATTTTCGTTTCTTCTTCTCTTTAGTTTATTTTTAGTTAATATTATGGGATGAAATACATAAAGACCCCCCTGATCTTGTTCGAATTTTTCAAAAAGACACTTAAACTTTAGACACGACCTATTACCCCATGATTCTTCTTTAATCCGTTATAAATACACCATTTTGACTTAAATTTTGGCTCCGGGTGTAGTCACACATGCCAGACGCGTGAACGATTAAACTGTGACTTAGTTCACCAATTAAAATCCGCCAAAAAATTAAATTCCCTTCTTCTCCATTTTAAAACCCAAACCTCCTCTGCCATTAACATAGTCGTTGGCTATTTTGAAGATAAATTTTGTGTCTCTTTCTTAATCTTTTCTCAACAAAATCAACCTTAAAAGATAAGATGTTTTCATTTATGTTGTAATTTCTAAAGAAAATCAGTCATAAAAGCTTTAATTTTGTCTCAATTTTTTTAATATTTTTGAAATCGTGTTAAATTTTGTGACGGTGTTTGCCGAAAATAGTTTTATAATGTCAAATGCAATCTTGAATCGAATTTGTAATTACGAGAACGATCTCATGTTGAATGTAAAAATGCAATGCAAACATGGAGATTTATTATTAATGCAAACGTCATGGTCGGAGGACAACCCAGCTAGAAGATTTTGGTCTTGTCCTCGCTATCGTGTATGTCCTATACATATTTTCTTATTTTTTCTCTTATTTATATTTAATTGATTTGTGTATGGCCCTTTTTAGGAGAAATCATGCAATTTCTTTAGATGGAGGGACCCGAAAAAGACTAATTTACGATCAAAGACAGTTATTCTGTGATTGGTGAAGAAAATCAAGGAGTTGGATGAAGCATTGACATTTTATGAAAGTAAGGGAAAATAGGTGGTGAAGGAGGACAAGAAGATCAAATGTTGTAATTGGAAGATCATTGTCATGATTGTCGTAGTGTTTTTCCTATTTTGGACAAGCATTACAAAGAGAACGGATGATAAATGTAACTATGTGCAATTGAAATTGTCATAGTCATTCTTTTGTTCTACAAAATAGTGTTTGTATTTTCTCTTGTCGGAATAGTAGTTTCTTAAAAAACTGTAATTTTGTTTGGTTGTATAACACCTAATTGTTCGTCTTTTCTCTTGTCGGAATAGTAGCTACTTAACAAGATGTAATTTTATTTGGTTGTGTAACACCTATGCAGTCTATTTTGTCTCAATATATTGTGATATTGACGACATTTGTGAGCATTTAAAATGTAATGTACAGTGAATAGACTAACAAGGCAATCATAATGAAAGAAAATGAGGACTTTACTTCAACACATTCATTGTTTCAATTTGAACAACAAAGCTTGTTTTGTTTGGTACCTTACAAAACATACCTTAATACCTAAAGTTACTTAACAAAACAAACTACTAAAAACATTGTTTGATTGCTACAAAATAAGATCAAAATGCTATCACTATTTTATCTGAATATATTGTGATATTGACGACATTTGTGAGCATTCAAAATGTAATGTACAGTGAATAGACTAACAAGGAAATCATAATGAAAGAAAATAAGGACTTCATTTCAACACATTCACTGTTTCAATTTGAACTATAAAGCTTGTTTTATTTGGTACCTTACAAAACATACCTTAATACCTAAAGTTACCTAACAAAACAAACTGCCAAAAACATTGTTTGATTGCTACAAAATAAGATCAAAATGCTATCACCATCAACAAAACATATAAAAACTAATTGTTTGTGACAATATCAATAATCTCCACCAAAATATACACATCATATTAGCAAGATGTCCTACTTCCATGGAACATGAGTCTTCCTAGTTGAAATATTTTTGCCTTGAGTTTTGGATGCAGTTGCAGACCTCATTTGAATAACCTTTTCAGCTGTCATTCTTTCAATTTTGCTATTGGTAATGACCGACTTCTCTTTCCATTTAAAATTCTTGTCTTGGTGTGTAGCCAATATTACTAGTCACAATATCAAACCTCTTTGTGACCTTTGCACTAGTGCTAATGACTCTTCTACTTGGCATTCCAGGTTGTATAAACAAATTACAAAAATTATAAGGCAATGTTTAGAAATTCTAGGCTGCACAAACAAAAATTCTACAAACTACTTACATTAAGAGTGGTAAAGCCACCTTCGGCTTGGTATATTCTAATCCCCACCATCCTTGGCCTTTTAAAAGGTCTTGTATGTTCTCCACTATTATCCTCATGGTCTTGCCATTGAGGAGGCATACCCCTTCATATGCCCCTTCCACTAGCAAAAATGGTTTGGCTCTCTTGAGTCATTCCTCTTCCTCTCCCACTACCCCTTCCTCGACCACTTATAGAAGACTGCGTATGGAGAGTCAAATCAGCATATATTCCAATCAAACAATAATTATTTGAATACATAAAATGACCTATGTTTGCACAAAAGTTCCCTCTGATTGACTTGGAATAGTTTAGATATTTGGAACATTTGAACCACCTAAAACACTGCTTTTTCCTCTACCTTTTCCTCTACCTCTTCCTCTAGTTACACTTGCAATGTTTGTGGTGTCTTGATTATTGAGATATTATTACATATACTTTAAAATTTTTTTGATACTAACAAATAAATAAATATACCTCTTGCTGGTAATATATTCCAGCTGCATGACTTGGACCACTGCCCCTTGCTCTCTTTTTTCATCTATCAGTAAAAGCTTCAGCCCGTGTTTAAGAGATTAGTCCTTGTACTTAAGAGAATATATATTAGATAATGATTATAAATATACTTGTGCCTGAGAAGATATTCCAGCTGATTGACTTGTACCAGGTTGATCTCTTGTAGGACATCTTATTTTATTATGTCCCTGTGTACCACATTTGCTAAGTTTTCTAGTTTTTCTACTTTCATCATCCTCCTTTCTTCTAATTTTATGTGGTCTTTCAGGCAGCTTCCTGATCTTTGGTGGCTTCACAGTAGGATTATTTGATGTTGGTCATATTTTCATGTTATTCATTGGCTAAATAAAATGATCATATGTGCTAAGGTAGGTATCCTTGTGATAGCAGGTGTCAACAAAATTAATAGGCTCATATTCCTTGTGGTAAAGGGCAGCAACACCATGAGGACAAGGAATGCCCCTAAGCTGCCAAGTTCTGCAACTGTGGCTCCTACTAACAATGTTAATAGTATGAGTACAACCCTAATCAACAATCTCAAAATCACTTTCCCTATTCCAAGACAGATTGCACTGCATTGACTTATTAATATTTTTTTGTAAAATATTCAAAGCCATGGGAGAAAAATCAATAATTTAATTATTTGAAAACTGTCTCAACTCACCAATTCTTTTCTTCATTTTCACCCTAATCTCCTCAATCATTGTGATGATTATTTTGAACCTTGCAGGAAGTACCTATGCATTAAAACTCTCTACTATATTGTTGTCCTCAACATCACATTTGTAATGCTCTTCAAAGTATCTTTTGCCCCATGTCTTCAAATTTTACCACAAAAGATCATCCAAACAATCCCTCCCCAACATCTTCATTGCTTCTATATTCTCCTTCAATTCTACTTCAAATGTGGATTTTGCAATCTTCCAAAACACTGTTCTTATTTCTATACCTTTTCATATTTTAAACCAATTATCAAGAAAATGTCTTGCATATTTTTTGTGTTCAACCAGTGGCAGCATCTCTTTTATAGCTATTTTCAGTCCCTAACAAAACAAAATAAGTATATTAATCTACCAGTAGTTGTTAAAAAAAAGCAAACAATTGTTAAGAATAGAGTCATATCAATTGCATATCAGATATGATGCTCAATTGATGACCTTCTCCAAGCTTAAAGTCATTCTTCATTAGTTCAATAAACCACCTGATACAGGAATTCCTAGCTCGAGACCTTTCACACGAAGCCAAGCACGTGAGTTACAATGACTCCAAACCTTGTTCATATCCTTGGAGATGTGTGAGGCTCTTGTGAGCCTATCTAAGGGCTTATTAAAGTGTGAAGATGCCCATCAAGACACCCCTAACCCACCCCATTAAATTCCAAGGGTATTTAGGTCTTTTGTCCTTCCTTTTTAATTGACTACATAAGCCATGTAATAGGGCTAGTCTTGCTTTAGCTCATTCCTATTATTTAAGAAATAAAAGACTTTTAATATTGGTGACTTCTCTTTCTCATTTTAGAGAGCCCAAAACCAAAAGTTCACTAGTAGAGTGATACTAATGTTGTATCTTGGATAAAAACTAGGGTCTTGGAGTTCATCTTGGTCTAAGTAAGAATTTCGTGTTGATATTTATTAGTCTTAGGGTCCTTTCTCATTGTTAGGGTTCTTACATTATTGAATATCGTATGTCAAGTTTCTATACCTTTTGTAATCTTGATAACATTGTGTTGTTGAATCTAAAAGTCTAATGAAGCCGTGTGGGGCTCTTTCGATTCACTAGCAAAATTGTCATTTGTTGTTCTTGTTGTAAACTCATTTTTCTAGTCAAAACAAGCGTTGAAGCCTAGTGAAGCCGTGTGTGGCCTATTTTGATTCACTAGCACCTTGTTGTTCTTATTGTTTCTTCTTGTGTTGGCTTGAATCTTTTGATACACACTTAGTTTTGTATCATTTGGTATCAAAGATCAAGGCTAGGTTTAGTTATTACAAACCAATCTTGGAAAGCTCTTACCAAAAAGTGTGTTCTTGAATATTTTGGTCAAAAATTGATTGTAGATCTACAAAAGTTTTACTTGTTTAGTTTGTTTCTTGTGTTGGTTTCTTTCTCATCAACACAAAGGGTGTCTAAATCTAAAATTGAGCTTAATAAAAAGAGAATTGTGTTGCGAAAAAAAAAACTTGGAAGTGACCATTGTGGTGTACCGTTGTTATGTTCTTAAAGGTGTTGATGTTGTGTTCATCCTAAACTTCTCCTCATCTTATGTCTTAACTTCTATAAAGAGAAATAGATCCAAAAATGTTGTAAGACAAAATTGACAATTGTTTTTGAGAAGACTTGCCAACATCACCTTTTCAAGACTTGCAACCACTTTTCCTTAAAATGAGGAACCTTGTCTTGTGGACTAGTGAGGTCAAATATCACCTTTTGAGTTTGAAAAAAAAGGGGTTGAAAAAGGTTACAAGACTTTATGTTTTCCATTCCAATAACAAGTCATCCATTACAAAAGATCTAAGAGGACTAAGACTTCAAGATGATGAACTATTTATGTGGACCCGCAGCTATTGATATGCTGCCACGTCACCCTAGTTACTGTTCATGTGATAATTAAGCTCAAATTTGGATGTTTTAGTTTCTAATTATTGATTCCTATTTTCCTCTAATTGACTTGAGAACTAATTAACAAACTAGTACATTCCTACTAGCTTGTCAATTAGTCCATTGAAGCCTTGTGTTCGTGTTAACGTTTGTTTGTGTACTTTTGTCATTTGAATACATTGTTCTTGGCTCTAATCCGACGAGAATTCTAAGAGTTTCAAACAAGAATCCACTCCAGACAAGAGAATACTCATACCTTAAGGATTCACGGGTTATTAGTCAATCTACAATACTTGTGGAGCTCAAGTGTGAGTAAACCGAGAGTGTGAGTGAGGAGAGGGATTTTAACTAAATTATTTGTTACTTGTGTAGGTGATACCTTAAAAATAGAGGAAACCACGTCTCAAACTGTGGATTCTAATGAAATAGAGAATATGAGGGTTACTCTTGAGGCTATGACCCGAACTCTTGAAAGGTTGAGTACTGAGGTGGGAGCCATAAGGGGGGAAGTGACGACTATTAGTGGGAGGTTAGAACAAGTGGAGAGTCAAAAGAACTCTTGCCCTTCTACTCCTCGACATGTTTTATCAAGTGGGCGTGATAGAAATTCCTCCGCAACCATTACTCCCGAAACATAGCCTTAATTACCAAATCCTTCCCTAGCTCCACTAAATGCCGCAAGCCAAACCACCCATAACCCCCTAACCCGAGACTCCAATAGACCAACCCATTCCTAAAATCCTCAAGTTCCGCAAGAGGGACTTGGATGCCCAATACCTCTACTAAATCCAAACCCTCTCTTCCAAGCTCCACTAAATCAAAGAACGCCACCTCCACAAAATCCAATTCCTACAAATCAATTCTAATCGTCCAAAACCATCCCATCCACTTTGAGAAATATGGTAGAGAGGATTATGGAGGGTATGAGGTCTTTAATGATGCTTAAATGAGGGAGGAGGAGATGAAAATAGGACGTGTGGATCCAAGGAGATACCAAAGGTATGAAGAAAGAGGAAACCAACACCAAGAGAGAGACGTAGGCATTAATACCATTAGATTGAGCCTACCTATCTTTAAGGGTAAAAGTGACCCTGAGGTGTATCTTGCTTGGGAGTCGGCGGGCGATAAAGTGTTCCAAGTGAATGATATCTCGGAGGAGAAGAAGAGTTGTGATGCCATAGCTCACTTTGAAGGCTATGCTAACACATTGTGGGAATACGTCAAAAGATTTGACAATGAGTTGATTGATGGACAACCGCCACCTTAGTTTAGGTTGAGGTACCTAATGAGACAATGGTACATTTCCGAGAGTTATCAAAATGAGTTGCTTGCTAGATTGTACAACTTGCAGCAAGGGAATCGAAGTGTGATGGCATATTATGATGAGTTTTAATATCTTATGTTGAGGATTGATCATCGTGGAGAACACATTAGTCATGACATTATCCGGTTCAAGTGTGGGTTGAACAAAGAGATCTCCACTCATTTGACACTTCACAAGTTTGATACCGTCGAAGCTATTTTCCAAGCGCTCTTGAGATTGAAAGGGAACTTAAAGAGAGGTCGTTATTCAAAGCAAAGGGACAATAAACCTTGGGTTGGCCGAGGGTCAAGGATATGGTTCAATCCTCTTTGGGTTGGCCCAAAAACAAGGACCAACCCGCCACTACTAGGCTGCCCGAGCCCAAAACAGCCCACAAAATCCCTCTGAGGCAAGAAATTCACAAGTATCCTATTCTTAAAGGGATCCAATGCTTCAAGTGCCAAGTTTGGGGGCATAAAGCCAATGAATGCCCTAACCGACGCAATGTAATCCTAAGGGAAGGTAGATTGTATTTTCTTAGTGAAGAAGTGGGTATTGAGGGTGATGAAAGTGAGGTCAAGACTCAAGATGGAGAGGCAGCCGAGAGGGAGCCACATGATGATAATGATGATTGTGAGGATGCTTATCTGCAATAAGGGGAGTGCGTGGTTCCAAACTTTGTAGTGAGGCATGCCATGATTAGTAAGGCGATAGATGATCCTAGCCAACGGGAGAATTTGTTCCATACTAAATGTCTTATGAGGGGAAGTGTGTGCACTATGGTGATAGATAAGGGAAGTTGTGCGAATGAGGTTAGTTTTGAAATGGTGAACTTCTTGAAATTGCCGAATATGCCTCACACTAGTCCTTAAAAGTTACAATAGTTGAATGACTGCGGCGAGTTAAAGGTCACAAGGAAATGTGTGATACGTTTTAAGGTAGCCAACTACCATGACGAGGTGCTTTGTGATGTGATACCAATGCAAGCTTGTCATTTATTGTTAGGAAGGCCTTGGCAGTATGATAGGTCGACCATACATGATGGAAGGACCAATCGGTATACACTTGAGAAGAATGGCCGAAAGGTCGCTCTTCATCCATTGTTTCCTTCCCAAGTAAATGAATTATACCAAAAGATGCGGGAATTGAGGGAAAAGAGAAAAAAGGCCGAGAGTAAGGGAAAAAGAAAGGAATTTGAGAGTGAGGGGCTAGGGGAAGCCGAGGGGCTCCTAAATTCTAAGGGGCACGGGAGAATGGTGATGATGGCTAAGAGAAAGGAACTACTACGGATCATGACGAGGACACTCTGAAGCTCCTCTTGGCTCATTATTTTAATACTAACCCCGCTAATATTCTATTTCTCCTCCTATTTCTCATGTTTTGCAAGATTACAGGGATGTTTTCCCTAAGGAATTGCCGAAAGGATTGTCTCCACTTCGGGGTATTAAGCACCAAATTGATTTTATGCCGGGCTCACAATTGCCCAACAAACCGGCTTATAGAAGCAACCCGATGGATATCAAGGAATTGTAATGCCAAGTTGAGGAACTTCTCAATAAAGGGTATATCAAGGAGAGTATGAGCCCTTGTGCGGTTTTGGTGCTACTAGTTCCCAAGAAACATGGGACTTGGCATATATGTGTTGATTGTCGAGCCATCAACAAGATAACAGTAAAATATCATCACCCTATTCCTAGGCTAGATGATATGCTTAATAAATTGAATGGTTCATGTTTGTTTTCTAAAATTGATTTGAGGAGTAGCTATCACCAAATCCATATGCAACCGGGTGATGAATGGAAAACCGCCCTCAAGACCAAATTCGGTCTCTATGAATGGATGGTTATGCCATTCGGCCTAACAAATGCTCCAAGTACTTTCATGAGGCTAATGAATCATGTGATGAAGCCATTTATTGGAAGGTTTGTTGTTGTTTACTTTGATGATGTGTTGGTGTATAGTAAGTCCCTAGATGAGCATGTAAAATATTTACAATGTATGTTTGATGCCCTCTAAAAGGAGAAATTATATGCTAATCTAGAAAAGTGTTCTTTTGGTGTCCATGAGGTTGTATTTCTTGGGTTTGTGGTGAGCTCAAGAGGGGTCAAAGTGGATGAATTTAAGATTGACGCTATTAAAAATTCGCCAACTCCCAAAATCGTAGAAGTGAGAAGCTTCCATGGGTTGGCTAGTTTTTATAGACATTTTGTCAAAGGATTTAGCACCATTGCCTCCCTCTTAACCTAAGTGATTAAAAAAGATCGGCCTTTCAAGTGGGGAGATGAACAAGCTAAGGCCTTCGAGGACTTAAAAACTATGCTCATCTCGGCCCCTTTACTACAATTACCAAATTTTGACAAGACTTTTGAGGTCGAATGTGATGCTAGTAAAGTTTTGGATATTTCCTTAAAGCTTATTTCCTAGTTCAGCGAAAAGCTTAAAGGAGCAACTCTAAACTACTCTATGTACGATTTACAGTTGTATGCCTTGATTAGAGCCTTGGCCACTTGGCAACATTATTTGTGGCCTAAAGAATTCATGATCCAAACGGATCATGAATCCTTGAATCATCTACGGGTAAAAGACAAGCTTAACCGGCAGCATGCCAAATGGATTGAATTTCTTGAAACTTGTCCTTATGTTATTCATTATAAGAAGGGTAAAGATAATGTGGTTGCCAATGCTTTGTCCCGAAAACATGTGCTTGTGTCTACTTTGTCGTCAAAGTTGATGGGGTTTGAAAGCATCAAGTCTTTATATCCCAAGAACCCTCACTTCGCTCCTATCTATAGGGAAAGTGAAGAGCTGGATAGGGATAAGTGGGTTATGGATAGGGGTTCCCATATCTATACCAAATTTGATGGATACTTATTTAAGGGTAGACGATTGTGTGTTCCCTCAAGTTCGTAGAGAGAATTATTTATAAGGGAAGGACACAATGGTGGTCTAATGGGCCATTTTGGGGTCGAGAAGACCCTTGGAATTTTGGAAGAACAATTTTATTGGCCTAAAATGCACAAGGATGTTGCCCGGATTTGTGGCCAATGTGTTGAGTGTAAAAGAGCCAAGTCACAGCTCTAACCCCATGGGTTGTTCACCCCATTGTCCACCCCTTTGCGTCCTTGGCTTGAAATATCAATAGACTTCGTGTTGGGATTACCGAGGACTAGAAGAGGGAGGGATAGTATTTTTGTCATGGTGGATCGGTTTTCTAAGATGGCTCACTTTATTCCTTGTTCTAAATGTGATGATGAACCTAGTGTTGCCTCTTTGTTTGTTGATAATATTGTAAAACTTCATGGCATTCCGAGGACCATAGTGAGTGATAGGGATTCTAAATTCCTAAGCCACTTTTGGAAGTCCATGCAGGGTAGGCTCGGTACTAAGTTGTTATTTTTGACTTCATGCCTCCCATAAATTGATGGCCAAACGGAAGTAGTAAATAGGACCTTAGGGTCTATGCTACGGTCCATGGTTAAGGGAAAAATGACTTCTTGAGAGGAGCACTTACCGTTGATTAAGTTTGCTTATAATCGTGTTATACACTCAAGCACGGAGATGACACCCTTTGAGTGTGTATACGGCATCAACCCCTTTGGATTTGACCCCTTTTCCAAGTGATCTTGTGACAAGCTTAGATGAAAGCAAATGGGATGAGGCCATGAAGAAGCTAAATGAGAAGGTGAGGTTGCGGTTGGAGAAAAAAAACCAAAAAGTTGCGAGGAGAGCCAACAAAGGAAGAATAAAGCTCATTCTTGAACCGGGAGATTGGGTATGGGTGCACTTAAGAATGGATAGATTCCCGTCTCAAGAGAATGCTAAGTTGATGCCGCGGGGTGATGACCCATTCCAGGTATTAGAAAGGATCAACAAAAATGCCTACAAGATTGATCTACCCCCATAATATTAAGTGCACAATACTTTTAACTTGTGTGACCTCTCTCGAGTGGAAACGGTGGAGGATGGCAATGATCCAAATTTGAGGACAAATTCCCTTCAAGACGGAGAGGATGATACGGGAATTCCTAGCTCGAGACCTTTCACACGAAGCCAAGCACGTGAGTTACAATGACTCCAAGCCTTGTTCACATCCTTGGACGTGTGTGAGGTCCTTGTGAGCCCATCTAAGGGCTTATACTTATTAAAGTGTGAAGATGCCCATCAAGACACACCTAACCCACCCATTTAAAAATGAAAGGTATTTAGGTCTTTTGTCCTTCCCTTGTAATTGACTATATAAGCCATATAATAGGGCTAGTCTTGCTTTAGTTCATTCCTGTTATTCAAGAAACAAAAGACTTGTAATATTTGTAACTTCTCTTTCTTATTTTGGAGAGGACAAAACCAAAAGCTCACTAGTAGAGTGATACTAGTGTTGTATCTTGGCTAGAAACTAGGGTCTTGGTTTTATTGAGTTTCTCTTGGTCCAAGTAAGAATTTGGTGTTGATATTTATTAGTCTTAGGGTCCTTTATCATTGTTAGGGTTCTTACATTATTGAATATTGTATGTCAAATTTCTATACCTTTTGTAATCTTGATAACATTGTGTTGTTGAATCTAAAAGTCTAGTGAAGCCATGTGGGGCTCTTTCGATTCACTGGAAAAATTGTCATTTGTTGTTCTTGTTGTAAACTCATTTTTCTAGTCAAAATAAGTGTTGAAGCCTAGTGAAGCCGTGTGTGGCCTCTTTAAATTCACTAGCACCTTGTTGTTCTTATTATTGCTTCTTGTGTTGGCTTGAATCTCTTGATACGCACTTAGTTTTGTATCACGACCTCTATGTAAATTTATTCTCAACCTCAACAACTGCGCAGATAATAGGCAGCATTTGGTTGTTTCCATCTCTGCAAACAACCACCAACATTTGACCTTTGCACACCTTTGAGAAAACAACCATCCAAACCATTCAACCTTCTAGTACCTACAAAGAATGCTTTCTTTAAAGCATGAAAGCACACATAAAAACCCTGAAAGATTAACTGTCCAATCTCATCAGCATCTCCAACTTTGACAATACAAGTGCTACCTGGATTAGTCCTCAAAATCTCATCCCTGTAATAAAAAATCCTACCATACTTCACAATATGATCACCCATAATCTCTAGTAGCACTCTAGACCTTGCTATTCTCATAGTTTTTGTACTAACGTGGATATCCAACTCTTTTCTAATAATCTCCTGTAACTGGACAACTCTAATGTTTGATTGTTGACTAATTCTGTATTTATACTTACTTTTCAGAAACTTTGAGTTGCAAAGATAGTTAAAAGTTAATCTCAAATAAATATGAATAGGGTTGTATTTTTTAACAATAAAATCCCCACCACTCTTATCCTTGCCAGCACACAACAACCAAGGACAAGTATCTTTGCAGCACCTCACTCTAACTCTACAAAGCTCATTCACATACTTTTCAATTTGAATCTTTTCTTGAATTGCATATCTGGTTACTACCAGCCTAAACTCCTTTACACTTGGAAAAACGAACCTTAATTCCCAAATAATTTTTTTGCAAGTTTCATAAAAAACAACTCTATTTTTTTGTTCTTTCTTCTCACAAGTTGTCGCACTACTTCATCACTATCTTCACCATATCCCCAACCTACTTCAACATTTAATTCAAAGATAAGAGCTTTATCACTTAGGTAGTAAGGTTCATCACCTCCTAGTTTACCAACTAGGCTATCCCTAGTGCTAACATTTGACTCATCATACTCTATATCTGGACCTTTTTCACCAACATTAACCTGTTCATCTATTGTGCCTCTACTTCTTCTTTGTGACATATTGAAATGTCTTTTACTAGCCCTTATATTAATATATTCTTGATAGACATCATTGTCAATATCACTGTCCCAACTAGTATTCCCTTCTAAATCTGAATCATTCTCTAAATCATCATCACTTGAATCCTCATCTATTGAAGGGTCAAAAGACTTGAAAGGTATATTAGAAGAAGGAGGCTCATCAGGAGGGTTGGAAGAAAAAGTGAGAGTAGAAGGCTGAAAATTAGGGTTAGAAGCATCACCCTCATTAATAGGGTTCAAATGTTCCTCACTTACCCCATTGTCACTTATACTGGGGACATATTCCAATTCAAATTGGGTATGATCAGGTAGACTCACCCTATGTGAAATATACACCTCAAGTTCATCCCCAAATAACCATCCTATTTAACAAAGAAATCACATTGGGTTAAATATCCTAGATATTTAATGTAGTCTCTTAACTCAAAGTAGGACATCATATCAACATATTTATCTAATAACCCAGTCACAGACCCACCAAGATATTCAAGTTGGGGACCAAATTCTATTTCACCCCAATGATACCATCTTAAAGTTGCAAGCACAAAATACATTGAAAGATACCTGAAAAAGAAACAATTCAACCACACAAACACATTAAAATCAATAAACAAAGAGAAAAAAAACCCCACCCCACCCCAACCCACCCCGACTTGACACACACCAAAAAAAATTTCTGAGTTGTACATGTTACTACAAACCGTAACAGTAACAACACCAAATGCAAAAAATCAAAAAACATCCAACAAACACGTAGTACATGCATAAGTCAATATGTTCATATTTGCATCAATTTCACTAAATTATGACCTAAAAATATATTCCCCCCCCCAAAAAATACAACTTCGAAAAAGTCATCAAATCGACAAAAATTTAACAAAGACGTTGTACATGCATAAGTCAATATGTTCATATTTGCATCAATTTCACTAAATTATGACCTAAAAAAATATTTCCCCCCCAAAAGACTTAACTTTGAAAAAGCCATCAAACGTTAGAGACATCAAAACTATAATGCACAAAACCCAAGCCTGTAAAATCCTCTACTCTTACGTTAATACATATTTTTTTCAACAAATTTATCTCCCAAAGACCTTCAATCTCCTTAGAATATGAGCTTAGAGTGTATGTCGCGAAAGAAAGGAAAGAAAAATCGAAGTAAAGAGAGAGAGAAATGGGAAATGAATGAGAATATGTGTTTGGGGATGTTTTTTTAGAATCGGGTCGGGTTATTGGGTTAAACTCAACTTTTAATAATTAAATTATTTTTTAAAGAGAGAGTGCCAACCATGCGCCTAAGGGTTGCTGAAGAATACAGTCAAAATGGTGTATTTATAACGGATTAAAGAAAAATCGTGAAGTAATAGGTCGAAAGTAAAGTTTAAGTGTCTTTTTGAAAAACTCAAACAAGATCATGGGATCTTTATGTATTTTCTCATATTATGGCTATTCCCACTTGGAATGGCTACAATATTTTACTTATTCGTTCCTCTTACCAAGCTCCTAGTGTGGCACCCCTTTGTGGTTAACCTGGTGAATTTTATCTTGCTGTCCATGTATTACATTCTCTTTCCTGTTCTGCTATTTATTAGTGTTACAATTGCTAGTACTCCCTTTATTGTAGTAGGCAACAGCTACCGGGATATTATACACCACAACAAGAAACCCTTCTATCTCAAAGGTCTAGAAGAAGATTCAAGTACCATGGATGCTTATATTATGCATTCTGTAAGAGCATCTCATTAACTTTTTTTCACCATAATTTACCTGTTAAAGTTTGAGTGATGTGATCCATATCCTAATTGCAAACATGTCTTGGTTATTTGACGTGTTATGCAGCTCAATCATAACTTTAGAATCAGGGATCTTGTAAAGAAGAACGATGCAAAACTAGCTAAGCTTCAAGAGAATGTGAAAGCAGATGTCCTTAACAATGAAGCCTTTCTTGACCGTGGATTTACTCACCCTATATGTTTATTCTTATTCTTCTGACAATGAATTTGTGTGACATAGACACTTGTTATCTATGAATGCGGATTCTTCATTTGCGTTAGCATACCCGTCGATCGGGTGTGATAAGGGGTATGATACGGATGGAGCTACTTTTTTATTGATTCTTCTAAATACACTAGAAATTAGCCAAAAACTCTTTGTACTCGCACCAAATCTTTCCCTACACCAGTACTAGATATCAAGTTTGGTAGTTTAGTTAGAGGTGCATCCTTGTCTTGTTTTCAAATGTATTGATTGTCAGGCTTCTCGTAACCTGTTATATTTTTCTTTTCGTTTAATCATATTTTCCTTAAAAGCATATTAATAGTTTGTGGCAATGTATTCATTAATATAATACCAATAGATCAAAGTGAGGCATGTTATTGCCTTTAAAACCATTGATATATGCAAAAATCATTTTATACCCGTACATTCGTGTGTCAGTTCAATTCCAAATATATGTTTTAAAATGTCAGTTATAAAGTCATAGCAGATTCCAAATACTGTACTTGCAATCTATAGTGACATTTTTCTAAACCACCAGAGGATCAAAATGAGGGGAATGCGGACTCTTCACTTTCAATGCCGCAAAAATACATTAATTTTGGAGAATCCGACACACACCCGTTGACATTCTTGAAGAGTCCGAGCAACAGAGTAGTTGATTGATTGAAAAGATAATCAAAGGAGGATCTATGTTTATATTACTCGACAGAATCCTGATTAGTGGCTTTCCTGTTAATTTCCACCCCAAGCAAAGTAGATATATGACTTCTATTGTAGGTTATTTATAAATCATATAGCAATTGGAAGTGATTCTAAAGACAGAAGGGGTTTGTTTTAGCGGTACTTCAGAAAAGAAAGTTGATTAGGAAATCCTTACAACAATTATAGAAAAACTCCACCCCTTTAGAAGCTGTTACATTAATCAGAGAAATTAAACTGCTAGCCCTAAAGAGCCAAGTGATAATCATATAGGAGAAGTAGTAGTACCATCTTAACATTCTTGTTTTCCATCTCTGGTACATTATAAGGAACAAATTCTTGGACCATTGTCACCACTCTGAGTATTGAAAGGCGATTAGCTCGAAAATGGTTAAGAAAGCGTATACCAAAGTCAAGAACCTTGCATATATGTTCTTTGATGCTGCAATTTAGATCTTGGTATAGCAACTGATCAACTCCTTTCTCGTTCAAGGTTGTGCGTACCCAAGTAGCTAGATCTTTCTCCCCGAGTTCTGGACCTACTGGTCTTTTGCCTGTGACCAGCTCCAAAATGACCACTCCAAAGCTATATATATCACTTTTTTCATTCACATGAAGTGTATATGCATGCTCTGCGATGAATTTCGCTAATGTTAGTTTTAGCTACTTTAAAATGAAATTGCAAGCTTTCCAAAAATATAAATTACAAGTGCAAATATAACCAAAAAAGATGACTAAAGCCAGTGATATAGTTTGGACAAAGCAATACCTGGTGCAATGTAACCATAAGAACCAGCGATAACAGGCATGGATACGATACCACCTTTGATGGTTGCTTTAACAACTTTTGCCACACCAAAATCTGAAATTTTGGCTCCAAATTCATCATCCTGCAATATGTTAGTTGACAATCACGGTGAACTATTTGAGGAACACAATCATGGTGCAAATACGAAAGTCCCTCAGTTGCATCTAAAGCTATCTTGAACCTCAACGGCCAATCCAACAATTTGGCCTTGCCACTGTGCAGCAAATCGCCCAAAATTTATGTTCTGCAATTTAAAATAAGAATTTCATGAGGAATTTATTTGAAATTCTTTTTATTTTTGTTACTTTTTGCATCTGTATACAAATTATTTAAACTTTGACTTATATGTCATATTTGGCTAGTATTTACTCATTTATTTGCATTCTCTTGTTGCAGGTCAGTTCTAAAGTTGGATGTCTACTTGTGTTCAACAAAGATATAAATGTGAAGTTAAGAGGTATAACTTACATTGACATTGATGAACTATGCTTGTATGCTTGTATTTGTTTATTTTCATCACTAAATCCATATCGCATAGGATACTTCTGCAAAGACCATTTTGAATATAGCAGCCTGTCGTGATTTTCCCTTAGCATTTGCTATTGTCCATCTTAGGTACTGTTCCCAATTAGTAAATATCATTGGAGTTCTTTATAATCTGATCAAAATTTGGTTCCAGGGGTAGTCAATAAAAGGACAGAGACAAAGAAATGTTCCCTGTTTCATCAGTTTCTTGACACATCACATATTTAAAATCCATACTTATCCCCTAACTTCTCATCACACATTTAGGATCCGTACTTCTCCCCCAACTTCTCAATCTGTCCACAGTAATATGTACTAGAATATTACTTTACGAATTGGCAGTTAAGTTTATGCTTATTTGTCTCAATAGGAAAATTACTTTACTAAGCCACTATCATACCCTACCCATAATGATCTCCCAAGCAGACTCCAAATTAGATGAGGATGTTGGTGAATGATGGTCAAATTTAATCGTCAAACCTTTTTATATAGATAGTGTCTTAACTTTTCTCTCCAGTTCAGTTATGTAACAGGCTTTTCTCTCTTTTGAGCGAGAAGTGTTGATTCACCAAATTAAAATCCTGTAAAATATGCTAAAAGTCAGAAACATAATGTGGTATTGTATTTGGGTTGTAATCTGTGGTATATAAACATAAATTTTCAGACAATGGTGCATTCTTAGATGCATCAGAATGCTGGAGCCCTTTGCTGTAAAATAGAAACAAATTTTCCCTATGGCAGTATGTGCGCTTCGTGGACAAGAGGCATTTTAGTACTTCCAACAAACTACATAGTTTTCCAGAAAGATAGCTCGACAAAAGAGAGAAGCAATCGAGACCTCATTTTCGAGGAATATTATCACTAGCTGGAACATATATTATGTAGATTATGTAGTCAGCAAGCTGAAGTTGGCAGCTAGGTTGTCTCAACCAGATTCACGGAGTAGTGTATCATTCTAACGCTGGAACATTGGTTATTCTGATGCTTTGGAACAAAAGCTTCATCCTTAACATACTCATGTACTGCTTTGCAAAGCTTTTATATTCTTTATTAATGCATCTCAAAGCTTTTCTAATAAGTTTTTCTTATTTTGTGTCAGCATTCAACTCGCTGATGTTTCTAGATAACATTTAGTCCACTTTTGGGGTTAGACATTTAACTAATTCTAGTGTAAACTTTACATATATTATTATATTGGAACATTTATTTATCGTTTTCTTTAAAATTTTCTACTTACAGATTCTGAAGATTGAAGAAAAGTCAAGATGCAAGTTCCGACGATGCACAAGCTCATTATTATTTTGCTATGTATGCAAATATTATGGAAAATTTCATTCTATCTTAGGATATTAACTATGTTTTTCTGTTAAACAAATATTGAAACTAATATTGTGGGATATTAACTAAGTTTTCTGGTATCTGATTAGTATATTGTGTTTTTGTATCGAGATTCTCAATAGCAATTTGATATCTACTTGATGAAATTTAATATTTTGTGATATCAAACTCTAGGGTCATTTATTGTCAGTTAGGGACTAGAAATTCTTTAAATGTTTATCTTGGATTAGATATGTTGCTCACCTTTAAAAGTTGATCTAAGACTAAATGTCGCTCTTCTTTAAGGGTTGATCTAGGACCAGAATGTTGCTTGTCCTTAAAGGTTGATCTAGGACAAGAATTTTGTTCGTCTCAAAGAATAATGTAAGATCAAGTAGTGGCTCGTCCCTAAACGATAATTTAGGACCAGCTAATTGTTGATCGAAAAAAAGAGGTATAAACAACCAGGTAGTTAGACTATTTGGGATAAGATATATTGTCGCTAAAAGATAATTACGATCGGGTAGTTAGTCTATTTAGGATAAGATATATCGTCGCTAAAAGATAATTATGACCAGGTTTTTTGCCATCTCAAAAGGCTTTTAGGACCAGCTTATTAGACTCGTCGCTATTGACCTTTTGCGGCGCAGCCTATCAGGACGGGTCGCGACCAATTTTTTCTTGTCCTAAATGATCAATTGGGACACGGTTTGGACTTTTTGGGATCAGATTTTCTTTTCATATAGTTTTTTTTTTTCTTGCAGTGTATCTCACCCCCGAGAGAGGAGAATCAGGTCTGACGTAGTTCCGAAAACTTGTTCTTTTACTTGATTCTGATTTCTTTTCACTTTTATTGACTCTTTTTCTCTTTGGGACTTTTTCTGACTCTATTTTTCTTGACACTCTTTTCTTTTCTTTCTTCTGGATAGATTTGTCTCTTTTCTTTTCTTTTTGAAACTTTTCTGACTTTGTTCTTTTGCTCGACACTTTCTTTTGAACTTTGTTGACTCTATCTTGATTCCAAAAGAGGGGTATGAAAGAAAATAGAATTAAGGCTCAAACAAGGTAAACGAAGAATGACACAATGTTTGGATAGCAGAATGAAATGCCTTCGTCATATTAATCCCTGAAAATGCAAGTGCATATTATGCAATATGATACTGAAAGATGAAGATCATTCATGACATTTTTTACATCACTAACTTGACCTGAGCATGTGCGTCACTGCTTCTTCTGCACTTTATCTAGCATACAAACTCACTTTTATCGTACATTCCTCACATTGAATGACTTATAATTTCATAGAACTGATTATCTTCCTGTTTCTCTTGTATAGAGATCACACGTCCACTATTTAACCTAATTGAGACATGCCTTTCAACTGATGACCAAGTTATTCTTGTGATTCTAAAAATAATTGCCTTAATTTTCAAAGAAGGCTTCAACTTGTCACCAAATGTCTCAGCACTCAACCTATTTTCTCAGATGCTTTTTATAACTTTGTTCCTTTGATTCAAAGTTCATGCTTAAATTGAATTTTAATATCTAGCTAAAAATTCCGCCAGTATGTCATATCACTAGAGCCGACATAAAATGTACTGTGTAAAAAAAACAAACAAACAACACATATTTAAAACACAAAGGAAAGGGGACACTTCATTTAGTTGAAACGAAAGATAAAAGGATTAGAACATAAATGACAAAAGGACAAAATAAGATAGATCCCGAACTACAACCCTGAAATAATTTGGGTAACAGAACAGAAAACAAAACAAACTACTAGACCTCTTTCCAGTAGGTTGAGGAGTGACTTCTCAATTGTTGAGCCTAACATCTTAGCCATTGGTTTGCATATCAACATGACTAGAGTTTCCATCGCTGTCAGACACATTCTCTTCAACAAATAAGTTCTGGATCTCCATCCTTAACTCATTGTTTCCCATATATTGTGCATTACTGTGCGTTGATGAAGGATTTTGTGTGACCTTTGTAGTGTCAATGTATTGCACTACAATCAATTCTTCTTGAATCATCCTTTCTATTTCTCTTTTCAAAGCACTACAACCTTCAATAGTGTGACCCTGAACATCAAAATGATATGTATATCGTACATGAGGATTAAAATTTCTTGAATATGTATCAAGAGTACACCCAAGGAGAGGATTAATCATGCCCAACTCTCTCAATCTTTGGAATAAACTGGCATACAACTCCCTAATTAGTGTAAAATTATCCTTTGACTTCCTCTTCTTTGCAAACTCTGGCCTGAGTTGACACTTGAACTTAGAAGTTCCTTGGTAAACTTGTTGCAGGTGGCATATGGATTTGATGTGTAAGATCGGGATTAAGACTGATAATATTGTTGAATTGGACTTCTGAAGTTCTGCTTTTCCCCTGGAACAACAGTAGGTACGTTTTCCTTCTTCTTTCCATCAGTTCTCCTTAATTGATTGCAATATCGTCCTAAATGTTTCACGACATCCTCATGTCTATCATGCTCCTTAAATTTTGATATCATAAATCTTGGAGAAAGGTTGAATCTTGAAGACATGTCCCAGTCTTTATATGAAACATCTTCTTTACCTTCAAGTCCTAGGCAACTTTTCATAGCATTTGCTACACTCTTTACTTTTCCAACAATTTTCTCTTGCTCTTCTGGTATGTCAAGCTTCTTGGTAAGAAATTTTGGTGGTCCGGTTAACTTAACTGTAGGCTCAAGAGTACAACAGTGATTATCAAGAGTATTGAATATAGACTCATTAGGAAATTGGAGAAGCACAAACATTAGGTTGATAGCTAAAGTGGGGGCCTCAATACAAGGTTGAGCAACAAAAGCACAGATGGTATGTGATGCTATGAATATGATAGGCTTATACTGATGAGATAAATAAAGATTGGTGAAAGTATTGGGATACATTTGATATGGAATAAATTTGGAGGCATGCTGTGGTGCATCAACAACAGTAGGAAACTAACTTTACGATTGTGATGGAAAACTCAAGGAATTTGCGGGGTCAATAGTGGGGAATGGGGGAGGAGGTAGCCCACTGTCCCAAGCTCGATACATTTGCATTATTTGTTGCCTTAATCTCACAATATCTTTCTTTAAATTCTCATTTTCTTGATTCTTTATTTGGTCCATGATGTCGCTCTCTATATCCTTGTAGGACACAACTAACCCTTCCTTGAATTTGGTGTGATGTGGAGGACCAGTCAAAATTCCACAAACCAACCACCTTAAACTAACTGAACAAGAGATAACAAATGCATTAGAGTTCAACATTTTCTCAAAATATTTTTCTTTTTTTTTTATTTTTTGAAAATATCACTGAACCGAATAAGGGCGCCTACGTATCTCACTCCTGAGAGAGGAGAATCAGGTATGTGTAGTTCGTGAAGTTTTGGCACAGCATGACCGATCAACCCTCTTTCTTTTTCTTTTTCTTGAAACTTTAAGAAGAAAAGAAAATAGCAAATTTTCAAAAGAATTGACGAAAATCTTTTTTGAATTTTGAAGTTTTAAAATCCCTATACAAAATGAAACCTATGATTACCAAAGAAAAATCTTTTGGAGTTTTCGAATTGCATTTCATATACGACAATGAAACTTGAAACTATCAAAGGAAAATATTTTTGTAGTTTTCTTTTAAAGATGTATATGAAACACCTACTCTAAATAAAAAGTGAAGAAAATCTTTTTTAAAATTTTTTAAATAAGATCACCGGAACCTAGATAATACAAACCAAACAATGGAATGCACCAAAATAGCCCAAAACAGTCCACAAACAAAGGGAAAACCTGAGAGCTCAATGACACCTATTCTCGCCCAACAACAACAACACAAAATTGATAAGATAATAAGGAGTTTTACACCAAAACGTGATGAACAAGATGATAACAAGATAACAACTCAACAAGAGAACAAGACAACAAACGATATTGGAATTACAAGAATAAACAACCAACGATTACAAGAATGTAAAGATAAATAGTGAGACATACACTAATAATAATACCCAAAAACCCAAATATGTATCAAATCTAAGGACCCCTAAGACTTATAATAGCAACACCACACTCCTACAAAGACACAAGAGAGAATCCATCACTCAAGCACCAATGTTTCTAAGCAAATTGCAAACACAAGTAAATCCACACTTGAAAATGCCTAGTTACGGTTTGGACTCTCTCTCAAGAGAAATGTTCTTTCAATATCTTAAGACAACTAATGAACTACAACCCTACAATGTTCTATTTATAGTATATTACAAATAAAAGATAAAAAGACCAAAAGAACCTTTAATGAAAAGGTTTCAAAATGGCACCCATGAAGTGTGCTTTAGGGGCGGCCTTGGTGTACACTAAGACCCTTCTTTACACTTCAACTTACACACTCATACAGTTGCATTCAACATACTCCCATCCATCAATGTTCATGATCGTGCCCGTATCATCCTCTCCATCTTGAGAGGAATTTGACCACAAATTCATGGCCTCACCTCGTTTAGTTAGACACATCACACGCTTCATCATGCGGCCACACACTTTCTCCATATTCTTTATTTTGCACTTTGACTTCATCTTGCTCTCCATCTTGAAGTTTTCCATCAATTTCATCTAATTCAATGCCCACCTCTTTTACAAGATAGTATAATTTTTCCTCCCTTAGGATCACATTCCTTCGGTTTGGACACTCACTAGCCTTGTGCCCCCACCCTTGATATTTGAAGCATTGAAATCCCTTGGAATTGAAGTGGAATATGGTTTACCTTCATACCTTGGATGATGCTTTTGGGAAGCCTTGGTTGTCTCGGGTTGGACAGCCTTAACCTCTAGTTGTTTAGCATCGAATGAGCTCTCCTTGAACTCCCTTTCAACCTATAATGCCGCTTGGAAGATGTCATCTATAGTGTCACACTTATAAAGCATCATGTAAGTAGAGATGTCCCTGTTCAACCTAACCTTGAAGTGCACAATTTCATGACTCGCTTAATCCCCTCGGTGATTTAAGTGTCAACATCAATTGTTGAAATTCTTCATCGTAAGCCATGGAACTCTTGTTCCCTTGTCTTAAATTGTACAACTTGGCAAGGAGCTCATGCCTATAAGTCTTAGGCAAGTACCTTTGTCGCATAAGGTTCTTCAACCGAAACCAAGGAGGGGGTTATCCCTCAACCATCTCATTCTCAAATCATTTAACATACTCCAACCACATATTAGCATACCCCTTAAAGTGAGCTATAGCATAAAAACTCTTATTTTCTTCGATGAGATCATTAAGTTGGAATATCTTGTTATAAAATGACTCCCAAGCAAGATAAGCCTTGGGATCACTCTCGCCCTTGAAGATTAGAAGCTAACTTTGATGTAGTTTATGCCCATTTCTTGGTTTTGGTGTCCATACCTCACCTCTCAACCTAGATCACCATGTCTACCCTCATTATTTCTTCCTTTAAGTAAGCATCATCATACGGCCCATATCCCTCTTGTTGTTCCTCTCTACCATATACCTCTACATTGATAGGTCTATTTGGGTTAAGTGGAGCTTGGAATTGTGGGATGGAAAGCATCATCATATGGCTCATATCCCTCATGTTGTTCCCCTCTACCATATACCTCTACATTGATAGGTCTATTTAGGTTAAGTAGAGCTTGAAATGGTGGGATGGGATTTGGTGGAAAGTAAGGCCTTTGATTTAATGGAGTTTGGATTGGATGGTTCGGGTTCGGTGGTATTTGGTTTCCAAATCCTTCATGTTGGACTTGGTGAAGTGAGTGGTGGATTGATCTATCATAGTATCAGCTTCGGAAAGCATTTGGTGGTGGTTCTGTAGGATTGAGCATTTGATGTAAAGCTTCGTGGGTAATGGTGGTGGAAGCATTTTAATCATGTACACTTGAGGAAACATGGTGCTGGAGAGTCGAAGGGACTCTCCACTTGTTCTAACCTCCCACTCATTGTTGACATATCCCCCTTCATTGTTGCCAAATCTCCTTTCATTGTTCCAAATTTTGTGCCCAATCTTTCAAGTGTTTTGGTGATAGCCTCAAGAGAGGCTCTCATAGTATAAGAGTATTGTTATCCATGGTTTGAGACGTGGTTCCTCCCATTGTCAATGTATCTAAATGAATACCTACAAAACAACAAACAATTAGTTGTAAAAGAAAGGTCCTCACACTCTCTCTTTGTTTCTTTGACCCTCGGATTCCTCACTCTTAAACTCACAAGTGTCGTAAGTTTTCTTGTACTCCGTGAGATGTTAAGAGGTGAACCAAATGATTACAACAACTAAAAAGAATAAAACACACATGGAACGTAAATGCAAAGAACAGGTTAAAAACCAACTCACAATCTAGTAAATGGTCACTAGCTTGTAAGTTTGTATTAGAATCAACAAACAAAACAAGAGAAATAAGAAAATGAAACTAACAGTCCAAAATTTGAACTTAAAATTGTTGAGTGAATAGTAAAAGGTGACGTAGCAACCTTGGATTGGTTGTATTTTAACAATTTTTATTCACCAACTTGAAGTTTTTTTATCACTCCTCAATTTAGAATGGTGAAGATTTGTTATTAGAGGGAAAACACAATTCAAACACAAGCCTCGGAGCCTTTTTTCAAATTCAACTTAAAAAGGCAAGACTTGACTTATACCTTTTTCTTCAAAAGGTGGTCCTTAAAATATGAAAAAGTGGTTGTCAAATCTATGAGTGATGTGAACAAGTCATTTCACCAACAAGTACTACACCTTTGTTCTTCACCTTTTTAGATCCAACTTGCACTTTTATATTTAACAAGATATGAAGGTGGTGAGGAGCTTTAAGAGCAACAAAAACCACCACTAAGAACAATAACAAGATCCACACGGCCACCCAAAATCCACAACACAAGTTCAAACTTAGATCTAGACTCAAAAATGTTATGGAGAACAAACCTAATACTAAAAACAACAAAACACACCAAATAACTACTAGATCTAGACTCAAAAGGCAAGGCTCGACCAAAACACAAACAAGAACACAAGTCTCGGCCAAGATCACAATCTGAAGAACAATACTTTTTTTTAATTTTTCAAGCAAGAAAGTCCAAGATTTATCTTGTGGGAATAAAATCAGTCATGCTCTGATACCAAATGATACAAACTAAACAATGGGATGCACTAAAACAGCCCAAAATAGTCCACAAACAAAGGGAAAACCCGAGAGCTCAATGACGCCTATTCTCTCCCAACAACAACAACATAAAATTGACAAGATAATAAGGAGTTTTACACCAAAACAGCCACCAACACGTGATGGACAAGAAGATAACAAGATAACAACTCAACAAGAGAACAAGACAACAAACGAAATTGAAATTATAAGAACAAACAACTAACGATTACAAGAATGTAAAGATAAGTAGTGAGACATACACTATAATAAGACCCAAGAACCCAAAGATGTATCAAATATAAGGACCCCTAAGACTTACAATAGAAACACCACACTCCTACGAAGACACAAGAGGGAATCCACTACTCAAGCACCAACATTTTCAAGCAAATTGCAAACACAAGTGAATCCACAGTTGCAAATGCCCTAGTTACGGTTTGGACTCTCTCTCAAGAGAAGTGTTCTTTCAATATCATAAGACAACTAATGAACTACAACCCTACAATGTTCTATTTATAGTACATTATGAATAAAAGATAAAAAGACCCTTTATTAAAAAGGCTTCAAAATGGCTCCCTTGGAGTGTGCTTTAGGGGCGGCCTTAGTGTGCACCAAGGCCCTTCTTCACACTTCAACTTGCACACTCATGCGGTTGCATTCAACACAGTCACATTCGTCCATGTTCATGATCATGCCCGTATCATTAGAAGGGCAGCCTACGTATCTCACTCTCGAGAGAAAAGAATCAGGTATGCGTAGTTTGTCTAAATTGAAAAGTTAAAGATTAAATAATGAACTGAACCCACGCGTAGTTCGTCTAAATTGAAAAGTTACAGATTAAATAATGAACTGAACCCTAACTTGAGAGACATGATCACACACAGAAGATAAAAAATATTAATAAAATCTTTTTTGGGAGTTTTAATTTGACACTTCACATAAAACAGACATCAACAACTATGAAAGAAATTTTTTTTTTGGATATTTTTGTTATACGAAAGTACAAAAATTCTACCATTTTCTTTTATTTTTCTTTTATTAAAAGCTTCTATGAAGGAATTTTTTTCTTTTGCAATTTCCGAATTATGAATGCTTCCTAAAGAGAACAAGACAAAAATCTTTTTGATATTTTTGTTTTTGACAAATGAATTCAAATGGTAAAAATCTTTTTGATTTTATTTTGAATTGTAAAAAACAATAGCCATAAAATATTCTAAAAAGAAAAACTACGAAACTTTTTTTTTTTGACTCACTTTTCTTTCTCTCCTTTTTTTCTTTTTTCTTTTTTTTTTTTTTCAATATTTTCTTGACTATGCACTTTACTTCTAACACATGCTTTCCCTAAATCAATCTGTTAAATGACTTCATCACCCTAAAAATGCAACATTTAGCACGTAGGAATGTTTTTAAGGTGGGTCTCCTATAAAGAACCAAGTAGATCCCGCTAGGTCTCAGTATGATGTAGATAAGCATGACTTAAAGGCTGACCTACGCTAGGGTCCACTAACAAGATTGTTTGGGGAGCGTATGGTCGATAGCGGCTGCAACAGCTTTCCACCCACTCCATACATCTGACGGCTCCCCCTCCTAGAATAAGGGTGACTCAACTAGAGTTTGTGTACACGACGTGTACTTCGAGACTTGTTGCAAAAAAATTGATCCGGATTATGCAAATGATGCCAGATATAAAGTGGTAACACATAAGAAAAAACCGTAAACACGTAACACATACGCATCCAACAATGGTAAAACAATAACACAAATAATGACACAAACAAAATGTTGATACACCTATAGTGTCAAACTAAGCCGATACAACTTCAAAAATAAGCTCGAATTCTGAAAAATTCCCCATCAAAATCGATTGAGATATCAAACCCTTTTTTCACCAAAAAGATCGATTTTAAGTTCGAAAAAGGTTTTATTATAAAATGAAAAAAGATAAAGTTTTGTTTCGAAAAGGATTCATTTCACAATTAAATTCAGAGTCGCCAGTTGGCATAAGCCGAGTGTGCCAAGTCATCTTTGAAAATATTTTTTCAATACGAATTGACTCTAAAACTGATCCGCGAACAGAGATTCTGATTAAGGAATTTTGTTGACCAAGGGAAAAGTGTTAGGCACCCCTTGGTCCCGTGGTTCAACCACGATCACTTCATGGAGTATATCGACTCGATACGACACTATTAAATGCATAAATCAAACAAAACACACAATGAGAAGAACAAACAACCAATTTAATTTATTATAAATCGAAATGAAAATATTGAAATGAAACCTAAACTATCCTAACTATTCTTCACCCAACACCTCGGGCCTTGATCACGAATATCTTTCACCTACATAATACGTCGGTACATACCCCGATGAATAAATACAAATGGCCTCGAGGCATTCCCCAACTAAATGAATATATTTTTCAATTTCAACCGACAAAATAAAACAATCTCAAACACACAAAATCCAATTATTCTACAATCATCAATTTATACGATTTGCCTACCCAACTTAGTATTTGTCTACCCATTTGATGGCCTAACACATGATACTATCGAATTTGACAATATAAATAATTGAAATAATTCTTTTGACTAGAACCACCGAAATCTCGAATTCAACCTCAACAACGAACAAAATCAACTCGGTATTGAGAACCGCAAATTCAGACAAAATTATAACCCATAAACGGACCTTAATATGCACCCCAAAACTACAAATCCACAAAGAAACGAGTGACCCAAAATAGTGAGATGCAAATTCACACAGAATATGAACAGCAACGCAATTTCGGGTTGGGTTTGGGGAAGAGTGGAGCTAGTGATGTCGTTTACCGGTGAATTTTGCCGTAACAGCAGCAAGACTGCGACTAGGGTGTTTTTGGGCAGCTAATATGGCGGGTTTCTGGCGAGTTTCTCATTGGAAACAGTCAATAAGCATCGATTTTCCTTCCTCTCTCTCTCGATTCTCACTATCTCTCTCCGATCTTTCTCACTCCGATGCTCGCCCTTTTTCCTAGTTGTGTGCATGTGTATATACTGTTTAGGTGGAAGGATGAGAGCTCCCTGAGCTGGGGAGTGACGATGTGTGTATTTTTCATGAATTCAATTGAAAAAATGGAAGAGTGATATCTGTGTATGTGAGTAATTGTCTTCCCTCCCCCCAAAATCCCCTATTTTCTGCCTCACCGGATTTTGTTGTGTGTACCCATTTCAGTCGGTGTGTGTATGTTGTAATGGTGTGTGTTGTTAGTATGTGTATATGTGGAGGAGATGATGAGTTGTGGTGTATTTTTTCTGTGTGGTGGTGATCCTAGGAGTGATGGTGAGTGTATTGCTGTGTCTTATCTTTTCAAAGAGGGAACAGAAACGTAATGAGGGGTACAGTGTGGGGCCACGTGGGGTAGGGTGATGGGGTGTGAGGTATATGGGTTAGAGTGTGAGGTGGATAGATTGTTAATTTTGTTAGGGCGAGGTCTTAAAAAGTTTTTAAAAATTTGTTGGATTTATTATTGTGTGAAACTTATCACATAGGTGAAGGTATGCGGTAAAATGGGGTAAAAAATAATTAAAAATGACTTTGGAGAGGGACAAAATCACATGTCTATAATGAGGAAGAGAAAGAAAGCTATAACAAATAATACGATAATTAAATAAAAGACACATTACAAGTATGATGCTATATAAGTGAAGATATTTAAATCAATTATTGCTGAGATTTTTTTTAACAATTAAAGCAACTTTCTGCACCGATAAAATTCATTAACTAGTAATTAAGTAGAGAAAATACATCAAATCCCTCTGAACTTGTAGTCAAAATTTACTTTAGACCCTAAACTAATTGGCCAATTATATATCCCCTTAATAACTTTCAAGTGAATTAAATACCTCCTAAAAATATATTACCGCTCTCACAAAGGAAGTTGCACTACACACACGCTCACATCATTACCATGTCACTGCCACGTAAATATTTATTTAAAAAATGGTGCCACATATATATATATATATATATATATATATATATATATATAAAAAAAAAAAAAAAAAAAAAAAAAAAATCACTTTCTTCTTCATACCACCCACCCCCACCCCCACCTCCATTGCCACCCATACCACCACAGCAACATTCACCATTAACACAAGATTTCACTTTCACATTAGCACTATTAATCATATTCATCTTCCACCATTAACAGACCATGTTTTTCGACGTCTACTAACACTTTCCTCCAATTTAAATTTCATTTCAATTTTTCATATCCACAAAGATAAATGAGACTCCCTTCAATTTCAATTTCATTCCAATTTTTCATATTCAAAAAAAGTTATATATATTGTGATGGGTGTGTTTATTATGAAGAGAAAAAAATAGAGTCTTGATCATGATGGGAGTGTCTATTGTGAAGAGAGAAAAAATAGATTCCTCTGTATTCAATGAAAAATTGGCCCATCTGTTCCTTGATTGTGTATGTGCGCATTTCTGGTGAGGTGGGTGTTTTTCGGTGATGTGTGTGTCTTATTCGTTCACTCTTGATATCACTCTGTGTGTGTGTGCAGTGATCTGTGGAGTGGAAAAAGAAAAAAATGGAGTACCCGATCTTCAAATAGCATAGTAAAGAATTTTATCAAACTTTAGAAAGTCTCAATCATATTTGACAATTGAATGAGAAAAAGCCAAGATATTTCAACTTTAATCTTATTTCTTGTGATGACAATTTACAAATAATGCACCAACAATGTGTTGGAGGATGGGGGGTGGGGTGGGGTGAGGGAACCAGGGAGGAGGGGTTGAAGAATTTGAAGAAGTTGTTTTATATATATATATATATATATATATATATATATATAAAGAATTTGTAAAATTTAAAAGGTGAGTCCCGCACTAGCTTCATGAATAAACATGGTAACAAACTTGAAAGATAGTAGAAAAACTGTCCTCCATAACTGCAAGAAAAGAACAACAATTAACATTGACACACTATAGAGTATAGATAGACCAATAAGTCATAAAAAGTTAAATTTCTAAAAAAAATGGAAGACAAATAAAAACTTGAACTGTTGATGATTACCATAACTACAACATTGACACACTACGAATAATCAAGAAAATAGAAGAAATCAAATTCATCCATTGCGGTTCCAACATGAATCGGACAGTAATTAATCTGTGCTCGACTCTTTCGTTACTACTATTTTTAGTTGGTTAAATAATCAACCCACCCTTAGCTGGTCCCTTTCTAAGTAACACATGAGGAAACTACCTGAATTCAGAAATTATAGTAGGCAATAAATAGTACTACTTCATTAACTCACTGCTTAAGATAAACTACCATTAAAGAGGAGAGCAACCATAAAGAGGGGAGGGATCATTCCAAAAGATACATATAACATTGCCACAATTAAGATGTATTGTTACAAATTTCCAGGAAGCTGCACTAAGCTAAAATGGATAATTCAAAAGATTCTCTAATAAGCATGCACTTAACCAATGCACTCAACAGTTGGGTTCTAAAGGACTTATAAAGCTCCTGTCCAATAAAATAACTTAACAGGCAACAACAGTAACTTAACAGCAGTAAACATTTCAGTAAATTGAAGAAACCAAGATTTAACCTACGATTGAATAACTTTGATAAAAGCAACTTTCATTTTGACTTTTTGAGCATAACACAAATTCTTATTTCTCAGAATAATGACTTGTTCTTAAGAGAAGATAGAGAATCTGATGTAAAGCAGAATCATTTTACTTACTACTTCCATGACCCAAATCCCTTACTCACCAAAATCTCAACAAGTAAAATCACAATTTGATAAATGAAATCATAATCTTACCTAAGTTTTTGAGTTTAATCCTTATTTGCTTATTGATAACTAGACATCAACAATGCTTGACTCAGTTTCACTACAAGTCATTTCTGAAAAAATATAAGACACTTGTTAGTCGATATACAATATAAATAAGAAATTATTTTCAATATAACAAATTCAAAATCATAAAATTCTTACCAATTTTAAGTTGCTCAAGATACTTTAAATCCTCCTCGACATTAATTGGAATAGGATCACGTCTAAGCCAATCTTAAAGAAAAATAAGAGATTGCACTAGTTAGGAGTCAATGAACTCCAAAAGGGAACAATAACACGATCTCCCGTGCTAAATGCACATTCAAATGCAACACTGAAAATAGGAATGGCTAAAACATCACGAGCCATCTCAGCGAGAATGGGAAATCTCGGCTCATTAATTTTCTACCAATCTAATATGTCAATTTTTTCCTAATCTGACTCAATCTCTTCAGCAAGATATTTTCCCAACTCAGATTTACTGCTTGAACCTCCACTAATTTTTTTATGTTTCTCAAATTGTTGTTTAGGTCTTATTATTTCTCTCCTTTGAAAGTTTTCATAACCACTGACAGATGAGGATTTTCCAGAATGAGAACAAGTAGATGAAGAGTTCTTTGATTTCTTAATATAATGCTAAAACAAGGCTTTCATATATGCCTCTATCGAATCAGACAATTTGTCCCCAATTTCTTTTTCAAACATATCCAGAATTGCAAAAGGAACATATCTAGTTTGTTACGGGGGTCCAACACAGATGAAAAAAGATCATTTTGTTCATTTTCTCAGGATCACCCCAATACTTTCTGAACTTTTTCCTCATATTTGTTGCCATTTTTTTCAAATGAAAATCTTTATTTTCTATCATCTCTTTCAAAATCAGATCAAGCTCAGCAATTTCCACAAAGTACACACTGTTAGTAATATACTTTGAACCAGAAACTTTTAAAGTAAGATCATAAAATATTTTTAAAAATTTTACCATTGACCTCACATTTTCTCAATCTTCATTTGTAAAAGCGCTTGCATTAGTTCCATCTTCACAAGGAGAGGTATGAAGATAATCCAAAATCCCATTATCATAGAAACTAAATCTTTCAAATGCAAGCTCAAAATGTTGTGCTATTTTAAGCATCAAGTATGTAGAGTTCCTTCTAGTGGGAACATCTAAACATAAAGATTTCTTACAAGTTATCATTTGAGATTCGCAACATTCTTTGAACTTTTTAACTCTAGCGACAGATTATTTAACATACTTCACAGCTTGTCTCACTCGCTTGATAGACTTATCAATTTCCTTCAGTCCATCTTGCACAATAAGATTAAGAATGTGTGACATACACCTCACATGAAGATGTTGACCCTCCATTATGTTATTTCCTCAATTATTTAATTTCTTAGACATTTCTATCACAGTAACATCGTTGAAACTAGTATTATCAACTGTAATACTAAAAACAGTATTCAAACCCCATTCAAGCAAATAATTAGTAATGGAAGCAACTATATCAACACCTTTATGTCTAGAAATCGGATTGAAATTTATCACTCTTTAATGCAATTTTCAATTTGTGTCTAATAATGAGATGTTAGACACATGTAGTTAATTTTTTGTATAGACGTCCAAGTATTTGTCGTAAGATAAACTTTTGGACGGACTTCTTTGAAAACCTTTTTCAAAACCTGTTTCTCTTCATTATAGAATTGATAACAATCTCTTGTCAAGGTTCTACGAGAAGAAATATGAAAGTGTGGGGTTATGACTCTCATGAAATTTTTAAAATCTTCCTTTTCAACAAAACTAAATGGCAACTCATCAACAACTATCATTTGGGCTAAAACTTTCCTACTTCATCCTTGATCAAATGTCCAAGTACCCAATGCCCCTTCCTTTTCACCCGTAGAAGATGACTGAAAAACTAATTTTGTTTGATTGTCTTTAACACCAACATTGAGGCGGTAAGGACATGATTTTTGCATGTAATTATTCATCGACGAAGTGTCATTAATACTTGAAGGAACAAAATAATTTTTCTACAATACTTACATTTTGCTTTCTTAGCTCCAGTTTTTTCACCAACAAACTTGTCAATCCATTGCCAACATTTCGCCCTAGGTTCCATGACCTTTGTTTTCTTCGAAGGTTTAGCTTCAACGATATTTTCAACTTCATTTGGAGATGAAATTGAAATATTTTCATTTGATGCTCCACCTCCACTTACCCCACTTCCAATCTGTGAAAATAATGTACTTTTTTGAGTTTTTAGCCTTTAATCTTAAATTATCAATTTAAATAAAGAATCAAAAACATACCGAATTAGACATAATTGTAAGGTTACTAATCGTGGTCGCCAGAAAACTCGTTGCCTCGTCAAAAAATTCATTGCCAGTCAATTTAAATGCTTGCTCAGTTGTTCACCGCTTTGCCTTCGGTAGATTGTACGCCGGCGGGGGTCTGTAGTTCACCACTCGCTGGTAGATTGTACCTGCTGGTTGCCGGCTGTGTGAGAAAAGAAACGACGTAGGCTCGTAGCTGCGTATGAAAATATGGAATACGATTTAGAAAATAGATATTAGGGTTACTGGTTGGCGTCTTGTTTCAATAATGTATACTGATAATTGATTAGTGATTATATATTATATATATTATTCATTTATTTATAAAATTTTAGTTTTTTGATTTAACTGAATTTTTTTTTGAAATACCGAAAATTGAACCGAAAAATCAAATTTTAAAAATTAAAAACCGAAACCGATCCGAAAAACCGAAATCAAAATTAAATTTCAATTTGTTTTTTTGATTTTTTCGGTTTGAACCAAAATATGCCTAGCCCTAATGACACCTATCTGTCTTCCTATCTAATTGCTTACTCTTCTGGCCATAATATATGATATTTTTAGTTTGTATATTTAATTTTAAAAAAATAATTTTATTACATAATTAAGAATTTATTATAAATTTACTCTTTTTTAAATAAATTGGGCTATATATAATAAAAAAAATCATATTATTAAATAGGTACTATTCAATTAAGAGTAATTTAGTGAAAATACCTCTTACTTTTTAGGATGGAATGAATTTTTAACGACCAACTCAGTTTGAGAAGCCTAACCTAAAGTGTCATTAGATTTGAATTGGCTTCAATTAAGAATGCCATCTTGATACAAGATCAAACACAAACAAGGAAATCAAGAGATCTACAAGACAATAACACTAGAGAATCAAAGGCCCCACTCGATTTTCTATGTTTTCAAGACAACAACCACAATATTCAACAAGATAAATAGAGAACACAAGATTACAATGACTATAGTGAATCGAAAGAGCCCCACACAGCTTCACTATATCAACACATAAACAACAAGATTACAACAACAAGAAAGTCACGGGTACATTTACAACAAAAAAAGAACCAACAGATACATCAAGATACAAGATAAATAGTTAGACCAAATGAAGGGACAATCTTAAGAACCCAAGAATTGTTACACTCTTGGACCCTTAACACTACCCAAGACACAAACCTAACTCTATGTTGACACAAGAGGGAATTTACCTCCTATAAATACCAATATTTCAAGCCAATATGCAAACACAAGTGAATCTTCACTTGTCTAGCCCTAGTTTCGGTTGGGACTTCTAAAGAGAGAGTCTAAAATGTTACAATATTTCAAGTCTTGACAATGATCAACCAAGTCTCAAAAATCCTAAGTTGGTCTATTTATATTACAACACAAAATAAGACATAAATAACAAAAGTACCCTTTTAATTAAAATGCTCCAATGGGCTGCCCATGGAGTGCATACATAGGGTGATTTTGGACTTCATTAACACTTAAGTTCGGGCCTTCTCTCGGTTGTCTTTGACTTGCTCAAAATATGTCCATCTACAAAGTCGTACTCGTATCATTCTCTCCACCTTGAAAAGAGTTTGACCTCAAACTCACAGCTTCATCAACCTCACGGCTCCCCCATAGAATCACCTTCTTATTTTCTGTCCTAAAGTTTGGAGGCTTAGACAAGGACTCCTTGAGTTCATCAAGCATATTTTTGTTAGAAAGTTGCTTGGTATCTCCCCTGGGAAGCATAAGATCATGTACCTACACACAAGCAAAGGCGGTACTAGGCAAAATGCTAGTACCTACGTTAGTGAGAAGTAAACGATTCCCAAGGGTAAGTCCCAAAAGTGAGGACCCCTTGTATCTTTGCTATTTGATTCCCTCTCCTTTGCCTCTATTCTCACTCTTGGTCCTTCCCTTTCTCTCCTTCTTCCTCTTTTCTTTGAACTATCTAACTTGTTGACTAACTTCAGCCACTTATATCAGTGAGAGAGAGTGGAGTGTATACCTTCGGCCATGGTGCTCCAAAGGGTAGCTATTGGATCGTCCATCATGTACGGTAGATTTGTCATATTTCCATGGTCTTCCCAACAATAGTTGGCACACTTCCATAAGAATAACATCATACAACACGTCAAAGTAGTTGGCTACCTTGAACCGTATCACTACGTGTCGGTTTACCTTTAACTCCCCGCACTCATTTAACCATCAAAGGTTATAGGGGATGGAATGACGAATAGTGGGAAGCCTCAAAATATCAACCAAGGTACTACTAGCAATATTGGCACAACTACCTCTATCAATAAGCATAGAACACACAACCCCCTTAATAAGGTATTTGGTGTAAAAAAGGTTTTCCCTTTGAATGGGATCACCCAAAACCTTACTAATCATAGCCTTTATCACTAAAAAATATGGCACTTCAATCTCACCTTCACATGGCCAGGCATCCTCCTCCTTTCCTTTCTTTGGTTTCTCGGGTTCTATCCCCTCTCCACCTTGAGATTAATCATCAATCTCCTTCGGTTCAAGTCCCACCCTCTCCCCAAGAAAATATAATTTTCCCTCCCTTAAGATCAAATTCCTCCTATTTGGACACTCACTAGCCTTGTGTCCCCAACCTTGGCATTTAAAACATTGAAAATCCTTAGAATTAGGAAAGAAATACGGTTTACCTTCATTTCTCGGAGGGTACTTTTGAGGTGTCTTGTTTCCTGCTTGGGAAGCCTTGGCCTTGGGTTGCTACACTTTGGAAGAATCATTCTTGTCATGGTGCCATCCCGAGGATGATTGGACTTTGAACTTGGACCCCGATTTCTCCTGCAACTCTCTTTCAATTTCCAATGCAGCTTGGAAGATGGCATCAAAGGTGTCAAACTTGTGAAGTGTCAAATGTGAAGCAATATCTCTATTCAAACCCAACTTGAATCGGATAATGTCATGACTTGCTTGTTCCCCTCTATGATCAAGTTTCAAGATGAGTTGTTGGAACTCATCGTAGTAAGCTACGACACTTTTATTTCCTTGCCTCAAGTTATACAACTTGGTAAGGATCTCTTGATAATATCTTTTGGGTAGGTACCTTTATCTCATAAGGTACCTTAGACGAAACCAAGGAGGGGGCTGCCCCTCTACCAAAAAGTTGCCAAAACGCTTAACATACTCCCACCATGTAGTAGCATAACCCTCAAAGTGAGCAATCGCGTAGCAACTCTTCCTCTCCTCGGTAAGATCATTGACTTGGAAGACCCTCTCACATGCGGATTCCCATGTAAGAAACTCTTCGGGATCACTCTCACCCTTGAAGATTGGAAGCCCCATTTTGATGGTATTTAGTCCTACTTCACGGTTTTTGTTCCCTTGTTGGTTCCAATGACCAACTCTTTCTTTTCAACCATGAACCTCTCTTGGATCAACATGTCTACCTCGTACCTCTTCCCCCCTCATGTAACCATCATCAAAAGGCCCATACCCCTCATGTTGGATAGGTTTATTTGGGTTAAGTGGAGCTTGTAGTGGTAGGTTTGAATTTGGTGGATAATAAGGTCTTTGACCAAGTGGAGTTTAGTTTGCAGGACTCGGGTTGTGGGGTAGAATTTGGGTTCCTTGTTGGACTTGGTAAAGTAGTGGTTGGATTGGCATATCTTGGTCTTGGGTGAGGGAGTATAATGGAGTTCGGTTTGTGACATTGGATGGTTATCTTGGTGGATGGAACATTTGGTGTAAGGCCTCAGGAGTAGTGATCGGGGAAATGTTTTGAGGGGTGGATGGTCGACTCCTTTGACTTTTCACACGCTCTATTCTCCCACTAATTGATGCCACATCCGTATCTAATTTCTCAAGACCCACATTCAACCTAGCTACATCTTGAGACATAGTTTCAAGGCGAGCCAAAATGAGATTGATGGCATTACTATCCATTGTTTGAGCATTTGAAGCCTCGGGCTCCATTGTTATGGTATCGGGATTAGTCCTTCAAGTTATGGTTCCACAAGTCTCCAAATCAGTCCACTATGTCACACACAACAATACATCACAAAACCTACAAAATAAACACACGTTAGTTCAAACAACCTCACTATTCTCTCACTCACATTGTGGCCTCACACTTGATGTCACAAATGTTTGCAAGTCGGCTTGTAGTTGTGGTGAGTTGAAGAGTAAGTCTACTCCTTAGTAGGAATGGATTCTTTGTTGGACGACTCAAGTAAGTGATGTTCGAACTTGAACCAAGAAGCACTACAATTATAAAAATTACAAAAGCACAAAAGAAACGTAGACACGAACAATGGATTCAAAGGACTAAATGACAATCTAGTAGGAATTCACTAGTTTGTTAATTAGTTCTAGGATCAACTAATGAAACCAAGAATCAACAATTAGAAACTAGAAAAATCTAAATTTGAGCTTAATTATTGATGTGAACAGTAGCAAGTGGTGACATGGCAGCATGGATTTTGTCTCGAGCCCACACAACTTAGTCACAAATTTGAAATTTTCAACCTTCACACAATTTAGAATGAAAGACAATTGTTTTTTTTTTGCGGGGGGGGGGGGGGGGGGGGGGAGTATAAGTCTTCAGTCTTTTGAGTTATTCTCAAAAATATGATCTTGAATTGTACTAGTTCCACCAAACAAGGCTCCTTGATTTAGGGATAGAAGTTGAAAAAGTGGATGTCAAGTCTATAAAGTGATGATTCAAGTCTTCTCGCAAACAACTTTACAACTTTTATCTTCACCCCTTTTGAATTTATTTGCACTTTTTATTGGTTATATTGTAAGAATAGGTGAAGAACAAGATGAACATACAACAACAACTTCAAGAACACCACCAACAACAACAATGTTCCACTCCAAGTCTACAACAACATCACCATTCGGCCAATCTTGCAAGTTCACAACAACAATGTCATCTTTAAGCTCAAACTTTAGATTTAGACACTTGTAGTGTTGGTGGGGAAGAAATCAACACTTGAAACACTCTAAACAAAAAAAATTACTACCAAATGTAGACACACAAACACCAATCTCGGCCAAGACAACAACACAACACAACACAAATTTCTCAACCAAGAACAAGATGGACAAATTTCTCTCTCTTTTTTTTTTTTTGGAATTTTCAAATTTCAACAATTTATTTATTTTTTTACCAATAAAACTCAAGATTGGTATTGTAAGAACAAAACCAAATATGGCTTTGATACCAAATGATACAAGATCAAACATAAACAAGGAAATCAAGAGATCTACAAGACAATAACACTAGAGAATCAAAAGCCCCACTCGGCTTTTCTATGTTTTCAAGACAACAACCACAATGTTCAACAAGATAAATAGAGAACATAAGATTACAATGACTATAGTGAATTGAAAGAGCCCCACACGGTTTCACTATATCAACACATAAAAAACAAGATTAAAACAACAAGAAAGTCACGGATACATTAACAACAAAAAAAGGAACCAATAGATACATCAAGATACAAGATAAATAGTTAGACCAAATGAAGGGACAATCTTAAGAACCCAAGAATTGTTACACTCTTTGACTCTTAACACTACCCACGATACAAAACTAACTCTATATTGACACAAGAGGGCCTTTACCTTCTCTAAACACCAACGTTTCAAGTCAATATGCAAACATAAGTGAATCTTCACTTGCCTAGCCCTAGTTTTGGTTGGGGCTTCTAAAGAGAGAGGCTAAAATGTTACAATGTTTCAAATCTTGACAATGATCAATCAAGTCTCAAAAATCCTAAGTTGGTCTATTTATATTACAACACAAAATAAGACATAAATGACAAAAGTGTCCTTTTAATTAAAATGCTCCAATGGGCTGCCCATAGAGTGCATACATAGGGTGGTTTTGGAATTCATTAACACTTAAGTTTGGACCTTCTCTCGGTTGTCTTTGACATTCTCAAAATATGTCCATCTATGAAGTCGTACTCGTATCACATCTCAAGGGGAATCAATAAGAAAATAAATTTAAAGTTTCAAATCGGTGAATAAATCAGAAAGTGAAGAGATCTTTCTCGTTCAGTGCATTATATGTATTTCGTATCAATAAATGAGAGTTTCAATGAAAACAATAAATCACAAAACTAAATTAAATACGTCATAATCTGTAATTAAATAACTTACCACTTAATAATTGTGAAAATCTACAGGGGATTGCAAGAATATTTCTTATGTGTTAACCCTAGGTCGAATATTTTTCATTGTTTATTGTACTTTGGATTAATTTGACATAAAAATAATTTTGTCTACTTTAATCAAAACAATAAACTACTTCGCATTTGGATACAATAGCCCCTCTTGTATGGGTAATGAAGAACAAAGAGAATCATTGGACTGCTAATAGCTAGTCCCCCAAGAGAAATTTTCAAACTCACTATGATAACATCTTTTGATAAGAACTTTCTTTAAATTATCTGGCAAAATATTGTTCCTTTTAATTTTGTAACGTTATATTTGAATCATACTAAATAATTCAATTTTGAATTTTTTAAAAAGAAAAAGAAAAGGGGGCTAGGAAATAGGAGAACGAATTTTCAATTCTCGTATCCAATCAATTGAGTTATTACTATGATTTTGGGTACGCATATTTACCGCCGAACTATGATAAATGGTACGTATATATCCCAAGTCATATAGCTTTGGGTACGCATAAGCCCCTACTATTTGTGTGAGGGATATACATGTGTCATTTCATTAACGGTAGAGACATATGTGTATACGCAAAGTGTAACGAAGATATATTTGTCCCTTTTTCGGTTTCCTACTACTGAAGTGACTAAAATTTTGATTAGAGGGTTTACTCAAATTGTTCCATCACAATGTATGTTTTTTTTTTCAAAAATCTATTTAAGTTACTATTTTTTTAGATATAAAGACAAACTCTATCATTTTTAGGTCATTGAGACGTTCCATCTAAATTCTAACCCTTGGTATTTTTTCAAAAAGAAGAAAGCTATCATACAGTTGAGCATCTTTTTTATTACTAAAATCCACATATATACACAAATTAAAGTTACCTTATTACATTAAATATCAATTTAGTAAAGCATTTATACAAATCTCAAACTAATTACATAAATTCCTTTTTCTTTACTTTCTCTCTCATAAACTTATACATCTAAAACATGGTAATTTCTTTCATATTTTACTCCCATCTTCTCCCATTACACACCCGTATTCTCCTCCATATTTGAAACCCCTTTTTCACGGCAACAATCTAGTATCGTGTGCTTGGAGTTACTAATTTGTAAGTTTTCAAGCTTTAATTGATTTTACTGATTTACTTCATTTATTTATTTTTCAACTTTACCAATTCAGGATTTTTTCCTTTTCTTCTTTTGTTGCATGTTAGTTTGTATGAAATTACCGTATTTTGTAAGTATATTCAAGTTTCATAATTTGGTTTTTTCATTTTTTTCTTCATATACTACAAGTTAGATCTTTGATTTTCTTGGTTTGTAGTTGCTTTTGCTTAATCGATATATTGTAAAATTGATAATGGATTCTCTTCCTAGCTTTAATTTAGGACTTAGTCAGTTAGATTCTCAATAACAAGATATTCCCGTTAGTTTTGTTCCTGGTACATTTGATTACGACGAACCCAATTTCATAGAGAATCGTTCAAAGCATCAAAACGACCTGACAACAATGAAGAAATTAAAGAAAGTGGCCAGTTCTAGATCAAAGAAGTCAGGTTCAAAAGCAGCAAGTAAGAAGAAGGTTGATGATTCCGGTCGATCACGTCTTTCGAAGGTATTTATTATACATTATACATTATTTATTTTGGAACACTAATATATAATATTTTGGAACACATAATGTATAATCAATACTTATTTTGGAACACTAATGTATTGATTATATTTTATACATTATATATTTCTTATTTTATAACACTAATGTATAATATTAGTATTTTGATATATATTTCAATATATCATACAATAGAAGTTCTTATTACATATAAGAGATATTTTATGTTTTATTGGTATTATACAATTAGAAAGTCTTAATATTGTATAAGGTGTCATTATACGTTCTGACAAGCTTATATGTCAGACATGTTTAAGGTGAAAATGTGTATTCTGACATTATACATTACTTATTTTTGAACACTAATATATAATGTTAGTATTCTGATATATATTTCAATATGCTATACATTGGATGTTCTTATTACATATAAGAGGCATTTTATGTTTTATATGGTATTATACAGTTAGAAAGTCGTAATATTGTATAAGGTGTCATTAGACATTCTGGCAAGCTTATATATCATACATGTTCAAGGTGAAAATGTCTAGTATGTAACATTATACATTACTGTATTTTATTTTTTAACTGTATAAGTTCCTCATACATTTGTAACTGTTGTGTAATTAGGGTCTTATTTTATTTTTTTCAGAGCATGAAATACCGTATAGACAAAGTCCTAGATCACCCATTGTATATCGGTAGCTTATGTAACCATGCTTTTGGTGAAGACATAAAGACGTATTTTGGAGAAGATGTTTTAGGGGCATTTAGAAATACAATTTTTGAGGTATTTCTCAACTTCCCTCAGTGCAACTAGATAGGTCACATTTAAAAATGTCTCCTTATGCTAGAAATCCAACAGTATAATAAGGATGAGATTCATGTGTGGATGCAGGGGAACATCCTAAAATTTATGATGCTTGAATTTTCTATTATCACCGGTCTTCAATGCACCAGTGATATTGACGAGTATATGTATACTCCATCAAAAAAATCTGCTTTGATGTCAAAGTATTTTCCTGACAATGTAGGTGGAATAACTAGGTCAAAACTGATAACACCTGTGAAGATGGGAAACTTCGATAACTCTGAAGATGCTCTAAACCTAGAGATATTATTCTTTGTTCATACATTCCTATTCTCTCAGTATCACGAAGCACCCATCAGTTTAGCTCACTTCCAAGTGGTTGAGGATGGTTGGTACAAATACTTTCCATGGGAAAAAATTACATTTGAAAAGTTGATGAACTCCTGGTGGCAGGATTTCAGAGTCGCAAAGTAGTTATATTCATTGGGTGGAATGCCACACATTCTAAATGTTTGGATGTTTAAGTGTTGCTTAGAGGTAGATAAAAAAACTGCTTTGCAAAGAAGAAACATCATCCCAAGAATACTCAACTAGTCTGTGGAGTGTACCAGGCCTAAGTATGAATCTTTTATGTCTGGCATGTTCAGTAAGGTAATTGTATAACCTATTACTTATTTTCATTTCAAGTCATTTTATCGACGCGCTAATATTTCATTTTGAAATTCATTTATTCAGTATTCTTACAAGAATTTTCAACCTACAAGCGAAGAAGTTCGTAGTTTGGATTTGTCGTTTTTCGAAGATTTTGAGATTTTTGATCCAACATATGCTGCTTCCATATCTGTTGCTCCAATGTAGAAAAGGCCAGCCTATGAAAATGAACCGTGCGTTGTTACTGCAGCTGAATACTTTGATGATTTCAGAACTATACCAATGCGGGAATTTCTAAGAAAGGCTGGTTTAGCTTCACCTTTATCACCTGAACAAGCATCGAAGAGAAGAAAGATAGTTATGTTTCAAGAAGTTATTCCAGGGGTGATGGATGAAGAGAACTCTACACGTGCTCGTTCAGTATGTCATGTATCTCGTATGTTTTCTAAAAACCATGAGGAGTCAACAAATAAAGGAGAAATTGGTGTGACTGAATTTAAACATCGCCATCAAGAAGAAATTAGTGTATCTCCTGAGCGTGACTAACTCAAGTCTGTTCCTTCATCTTCCATAACGCCTGAAGGGACTTCTAAGTTTACTATAGATATGGAGTAGATAAAGACTTACATCAACACATATGTAAGTTAACTATCTTATTGACAACTTTTTTTTTGAAAAGCATGAGATGTTTCTAATATTTTATTTTTTATGTACATTATAAGGTTGATAAATAGATTGCTGAGTTGAAAACACTAATCTCCAATATACCTGCTAAGGTCGTTAAAGCTTTGAAGAAACAAAAAAATAAAGAATCACCGGTATAAACTATTATTTCATACAATTTTCTATTACTTTGATGTAATGCTCATAAATTGGTATTATTCATGTTATATAGAAGGAGAAAATTATTGATCAACAACAAGGTCCCGAAGAAGGATCGAAAAAACATGACAGTCTCTTTAAGGAGGATTTGTTGGTATGTTTTTGTCAATTATGTTGGTGTGTTACTATAAATCTGTATAACTCTCATATCTAAACCTATTTTTGTTTGGATTTTATACAGCATGAAGATGAGGACAAGGGACCAGTCATTTAAATCAGAAATGATGAACCATTTGTACTTCAACCTTTGAAAACAGAGATCCAAGAATGTGTATACACGCATACTGATTGTCCAACAACAACTGACATTAAAAGCGAATAGAAGGTATATTGAATTAATATTACGTATGTAAATGTTAGTTCTACAATAATATTCATGAATCACCTTTGATATATATAAATGTTATGTGTTTTCGAATGAATTTTGATGTGTATGATTCACATTATAAATATATAGGATATGTATATATAGAATTATACAATCATAAACAAGCCTAAAAGATAACAAACTATTATCACTGCTATATAACTATTTTTCATTCGCCATTATATTACTTTAATTAAATATTCACACATGCACATTGTTATTTTATATAGGATGAGAATATGGTTGATAAAGAAGAAGTTCGTGAAGAAGAATTGAAAAACAAGCACAGTCCTAATATGAAAGATTTGTCGATATATTATTGTCACTCATGTTGGTTTTTGTAACGACCCGTAGCGTTCTTGAATTAATACCTCGCTTAGTAGCATGCTTGAAGAGATAACAATTTGAAAAATTTTTAAGTGTCAAAAGGTCTAAGATATATTTTAAGCTCCTAAACTTTTATGATTTTTAAATTAATTTTTTTGACCTCGAGATGTGTATTTTTAAGTTGATTCATGTTCGGGGGTGTTTATAGGGTGTCTCGAAAAAGTTTTAGATTTTTCGAACAACGTTTGAGATGCGTTTGGGTGAGTAAAATAGTGGCTCAACGTGATCTCGATGCGTCACATTGGTACTTGAATTGGCCAAACCAGTGTATCAATGCGATCTCAATGCATTGCATCGGTAATCGCGTTGGTAGGACCAATGCATCGCATCGCTAATCGCATCGGGTGCTCAGTTTATTTTATTTTTAATCTTGGCTTTTGGAGGGTATTTTAGTCTTTTTTCCTCATCATAACTGAGTCATAACATGAAATTTAGTCATATTTGAGGCATATTATGCCAAAGTTTACTCAATTTCCTTCAAATTTAAACCTTAAATTCTCTCTCAAAGATCAAGGAGTCACCTTCTAAGTCAAGATCATCAAGAAATGAGTCAAGGCTAGGGTTTATTTCTTTGAACTAAAGGACCTAAGGTATGAGGGACTACTCTAAAAATCTTGCGCATAAGGTTTAAACATTTTATCAAGAATAAAAATCCCCAATTATGTTTTACAATAGTCAATATTGTTTTCAAAAAGTGTGCATCATGGGATTGTTTTGATTAAAATATATGTTGTCTTGAGCCACTTTTCATGGAAATTAAACTATAACTATATATATATATATATATATATGATTTTGTGTGTTTTGTAAAGTTAACTGAGAGCATAAGCATGAATTCCCTCTCTTGTTGCGATCTAAAGTTTGTATTTTCATTGTGAATGATTTTGAATTCATGCATTAATATTTGAAAGTGAGTTTATGAACATTTGGTGTTTGACATGATTTATGTATGATAAGAGGGAGTTTCTTCCTATAACTATGTTTTATTTTAAAGAGAAAGATGCGATTGAATGAATTGACATGACCACCATATGTTTGAATCTTGCAAAGAGAGGATAAATGCCTAAGTTTTCTTGATATTTCAAAATAATGACTCTATTGTAATGTTATGAATCTTGGGTGGTCATGTGCATGTATTGAATATGATGGGCTGTAAATTTGATATGATATTAACTTGCAAGTTTGGGTATGACGATATCCGGTAATGATATGCCCATAAAATTTTCAGCATTGAATGATTTATATATGATCCATTATGTTTAAATAACTAAAATTGGGCCAAAAGAGAGGTAGATGGTTACCCGAAGAAGGCATTTGAGTGTAAGGGCTCATCCATGGAAATCGAGTTTGCTGATTCAGGTGATATGATTGGTTAATGCCAATGTATACTTGTTCTTGAGACACTGGTCTACTAGAATAGAAATTAGGACTCCAATCCTTGCAACATACTTGGATTGGGGGCTTGGTTGTTGAGTCATGGGCGAATTCCATATATCCCGTGAGATTGTAGAAATGTTGGGTGTACCATCTATCTCAGGATTAAAATAAAGTGTGAGTCATAATCTCAAGGGAAGCATTTGAAGATTTTAAATTATACCCATGTGTTTTATTTAAACTACGTGTAATGTTTTGACAAATCCTCTCATTTACTTTGTATGAAAACATGTTATTTTAAGTTGTTTCACATACCAGTACAATTGTATTGACCCCCTATATTTCACGATTTGAGGCATAGTCCCGAGGTCTCGCTAATCAGTAGACTTGTGAGTCACAAGTTGCAGTTGGTGAGCCTTCTATATTTCAGAAGGCCTGATTAGAAGACTATAATACTTTATTTTATTTTATGGTCCGACTGGGGAGCGTGTCCCAGTCTTTAGACAGATGTTGACTTTCACAGTGTTAGAGATTTCGCAGACTGGTGTCATATATTTTGTTGAATGTTGTGAACTCAAGTTTATTATTATTCTGTTGAATAATTGCTTTGACCATGTTTCCATCTTTGTCATCTATTCTGCTTTTCTTTAAATATATGAATGGTGTGTATGAATGACAGACATAGAAGGGCGCCTGGGCCTTCATGGTTCGGGATTCTCGTCGTGGCTAGGGCCTCGGCTCAGGTCATAACAAACATGATATCAGAGCGCGGTTCATGGGTCAGGGTGTCTATGAAATCGCGTTGGGTAGAGTCCTATTTATGGGTGTGTAGCACGCCACACTTATAAGCAGGAGGCTACAAGGCATTTAGGAATGTCTCTCTTCTTTCATTAATTAATTTGTGCTATAGTGTCTGTATGTCCTTTGATCAGTGGTTTCTTATATTTCAGAAAAGTTAACATGCCTCCCAATAGATCCAACAAACAGAATAACCAAGCCGAGGAGGTTACCTGGGAGTTTATTCCTACTCCGAGAGTTTCTCCAGTTCCAACCAGTCCACCTAGGACTCCACGGACTGGTGTTAACTATCCCCAACCTCCTAAGAAGGAGGTTTCGAATACTGAGTTCAATCCATCCATCCATATGATTGCACAATTGGTAGCCTCTCAAACCCGCTGGTCGGAAGATATGGGTTCTGTGTCGGGCTCATTTGAGATTACCTGGGTTGGTCAATTCATAAAATTGAACCCACCTATGTTCACTGGTACAAAGTTTGAAGAGGACCCCCAAGGGTTCATTGATGAGTTGGTGAAGATTTTTAGAGATATGTACATGAATAAGGTTAAAGGTGTGGAGTTGGGAGCCTACAAGCTAAAGGATGTGGAAAATCAGTGGTAGAATGAGTGGGAGGATTCAAAGGGTAGTGAGGCTGAGTCGTCCGTGTGGGGTGATTTTGTGGAAGCTTTTCCAGATCGTTTCTTTCCTCAGGAATTGACGCAGGCAAAGGCTGAAGAATTCATGAATTTGAAACAAGGGAAAATGCGTGTGAAAGAGTACACCCTGAAATTCAACTAGTTATCCCATTATGCTCCAGAATTGGCAGGTAATATAAGAGCTCGCATGAGAAAGTTTAAATTTGATCTCTCGGATGATTTGGTTTTGGAATGCAAAGGAGCAATGTTAAATAGAGACATGGATTTCTCTAGGTTGTCAGTTCATATACAATAGATATAAGAGAAGAAGAAAAGGTTGACAAAGGCAAGGGAGAGAGATAGGCAGGCCAAAAGGGCCAGGTCTACAGACCAAAATAGCAGCCAACACCAAGGTGGTAATAATTGGGGTAATAGGTGGTCAAAGAAAAAGTTCTGGAGTAATGCTCAATCCTCAGCCAGTGCCCCAACCTTTCATTGAATGACGGTTTCAGAATTTTCAGTCCAATAGTGGAGCGGGATTTCAGGGTAATCAGTGCCAGTGATACCAAACGGTATCTACAAGAACACAAAATAGTCCACAAACTCACAAAAATAGTTCACACGTACAAGACATCAAACGGAAATAACAAACACACAAACTTGAAAGATAAGGAGATAGATAACTTGTCACAAAGAGAATATAAAATATAGCAACTAAAGAGTGTATAAAACTCTAAAACCTCTACAAATCACATTAACAAGCACCAAGTTCTTACGGGAACACAAGAGGAACTCGGTTCACTCAAGCACTCTTGTTTCTAGCCATCTCACAACACAAGTAGAACCTTTCACTTGTGAAGCTTAAAATGTTTGATGGTCTACTCTCTTCTTGAGAGTAAATATGGTGTTAAATGTTACAAAGTGATTTTAAAATAAGCTAACTAATAAAATAAGACTAAGGGGTTCCTACTTATAGTCTATTACAAAAGAGATAGGAAATGACACATTTACCCTTAATGAAGGGGGTGGGTTTAGAGCGTATAAATGGGGATGACTTGTAGTGTTTTTAAGACACTCAATGCATGTATTCACACTTTAATACATACACTCCCTTGGATGAGCTTAAGATATGCTCAACCACATCCATTTTCATAAACGCGCCTTGTAGTCTTTGTAGTTCCCGAGCTTGGACAAGACTTTGAAAAAGGATTCAAAAGGGGGTTAGTAGTAGTACCACAAATTATTTAGACATGCCAAGGGGGTACACTTTCGGAATACAACCAATAATCCTTTGTTATGATCATGAAATACATACCACAAGCATCACAAAGGACACGACTAAGTAAACATCAGGGAAAGAGGATCGCAATCCAAAACTATCACATATTTCATCAAGCTAAGGTTGTTCACATTTGGAATATACATATGGGTCCTTTGTGTGTGATATGAAAAGCTTAGAATGAATGGCACAAAGGAAGTGGCTTTGGTAAATATCAAGATATAAGGAAATTACAATGGTCTTAATGGCTTTACTATACCCAAAAGGTAAGACTACCTTCATCTTAGAAACTATAAGATACATTTGTTTCATTAGCTCTACAAAGGACCTCATCAAATATAGTGCCACAATTGATCTTAAGATCCAGCTCAACCACATATCACCATCATGCAAATAAGAAAACCATCCACCAAACTTCCTACCACTACGCAATACAAATTCGAAATTAACATGGTTATCATCTTAGGTAAAGAGGTAGTGTAGAAAGAAATCAAGTGTGAAGACATTTTTTTGAGGGCATACACTTTTAAAATTCAACCAGCAATCCTTTATTTTTACCATGAAACATATACTTTGAAATTACAAAGGATAGGAATAATATAATCATCAAGGAAAGATAAGCATAAGCCGAGGAAACCCCTTTTCCAACCCACTAGTGTTCCAGGATCAAAGGAATGGTGTAACCAAGGGTAAAAGTCAAGATTAACCAATCCTTTTACTAGTATATCATCCAAGACTAAATATTTTTGGCCTAGAAGTCTTCTCTTAAGACAAAGCACACCTTTATTCAAAAGTTTTCCAAGCATATGATTACCTTGAGCAAACCTAGTAGTACAGTTTGCATCGCACAAGCTCAAAGGAATATGTCCAATATCATGGTCAATATTACAAGAATGAACACTAAATTGAGGATTTTAAATCACATCACTCATATGATCAAGTAGTGAACTATCCTTAAGAGCAAATTGACCAACATATGTAACAAGAGAACTACCAAGGAAAGATTCATGTTTTTCTACACTATGTAAACCCGAAGCTACTTCACATTGGATACTAATATCCTTATCATAATATTTCAATCCTAAGGGAGTGTATAGTGCAGCAATTATACCTCGGTGTATGCCACGATAATCCACTTGTTTGGAGCTCTCAGCCAAGGGTGTCACGAACTCATTTCCCATGTTATCATGTGGAATCCCTTTTTGATACTTCTTTGGTAGCATATGAAATTGAGCCTGTAAATAAGAAGGGTCAATGCTAGGCAAAGAACTAGCATATAGGTTAGTGAGTATCAAAGATCCTTTGTGGGCAAATCCCACAAGCATATTTTTGTTTTCCTTTCCTACTTCACTACCTGCGGTTTCCCTTTCCTTTGCCCTCTTCTCTTCATATTCTTCTTGTATCTCACCACTAAGTTTCTCTCCATCTTGAGTCTTGGACTCATTCTCCTTGGATCCTAACTCTCCCTCTTTTTCTACTTAGATGGTGTGTTTCTAGATTAGTGTAGCTTGGGAAGGAGACATTGGATTTAGTAGAGTGCAGGGTCTTTGAATTGTAGGATTTGGGAGTGGAGGATTCGGGTTTAGGGATAGAATTTGGGTTCCAATTCCTCCTTGTGGAACTTGGTGGAGTGAGGAATGGCTAGGTCCATCTTGTTCTTAGCTTTGAGAGTAAAGATTGACTTGGTTTGTAGTACTTGGTAGATACAATCTTTGGTTCAAGGTCTTGGGAGTAATAGTAGGTGAGGTGTTTTGAGTGGTATGAGGTTGAGAACTCCTTTGTCTTTCCACCCTCTCCAATCTTTCACTCGTTGAGGCCACATTCGAACCCAACTTCTCAACATTTGCCTTTATCCTAGCCACGCCTCGAGACAAAGTTTCAAGACTAGATAAGAGGATATTCATAACATTATTTTCCACGGTTGGGGAGTTGGAATTTTTGGGTTCCATTTGCAATTGTACCTACAAAACAAGCAAACATTAGCTCTAAATACGCTAGACATTCTTCACACTCGGCTTCCTCACTTGGTCCTTCAAGTGTTGTAAGCCAGCTATCAATACTTGAGTGCTTAGGAATAAGTCTACTCTTGAATTGGAGTGGATTTTAGTTAGAAGACTGAAAGAAGTTTTGTACGCACTTGAACAAAAAAAAATTACGAACTATAAACAAGCAAAGCACCACAAGTAACACTTACACAAAAGAAGTACTCAAAAACTAGTTCATAACTTAGTAGGTTGTTACTAGTTGTCAACTAGTATAGGAGTCAATGAAAATGAATAGAGACAAGGAAAGAAACTATGGATGTCCAAGAACTTGAGTTTTTTTTTTTGGTTGTTGGCATGGCCCACGATTTTTATTGTTATTTTTTTCTTTGGTCGTTGATATTGTTGTTGATGTGGAGTATAATGTTTTCAAGACATAAGTTGTTTAATCTTGTTTGTTGGTGATGAATTTTCAGTTTTGGCGTAACAAGACAAGGCTTTGGATTCTCTTTCCAAAGTTCAAAAAGTTGTACATCACCTTTCACCAACTTTCTCTAAAATGGCAAAACACCTTATTGCCTTGTCTTTTTCCTTTCCTCTTTGGGTCTTTCTTGAAAGATGTTTTGACACTCTTTTGGTAGGCAAGCTTTTGGTAGGTCTTTGTTTCTTTGCCACTTTAGTGTTGTCTTGAAAGTAGCCCCAAGACAACACAATACCTTACCTCTCTCTTCCCGTTTTCAAATAAAGCAAGGTATTTTGTTGAATATTACTCAAGAACAACATGAACAACAACAAGAACACTTTAAACAATAACAATATCTAAATTGTCCAACCTTTCAACAACAACTTAACAAAGCTCAAATCTTGGACTTTAGACTCAAGTGTGTTAGGGAAACAACAATATAACACACGAAACTACTAAGACAAGAAAAATAACACCTAATCTAGACAAAAATTCAGCCAAACAACAACAACACTTCGGCCAAGACACCCACCCCGTAGAATAACTTCTTTTTGTAAGATTTTCGACCTTGGACACCTCTTCTAATGTTAGGAAACAAAGATCTAACACTATAACAGACAAAACACACAAAAGTCATAAGAAAATTAGGCACAAATCTCGGCTAAAACAATAGCAAGACACAATTTCGGCCAAGAAAACAAGAATGGACAGATTTGCTTCTTCTTGGAATTTTCAGCTTTTCAACACCTCTTTTTTTTTTTATTTTTCGACTTAGAGAGCCCAAGATTGGCAGTGTAGGATCACAACCAGCCTTATCTCTGATACCAAATGACACCAAACGGTATCTACAAGAGCACAAAATAGTCCACAAACTCACAAAAATAGTCCACACATACAAGACATCAGACGAAAACAACAAACACACAAACTTGAAAGATAAGGAGATAGATAACTTGACACAAAGAGAATATAAAATGTAGCAACTAAAGAGTGTATCAAACTCTAAAACCTCTACAAATCACATTTACAAGCACCAAGTTCTTACGGGAACACAAGAGGGACTCGGTTCACTTAAGCACTCTCGTTTCTAGCCGTCTTACAAGACAAGCAGAACCTTTCACTTGTGAAGATTAAAATGTTTGGTGGTCTACTCTCTTATTGAGAGAAAATATAGTGTTCAATGTTACAAAGTGATTTTAAAATGAGCTAACTAAGAAAATAAAACTAAGGGGTTCCTACTTATAGTTTATTTCAAAAGAGATGGAAAATGACACATTTACCCTTAATGAAGAGGGTGGGTTTGGAGTGTATAAATGGGGCTGACTTGTAGTGTTTTTAAGACACTAAAGGAATGTCTTCACACTTTAATACATACACTCCCTTGGATGAACTTAAGACATGCTCAACCGCATCCATTTTCATAAACATGCCTTGTAGTCTTTGTAGTTCCCGAGCTTGGACAAGGATTTGAAAAAGGCTTCAAAAGGTCTTCAATTCTTTTGCAAATCCAAAACATGAACCTTCAACAAAAACTTATAATCCTTGTGCTCTTTATTCTTGTATCACCCAGAGGAGTGTGGCTCCACCTTTTAAGTCGTATCCTCATTGCAGAAACTACGGGAGGAACCATTCGGGAAAGTGCATATATGGTGAGCATGTGTGTTACAATTATGGTCAGTCAGGTCATTTTAAGAAGGAATACCCCATTGTTATAGAAAATGTAGGGGCACTATATTGTAAGCTAAATCCACAGTAGTAGTAGCACCACCACCACCTAAGGGTGCTACTTTAGCTATCGGGAGCGGTCGCAACCGATTATATGCATTGTAAATCTTTTCTCGTAATGTGTATGTGTTGCTTGATCCCAGATCTACCTTGTCCTATGTGACCTCATATGTGGCGGTTAGTTCTGGTTTTGAGCCTAAAAATATCCTAGAACCTTTCTCTGTTTCCACTCCTATCGGTGATTCCATTGAGGTTATGAGGGTGTATAGAAATTGTATTATGTCTGTTGGTCATCGTGATACTGTGGCTGATCTTATAGAGCTTTATCTGGTTAAATTTGATGCTATTTTGGGGATGGATTGGCTCCATTCGTGTTACATCACACTGGACTATGAACCTGAAAGGTCACCATCTCTTTTCCAAATAAGCCAGTGATAGAATGGGAGGGGTATTCTTTAGTACCTAAGGGGAAATTCATATCTTATCTCAGATCCCATAAACTCATATCCAAGGGTTGTTTATATCATCTTATTCTAGTCAAAGATTCTAATATTGAAAGTCCTTCTCTCCAATTTATCTCTGTAGTTAATGAATTTCTGGAAGTCTTTCCTATGATCTCTTGGGGATCCCACCTGACAGGGAGATAGATTTCGGTATTGAATTATTGTTGGACACTCGTTCGATCTTAATTCCACCATACAGAATGGCTTTTGCTGAACTGAAAGAATTGAAGAAACAACAAAAATATCTTCTTAATAAAGGCTTTATTCGTCATAGCGTCTCTCCCTAGGGTGCCAGTGCTCTTTGTGCGTAAGAAAGACAGATCTCTCCATATGTGTATGGACTATCGTCAGCTAAATAAGGTCACTGTTAAAAACAAATACCCGCTTCCTAGAATTGATGATTTGTTTGACCAACTTCAGGATGCCAAAGGTTAGGGAGGATGACATCCCTAAAATAGCTTTTCGAACTCGATCTGGTCATTATGAATTCTTAGTTATGTCCTTTGGGCTGACTAATTCCTCCACAACCTTCATGGATCTAATGAATAGGGTGTTCCATTATTTTTTAGATCTATTTGTGATATTTTTTATCGATAATATTCTGGTTTACTCTAAGAATAAGGAGGATCATGCTAATCACCTCCAAATTATCTTCCAGACCCTCAAAGATCATGAATTATAGGCAAAGTTTTCTAAATATGAATTTTGGCTTCGTTCCATCGCTCTTCTAGGGCACATTGTTTCTAGTAAGGGGATCAAGGTTGACCCCCAAAAGGTTGAGGCAGTGAGAAAATGGCCCAAATCCACGAATCCAACTGATATCCAAAAATTCTTAGGTTGGCAGGGTATTACAGAAGATTTGTAGAGAGTTTTTCCTCCATAGCTGCTCCTCTTACTAAATTGACTAAGAAGAAGGCAAAATTTTTGTGGTCTGACTCATGTGAGAGTAGTTTTGAGAAACTGAAAGATAAGTTGACTACCATGCCAGATTTGACTCTCCCTAATGGTATGGAAGGTTTTGTAGTGTATTGTGATGTATCTCGGGTGGGACTTGGGTGTGTGCTTATGCAACATGTTAAAGTAGTGGCCTATGCTTCTAGGCAGTTGAAGGTACACGAAAAGAACTATCCCACTCATGACTTAGAGTTAGTAGCCGTGGTGTTTACACTTAAAATCTGATGGCACTATCTTTATGGGGTGTATGTAGACATATTCACTGACCATACTTTTACAGTATGTTTTCACGCAGAAAGAATTAAATCTTAGGCAAAGGCAGTGGTTGGAACTATTGAAGGATTATGAAATGAGCCTACAGTATTATTCAGGCAAGGAAAATGTGGTGGTCGACTCCCTCAGCAGACTTTCAATGGACAGTCTCGCGCATGTTGAGAAAGGAAAAAGGGAGATGCTGAAAGATAGTCACCGTCTTACAAATCTAGGGGTTCGACTTCTGGATTCCAACGATGGAGGTGTAATTGTTCATGAGATAGATAAATCTTCCTTAAGTGCTGAAGTTAAGGAAAAGCAAGTCAAAGACCCTATCTTATTGTAGATTAAGAATGATGTGGGTCAACAAAAGGTGATGGCGTTTGAGATTTGCGATGATGGGATTTTAAGGTATTAAGGTAGACTATGTGTTCCAAACGTAGATGGGTTATGAGAAAGAATTCTCAATAAAGCTCACACTTCGAGGTATGCTGTTCACCTAGGCTCTACTAAAATGTACCATGATCTTAAGACAATATATTGGTGGAATAATATGAAACGTGATGTTGATAACTTTGTTTCAAAGTGTTTGAATTGTTAACAAGTCAAATTAGAGCATTTGAGACCAGGTGGCATTTCCCAAGAAATAGCCTTGCCTATATGGAAATGGGAAATAACCAATATGATTTCATTTGCGCAATTGTAGATCGGATGACCAAGTCAGCTCACTTTCTGCCTGTGAAGACTAACTATTTGGGAGATAATTATGCCAAGCTGTACATAGAGGAAATAGTTCACTTGTATGAGGCACCAGTATCCATTATATCCAATCAAGGTACGCAATTCTCTTTATAGTTTTGGTGGTCTTTTCAGAAAGGTTTAGGTACCCAAGTGAATCTGAGTACTGCCTTTCATCCTCAGGCTAATGGGCAAGCCGAGCGCACCATTCAAACACTTGAGGATATATTGAGGGCCTATGTGATTGACTTCAAAGGTAGCTGGGTGGATCATTTGTTTTTGATAGAATTTTTCTACAACAATAGCTACCATTCCAGTAATCAGATGGCTCCTTTTAAAGCACTTTATGAGAGGAGATGCAAGTCACTAGTTGGATGGTATGAAGTGGGTGAAATGGAAAAGGTGAAGATCATTAAGGAGCGACTTAAGATTGCTCGGAGTCGTTAGAAGTCTTATGTCGATGTTAGAAGAAGGGATTTAGAATTCAAAGTTGATGATTTGGTTTTTCTCAAGGTTTTCCCCATGAAGGGACCCATGCGATTAGGAAATAAAGGAAAGCTTGGTCCTCGCTACATAGGACCATATCAGATTATGAAGAGGATCGGTGGTATTGCCGACGAGTTAGATTTTCCCTCTACCCTGGCGTCTGTCCATCCAATTTTCCATGTGTCCATGTTAAAGAAGTTCATTGGAGATCGTTCCCTAGAATTTCTTGTGGAGGAGATCAAGGTGAAAGACTCCTTATCATATGAAGAATAACTTATTGCCATCTTAGACCGCCAAGTTTGGAAGCTAAGGAGTAAGGAAATAGTTCTAGTAAGGTGTTATGGAAGAATAAAAAAATTGAAGAAGCTACTTGGGAGTCAGAAGATGACATGCGAGCTAGATACCCAAATCTCTTTGAGACCAGGGATGATGACATAGAAGGTATAAGTCATACACTGCTCTCTCTCTACTTTTTCCTTAGTGTGCTTAAAGTCATGTTTGTCTGTGTTTCGAGCCATCATTGGGGGATGAATGATTCCAAGGTGGGATAATGTAATGACCCATGGAATTCTTGATTTAATACTTGCTTAGTAGCATGCTTGAAGAGATAAGAATTTGGAAATTCTCTAAGTGTCAAAAGGACTAAGCCATATTTTAAGCTCCTAAACTTTTCTAATATTTAAATCAATTTTTTTGACCTCAAAATATGGATTTTTTAGTTGATTCATGTTCGGTAGTGTAAAAGGGTATCTCGAGGAAGTTTTGGATTTTTCGGACAATGTTTGGGATGCGTTTGGGTGAGCAAAATAGTGGCTCAATGTGATCTCTATGCATTGTATTGGTAATCATGTTGGCCAAACCAATGGCTTGATGTTATCATGATGCGATCTCAACGCATCGCATCAGTAATCGCGTTGGCAGGACAGAAGCACGCGTCGGGTGCCCAGTTTATTTTATTTTTAATCTCGGGTCCTGGAGGGTATTTTAGTCTTTTTCCCTTATCATAAATGAGTCTTAACATAAAATTTAGTCGTAATTAAGGCATAGTATGCCAAAGTTTTCTCAATTTCTTTCAAATCAAAATCCTAAATTCTCTCTCAAAGATCAAGGAGTCACCTTCTAAGTAAAGATCATCAAGAAATGAGTCAAGGCTCGGGTTTCTTTCTTTGAAATAAAGGACCTAAGGTATGTGGGACTACTCTAAAAATCTTGGACATAAGTTTTAAATGTTTTATCAAGAGTAAAGATCCCCAATTATGTTTTACAATGAAGTATTCGATATTGTTCTCGAAAAGTATGCATCATGGGATTGTTTTGATGAAAATATATGTTGTCTTGAGCGACTTTTCACAGAAACTGAACTATAACTATACATACATATATATATATATGATTTTGTGTGTTCTGTAAAGTTGATTGAGAGCATGAGCATGAATTCCCTTTCTTGTTATGATTTTGAAGTTTGTATTTTCATTGTGAATGATTTGGAATGCATGTATTAAAATTTGAAAGTGAGTTTCTCAACATTTGGTTTTTGACATAATTTATATATGATAAGAGGGGGTTTCTTGCTATAACTACATTTTATTTTAAAGAGAAAGAATTGCATACGATTGAATGAATTGACATAACCACCATATGTTTGAATCTTGCAAAGAGAGGATAAATGCCTAAGTTTTCTTGAGATTACAAAGTGATGACTCTATTGTAATGTTATGAATCTTAGGTGGTCATGTGCATGTATTGAATATAATGGGCTGTAAATTTGATATGATATTGATTTGCAAGTCTGGGTGTATCGATACCCAGTGATGATATGACCGTAAAATTTTCAGCATTGAATGATTTTGTATATGAAGTGTGATGTTTAAAGAACTAAAATTACGCCTAAAGAGAGGTAGATGGTTACCCAAAGAAGGCATTTAAGTGCAAGGGCTCATCGCTGGAAATCAAGTTTGCTGATTCGGGTGATATGATTGGCTAATGCTAATGTATACTTGTCCTTGAGACACTGGTCTACTAGAATAGAAATTAGGACTCTAATCCTTGCGACATACTTGGATTGGGGGCTTGACCGCCGAGTCAAGGGCGGATTTCATATAGCCCGTGGGATTATAGAAATGTAGGGTGTACCATCTATCTAAGGATTAAAATAAAGTGTGAGTCATAATCTCAAGGGAAGAATTTGAAGATTTTAAATTATGCCCATGTATTTTATTAAAACTACATGTAATATTTTGATAAATGCTCTCATTTTCTTTGTATAAAAACATGTTATTTGGAGTTATTTCACATATCTGTACAATTGTATTGACCCCCTATATTTCAGGATCTGAGGCATAATTTTGAGGTTCCACTAATCAGTAGACTTGTGAGTCAGAAGTTGCAGTTGTATTACTTTATTTCATTTTATGGTCTGACTGGGGACTGTGTCCCAGTCTTTAGACATATGTTGACTTTCACAGCGTTAGAGATTTCGCAGACTGGTGTCATATCTTTTGTTGTATGTTGCGAACTCAAGTTTATTATTATTCTGTTGACTAAGTGATTTGACTATGTTTCCATCTTTGTTGTCTATTCCACATTTCTTTAAATGTATGAATAGGGTGTATGAATGCCAGATATAGAAGGGCGCCCAGGCCTTCATGGTTCGGATGCTCGTCACTGCTAGGGCCTCGGCTCAGGTCGTGACAGTTTGTTACTCTAAATTTGTCTATATAAATGTACCACCTATTACTTTTAGAAAAAGGGTCATAACGTTCTCGGCTGAATATCAATATGTCAAAACGCTTTCATTAGGGTTGTTACAGTTTCATTATTCATTTATTCGAATGTATAGTAATACGTTATACATTACTAATAATATTAGTCTCTTCAACTGAATGAATCTTCTTTATGAATATCCTCATTGCCGAATCACCTTCGAAATCTAAAAATTTTATGTGTTAACAATTGTGTTTTGATGTGTGAGATTGATCTTATACATATATAGAATATGTATATATAGATTTATACATTCATAAGCAAGCTTTACAAATAACAATTTCAAATTACAGGTATAAAAAAAATTTCATTAAACTTTGTATTACTTTGATTAAATGTTCACCCATTCTGATTGCTATCTAATATAGGATGAGCATATGGCTGATAAAGAAGAAAGTCAAGATGATGAATTGATAAAACAGCACAGTCCTGATATGGAAGATTTGGCGGTATTTTTTTGTCACTCATATTGATTTATTACTTCAAATCTATCTACATAAATGTACCGGCTCTTATTGTTAGAAAAAGGATCATAATGTTCTCGCCTGAATATCACTATTTTGAGATCTTGATTCTACCATGATTTCTGATTTTGTTGTAAAGTCGTATTCTGAACTAGTAATATTGGTCTTTAAGAAAATTAGGTGATGAAGATTTTTTGATAACATATTATTTATACATGTTGGTTAAGGAAATTTAGTTCTGGAGTATCTAATATAAAATGGTCATTTTGTGAATGGATATGAACTCGCTGTACTCAAATTTGGTGGATTATGTATAATGTGCTATGTAATACTATATATGATTTCTTTGATACATTAATATCTTATGCATAATTAAAGTTATGCATTCATAAGTTTGTTTTAAACATAACACATCTATATGCGTGCATGTAGGATGATGTCGGTGGTACAATAACGAATTCAGTTCAAGATGTTGTAGATGCACTTTTATTTGGTTTGTCAACACCTGCAACTACAAAGCCATTGGATGTTGGTACACCAAATACAGTGACCCAAAGCCAGTGGACGATTCCCGAAAGTCAGTTTCTACCTGATTTCTTGGATGCTTAAGTTAGGGAGGGTGAAGCCACAAAATCGCCTGTAAAAGGGGACCGTAAATTTAGTTCAGGAGCGTGAAGATACAAAAGCACCTATAGAATTTTGAGGTCACCGTACATCATAAAATTTGGTTCTAGCTCTAAGGATGAGGGTAATTCTGATAAAAAAGAGAAGCAGATGTATGATTTTGATGGTTGTACCATTGACCAATATTTGCCTAAGCAATTGATGTTTGATTACTCTCAGTGGATGAAAGTAGGGTTACTAAAATGTTATGATGGTAAGTAAGTAATTTTGAAACTTTTTAAATTTTTTGAGAATACAACGGTAGCATAAATTTTTATGATGTTTAATCCTTGTTAATTCAGGAAACAAATAGACAATCAATATCTTAAAAATGCTCCAGTGTTAGGTTATCCTCAGTTGAACTTTGTCGTTGCACAGACAGAGTCAAAGAATTAGTTCTACTTGATGTCGCAACGCAAAACATGCTGGAACGATGAGATAAATTAAACTAAATTAGTTCCATATCATAAATGTCGTTACTATTGGAAACTTTACTATAATGCCATATAATACATGTTACTCTTACAAGCTTCTGTTACTTTTAGAATCTGCACTAAAAACTAGCATCATACATTTGAAAATGATGTATAATTATTAAGTGTTATCTGAAGTACTAATACTAAAATTAAAAAAATGTACAATAGTTAGTATAATGTAGCATATTTTAGTAAATAGAACTAATATAGTCAATGTGTGTTTCATACATTTCTAGCTATGTATAATACCTTTTCATACATGTAGCATCTTTTATTATCATATATCCAACATGAAGCAAAATCTTATGTATAATACCATGTAGCACCTGTTATTGTTAGAAACTAAACATTAACACAATGTCATGCATGTTTTAATTGGTAAAAAAATAAATTTATTATTACAACAAGCACTACAATATTATTTCACACATAGAAAAGGATGTATAATTATTTATCATACATATAGTGACAGTAATTATATGCATTAAAGAATATGTTGTTTTCTTTCACTGTTTTTTTTATATATTTTATCCTTTTTAACATGTAGCACTTAGATGTGATATTCTACCACTTCAGAAAGAAATTAAAGCTACAGCTGTGTGATAATTATAGATATACAACAACCATCAACTTCTTTAAAACATATATCAATAAGACATATAGTCGATATTATCCAGCGAATCAAACAGATCATATTTTCACGCAAGAAGACTATGCAAAATCTTATGCTGTGGCTAAGAATGAAGATACTATTACAAATAAAAATAATGAATTTTGTATTCCTGTTGTATTACCGTGGCATATGATTGATGAGATATATGTTTCTGTTAACTGTAGCAAAAAATTTCACTGGATATTGGATCTAATCGTGTTGAAGGAGAGAGTGATACGTGTGTATGACTCATTGTCAAGTAAAAATAAAAGGAAACCACCAAATGAAATACAAAAGTTGGCAATGATGCTGCCTACTTACTTGTCAGACAGTGATTTTTTTGAAAAGACAGAGCGAAATGACTGGTAAATACTGGAAGCGTACAAATAAAAATTTGGTCAGCAAACTGATTGTATCAGTCAAAACCTATTTGATGTTGACTATGTTGAAAACATACCACAGTAAGCATCTGATAGTTCGTAAGTGAATTTTTTTTATTTTTTTACATGTATAATCATGGTATAATTATTGAACAGATTGTTCCTTCATTTTATTTTCAAATCAGGGACTGCGGGGTCTATGTCGCTGCATACCCAAAAATATTAAGTAAAGGGTAGCAAGTGCATTCATGTGAGTTTGATGCTGGAAGTTAACGTGCATGATATGCTTCATTACTATGGCATTACGGAGTGACAAAGGCAATGGAAGGTTACACGAGTGATAATGACGATCCTCCTCGGCCAAGGAATAGTTATCGCCAATCAACTAATGAAAGTACAATTCTTACTTTAGAGTAGAACTTTTTTATAATAGTCTAAATATTTTTTTAGTAGTTGATGTTAAATAGTTACATAAAAAATTTTTTTTTTTGATGTTGTATTTTAATTTACATTTTATGGGTGCCATTATTTTTCTTATACATACTCATCTTTTGGAGAATTATTTTGCAATTTCATACACTATATTGTACCGTTACTATATAGTTTGGTAGTTAATGAGTTTGTCTTTCTTAATATTATATATAACGTATAACAACAAATTACACATTAATGTATTATTATAAATGTAACACATTGTATGTTTATCAGGATGTAAATTCTGTTATAAGTTAATAATACATTAAACAGGTCTCTCATACTTTTAGAATTATGTATTAAATAACAACTTACATGTTGGTACACGTTCATGACTTAATAGAAAACAACGCAAATATTTAACAACATACATATTTATAAGGTATAATACTACATCATACAATATAAACATACTGATAAGGAATTTTACATTTATTGGTTAGTTAATGTATCAACCATTAAACGTATTATTGGTTAAGTGAATATGAGTATTTTATAACAAAAATAAATTATATCATACATATAAACTAACGTATAATCCATACTCATACACATAACACACAATGGAAAGGCTACATAAATTTTTAAAAATTTTGTTACATGAATGTGTCATTTATTATGTTGTTTAATCAAAAACTGGTACAAACGGTCAATTAAAAGTAATTGGTGTTAGTTTACCATCATACATGTTATTAAATTTTAATAGTATATCATACATAATTTATATATGAAATGTTATTGCGTAACTGTGTAATATACAATACGTTTTGACAACTATTTAAAGTAATAGTTCCCAAATTACATAGTGTATACACACCTATAACTATGTTATAATTGTAAGTGATAAGTTAACAAAATACGATCTTTGTAAACTGTATTAAATTGTTATGAAAATGTCAAACATTTATTAAGAACTAAACATCAGATAACAATTAAAAATATGAGTCAAAGTTCTTCCAGCGTATCAACAAAAACTAATTAAAATGATTATTCAATTAAAACCAAACTAAGCATAAGCATTTAGAACAACAAATTATCTTCTTCACGATTCTTTTGAAAAGTAATCGTACGCCCTTCAGTTGTGGCCTTCACATCCACATTTACCACAATAGTTCTGTAATACTCCATATTTTTCTAACTTTCGATCAGCTCCTAGTACTAACGTAAAGGACTTAGCACCTGAAAAATTTAGCTAAGTAATGGGAACTTAGCTTAAGTTTAAGCCTCCTAATCTTGATAGTCCTCAAAAGTGACTTTTCCGACCCCGTGATGTAAGTTTATGAGTTGATTCATGTTCAGGGGTCTAAATAGTGTGTCTCGGGTAAGTTTTAAATTTTTCAAACGAGGGTTTCCATGTTTGGATTTTTAAAATAGTAAATAACCATGATTTCATCGCGCCGTGGTGACTATAGAAATAGGAAAGTCATTGCGTCGTGGTGGGTAGAAAATCAGCAGTAGGCTGATTCCAATAAGCCACCGCTATTCCACCACGTCGCGGTAGAAATCACGATGGGAGCCTCACTGCATCGCGGTGAAGGTCAAATCAACAATTGTCAAAACTATTAACTCACCGCGATTGCACCACATCACGGTGAGTATAGTGATGAGGCTTTCACTAAGATGCGTTGAAAGTTAAAAGCGGGTTTCCAGTTACGAATTTAAATTTTCAAGGGCATTTTAGTCCTTTGCCATGTCCCCAAATCATGAAAACTCGAGATTTAACAACTGAAGTGGCATACTTTGCTCACATTCTCCAATTTTATTCAATAAGAAACCCTAAGCCCTCCCATTGTTCATCAAGTTCAACCATTAATCCCTCAAGAAAGCTTAGGAATTCAAGCTTCTCCCCCTTAGAACGATCAAGAACTACAATTTTCTTACAAGATTAAAACCCCAAAGGTATGTTAGGTGTTTATCCTTGGGTCTCCTTCCACCCTTGGAGTTCAAGAACCCTTTTTCAAAAATTTGAATTATGATTTCCATGTTATGAATTAAATAATGCTCATGTTGTGTTGTTGAATGGGTTTCAAGTTAAGATTTTTTATGAGTTTCAGGAAATTAAGTTAGCATGTGTGTTAAATTATCAATCTCTCATATCAAAACCGTTGAATTTGCAAGTTGTATGTTGTAGTTATGATTCCCTATGTGTTTATTTATCATGTATAACAATCATGCTCCCCAAATGTTTGATAAAATGTCCATGTGAGTAAATTATGCATGTTAACCTATTGTTGTGTTGCTAAAGTTGTGATATGAGTTTATCTATTATGCAATCGAGTCTTGGGGGTATTTATAACCCAAAATCTAGTTGTTTACTTAGTTGCAATAGTTATAGAATAGTCCCAGTAAAGGTCAAGAATAGTAGTACTCAGTCAGTTAACAAAACTCAGTGAACTCAGTCTATCAGTTAGTCAACACGATCAGTGTCAGTTCAGTCAAGCCTAGTACAGTCTAGTGATCAGTTCAGTGTCGATTCAGTTGGGAGTAGGATTCAACATCGAGCAAACCTAGGGATGTGGGCATTCCTGCCAGCAGAGAGTTTGACTCTTAGTAGAAGTCCCTGCATTACAGAACTATGTAGCCAGTGTAAGGTAAGTCATACTCCTGCCAGACTAGGGTTGATGCAATCATATATATATCTCATAAGTCTTCCTGCTAGATTAGGGTTGACACAGCTTTGTTAGGGTCATGACTCGAGCTAGGGCCTGGCCGTGATAGACATCCCAAACCATGAAGGCCCGAAACGTCCTTCTCTATCTGGTAATCAAGCACAACATTCATATAATAAAAGAAGATGCGTAAACATAATCTGCTACGAAAACATGTTCAACTCTGAATTCAACATAAGTATGAAAACTATAAATCAACTACATCTTAATAACATCTAAATCAGTCTGCAAAATATCTACTATATGAAAATCTGACAACTGTCTGAAACTAGGACAAGACCCCAGTAGACCAAAACTAAAATAAGTGATATAACCTGAAAAGAAAGGCCTTCTATAATAGAGAAGGCTCACCACTACACAATCTAATCAGCTGTCTGAATTATCTACTCCTTATATGGACCCATAAACTGAGTCTCAGAAATTGAGAGGTAGGGGGTGTCAATACAGATGTACTGGTACGCAAAGCATATCCAAAATAATTATTTATTATTCAACATATATGAGAGCAATTTAAAACAGTTCATAAGTATATCATATAGTAAGAATTCACATGGGCATTTTAAAGACTTTGTAAAAATCATCTAAACTTTGAGAAATCTGTGTTACTTCTGCGCTAGGTGGTATACCCTACAACTTTGAAAAATTCCATGGGCTATATGGAAACTGCCATTAACTCAGAAGCAAAGCCCCCAACCAAAGTATGCCGCAAGGGTCGGAGTCTCTGAATCTACTACGCCACACGGCCGTCGCCAGCGTTCAATAATAATATACCCATATCGGCAAATATGGTTTTAGGCTAAGAGTTGCTTGAACTTGCGCCTTCTTCGGGTAACCACCTAACCCACTTTAATCCCCTTTTTAAAACTCTATTAAAACATACAGTCTTTGAAAACATACTCTGAAAACATGCTCTGAAACCATAATCTGTTATGGCATAAATACAGATGGTATCATCATACCATTGACTTGAAAGTCACATCTCTGAGCCATTATTAGTCTATCATAAATCTCTGTTTTCAAAACACAAGTTTTGGGGCCACCATTTCAATAATTTAATTCAAAGAAAATCTTTCTTAACCCTTATGTAAACACATGCAAGGAACTCGTCTTTGTCAAGAATTTCAGTAGTACTTGTGTGGTCATCTCAAAGTTCTCAATTCACATGCAATTATTTCTCTTAAACACAAGAACACATTTATATCAAGAAACACCCTCTCAACAATTTCAAATCATGCTCAAATGCTATAATATTGCAAAAATATATTTCAAATCACGAAACCATAATTTTTAATTCAATACACGAGAGGGAGTTCATAATTTATGCTCTCAACGATCTTAAATCTCAAATTCCATACGTATACGTATACATGTAAATCAATTGAGGGGATAGGACCACAAGGTCAAAACAATAGTAACATTAAAACATTCGGAGTACGTAATTTAGAACATAGATTCCTAAACCCCTTTGAAATTCATGCATAAAAATCTAAAAATCATGCTCTAATGGTTTTAAGCCCATGTAGTTTTTTTTGGGATAAACCCCACGTACCTTTATCTAGAAATTTAAAGGATGCTTCTTGATTCCCACAGCTTGGGGATTCCAAATCTTCAATTTATTTTGAAAACCCATGGTTGAATCTTGATTTATTTGGATTATCAATATGGAACCTAGAGAGTGTTCTTGAATATTTTTTGGTGAATGTATGAGTAATATGCTCAATTGGGGTTGAAATCTCGTGTTTGGACTGATAAGGGTATGAGAAAATACCTAATATACCCTTAATGAGACCGGTATAAAAAATATAATTGGGAGCCCGATTTCATGGGCCACCGCGATGCGCCACTATCGTGGTGGCTCACAGGAAATTGACGAATGGGAATTTGGCCCTCTCCGCGATGCACCACCATCACAGAGTCCCACTGGAAATTGACCATCATTATTTACACCCTCTCCACGATGCGCCAAGGATAGAAATGATGGTGTTTTACAACTAGGACTTAAATTAACCATAACTCCTTCACTGAGTGTCCGTTTTGGATGCATCTTATGTCAACGGAAAACTTATTCAATCATCTACGAAATGAAAAGTTGAAATCTAAGGAATTCCACAGGGAAATAAGTTTAAATCATTCTAGAAGCCAATGCTTAATATTTTAGGGACAAAATTTAGCTAAGAAAAACTTCGGGGAATTACAATATCCCCCTTGGGAACATTCGTCCCCGAATATTGACGCGGGACACAGCCAAGTATAATTTCAAACATACTAAGGTACAGAAAGAATAAGGTAAAGATTGTACCTTCTAATTCGTCATCCATTGGATCAAAAAGGTTGGGGTATCTAGCTCTCATGTCAACTTATGATTCCCAAGTTGCTTCTTCAATTTTTTGATTTCTCCACAACACTTTAACTAAAGCTATCTCTTTGTTCCTCAATATTCTAACTTGGCAATCCAAAATTTCTATAGGCTCTTCTTCATAGGATAAGGAGTCTGTCACTTTGATTTCTTCGATAAGCAATACTAAAGAATGGTCTCCCATGCACTTCTTCAACCTAGATATATGAAATACTGGATGAACAGAACCCAAACTGGCAGGTACTTCTAACTCATACACAACTCCACCTATCCTTCTCACAATCTGGTATAGCCTTACATAGTGAGGACTCAGCTTACCCTTCTTCCCAAATTGCATAACTCCCTTCATGGAAGAAACCTTGAGAAATACCCAATCTCTAACCTCAAATGCTAGATCTCTTCTCCTAACATCGGCGTAGGATTTTTGATGACTCTAAGCTGTCTTAAGTCGTTCTTTAATGACTGTCACATCCTCCATTGCCTGATGAACAAGATCAGCCCCAAACATCGGTGTCTCACCCACTTTATACCACCCTATTGGTAACCTACATCTTCTCCCATACCATGCCTCAAATGGTGCCATCTTAACTTGTTGACAATTCAAACACTTGGCAACACAGTTAGCCATATCACACTTCATATTATTCCACCAATAAATGGTTTTTGAATCCTGATACATCTTAGTAGAGCCAGGGTGAACAACATACCTCGACGTGTGAGCTTCGTCAAGGATTCTCTTCCTCAGACCATCTACATCTGGCACACACAACCTACCCTGGTATCTCAAAACACCATCACCACCAATTTCAAAAGACAATACCTTTTGTTGACCCACATCTTTCTTGATTTGCATCCGCAGAATCCAAAAGTTGCATTCCTAGATTTGCAAGTCGATGAATATCCTTCACCATCTCTCTCTTTTCTTTCCCAACATGAGAAAGACTGCTCATAGATAACCTGCTGAGGGCATCAGCTACCACATTCACCTTGCTCGAATGATAGTGCAGACTCATGTCATAGTTTTTTAAAAATTCCAACCACCATCTCTGCCTGATATTTAATTCTTTCTGCGAGAAAACATACTATAAACTTTTGTGGTCAGTGAATCTATCAACATGTACCCCATACAAATAGTGCCGCCAGATCTTAAGTGCACAAACTACAACCGCTAACTCCAAGTCATGAGTAGGGTAGTTTTGCTCATGCACCTTCAACTGCCTAGATGCATAAGCCACTACCTTACTGTGCTGCATAAGAACACACCCAAGTCCCACTCGGGACACATCACAGTATACAACAAAACCTTCTATACCCTTCGAAAGATTCAAAATAGGAGCAGTAGTCAACTTGTCTTTCAACTTCTCAAAACTATTCTCACAAGAGTCAGACCACAAAAACTTCATCTTTTTCTGAGTCAACTTAGTAAGTGGTGCAGCTATGGAAGAAAAACTCTCAAAGAATATTCTGTAATAACCTGCCAAACCTAAGAATCTCTGAATGTCGGTTGGAGTTGTGGGTCTGGGCCATTTTCTCACTGCCTTAATCTTTTGGGGATCAACCTTAATCGCCTCACTAGACAAAATATGCCCCAAGAATGCAATACCATTCAACTAGAATTCACACTTGGAAAATTTTGCAAACAACTTATTATCTTTAAGGGTCTGAAGGAAGATTCGGAGGTGATTGGCATGGTCCTCCTCGCTCTTAGAATATACCAAAATGTCATCAATGAATACAATAATAAACAGATTAGAAACTGATGAAAAACCCTATTCATTAGATCCATGAAAGTTGCAGGGGCGTTACTCAACCCGAAGGACATGACTAAGAATTCATAATGGCTGTATCTGGTTCAAAAAGTTATTTTAGGAATATTTGACTCTCTAACTTTCAACTGGTGATATCCCGAATGAAGGTCTATCTTTGAAAAACACTAAGCACCCTGAAATTGATGAAAAAGATCATCAATCCTAGGAAGGGGATATTTATTTTTAATCATGATCTTATTCAACTAGTGGTAATCTATGCACATACGAAGGGAACCATCTTTCTTTCGCACAAAAAGTACAGGTGCACCCCAAGGAGACACACTAGGGTGGATAAAACCTTTATCTAGAAGATCTTCTAGCTGTTCTTTCAACTCTTTTAGCTCTGCAGGAGCCATCCTATATGGCAGAATAAAAATAGAACTGGTATCTGGCAATAAATCAATACCAAAATCTATCTCCCTATTAGGTGGTATTTATAGGAGATCATCTGGAAAGACTTCCAGGAATTCATTCACTATGGGGACAGACAAAAGAGAAAGAATTTCTGCACTAGAATCTTTAACCTGAATAAGATAATACAAGCAACCTTTGGAAATAAGTTTATGGGCCCTGAGATAAGATATGAAGTGCCCTCTAGGGGCTAGAGAATGTCCCTCCTATTCTATCACAGACTCATTCAAAAAAAAAGGTGACTCTTTGAGTCCTACAATTCAAGGTGGCATAGCAAGAATGGAGCCAGTCCATCCCTAAGATGGCATCAAAATCAACCATATCAAGTTCTATGAGATCTTTCTCAGTATCCCGGCTGAAAATAAACACAACACAATTTCTATACACCCTCCTACCCACAACAGAATCTCCCACTGTGGTGGAAACCGAAAAAGGTTCAGCAATCACATCAGGCTCAAACCTAAAACCAATAGCCATGTATAGGGCCACATAAGACAAGGTAGACCCAGGATCAAGTAATACATACACATCATGAGAAAAGATTTGCAATGTATCGGTGACTACATCTGGTGAGGCCTCTGCCTCCTGGCGTTTGGTCAAAGTATACAACCGGTTCTAACCATTTTTGATGGCTGAAGTAGCACCCTTCTAAGGTGGTCGTGTAGATGAATTTGCCTGTGACTTGGCTCCTCCAACATTACTCTTTGCTGCCGGATAGTCTCTCTAAATATGGCCTGGTTGGTCACATGAATAACATACCAAAGTGCCAAAATGACATCTCCCTGGATGATTCATCCCAAATCTTTCACAACGCGGATAGAACTGATAGATCTGGGCTATACTTTCCTGAAACTATGTACCCTGCATCCTCGACCCCTGACTAGACTAAAAATTATAGGTGCGCTGCTCAGCTGTGGTTCTGGACACTGGAGCACTAGCTGTCGACTGTGCATTACCCTAATTCTTTTTCTTTTTCTATTTTCTGCCCCAAATACCGCTCTACTACTGACTATAACTCTGGTATATCGCTCTGTCTCTCTTTGCCAGCCTGTCCTTTTCCCTAGATTCGGCTATCTTCTTCTTCTTCTTCTCCTCAACTTACTGCATATAGACTGACAGTCTGGCAAAGTCTATTTCCCTATGTAGCATAGCTCCCTGACACTCAAGCACCAGATCATCTAAAAGGACGAAAGCAAACTTTCTCATTCGGGCCCTCATACTACTCGTCATCTTAGGAGCATAATGGGCTAGCTGATTAAACTTTAAAGTATACTCCTAAACAATCATCTTACCCTGCTTAAGGTTCATGAACTCCTTTGCTTTATATTCCCTTATCTCCAGAGAAAAGAATCAATCAAGAAAAGCTTCCACGAACTCATCCCAGACTGTGGGCTCAGCACTATCACCTTTTGCATCTTCCCACTCATTGTACCATTGGTTCTCTACATCCTTTAGCTGGTATGTTGCTAGCTCAACACCCTCCACCTGATCAACATGCATTACTTTGAAAATTATCTCCATTTCATCTACGAACTTCTGTGGGTCTTCTTCTACCTTAGCACCAGAGAACTTGGGCAGGTTTATTCTCATGAATTGAACCACTCTAGTAACATCAGAAGTAAAAGATGCAGACCCAGTATACTCCTACCTCTGAGTCTGTGTGGCTACCAGCTATACAAGAATGTGAATAGATTGTCTGAATTCAACATTAAAAACCTTTCCTTTACAAGGCTGAGTGCAATTGGCCCCCGTTCGGGGAGATCTAGAAGGACTAGTCGATATAGGAGGTACTCCCGGAGTAGGAACGGGTTTTGGGGTATGAGCTCTATTACGAGTCCGCATCCTATGGGTAGGATAGACTTCATCATCTTGAGCATTAACGTTGGTGCGACAGGGAGGCATCGCTAGTTTTCTGAAAAGTAAGAGGTCATTGATTAGGGGACAGATTAGACTCTGAAGCACGAACTAAATCAAAAAAAAGAGAAATATTCTTAAACGCCTAGTAGCCTCCTGCTTATAAGTATAGCGCACTACACACCCATGAACTGTGCTTTGATACCAAGTTTGTCATGACCCGAGTAAGGGCCTAGCCATGACGGACATCCCAAACCATAAAGGCGCGGAACATCCTTCTCTATCTGGTAATCATGCACAAAATTCATATAATAAAAAAAGATGCAGAAACATAATCTGCTACAGAAACATAGTCAACTCTAAATTCAACATAAGTATAGAAACTGTAAATCAACTACATCTGAATAACATCTGACTCGGCCTATGAAATATCTACTACATAAAAATCTGACAACTGTCTGAAACGGGGACAAGGCCCCCAATAGACCAAAACTGAAATGAGTGATATAATCTAAAAAGCCAGGCCTTCTGGAATAGAGAATACTCACCACTGCACAATCTGATCAGCTGTCTGAATTATCTACTCCTTATCTGGACCCCTAGACTGAGTCTCAGAACCTAAGAGGCAGGGGGAGAGGGGGTCAATACAGATGTACTAGTATTTAGAGCATATCCAAAATAATCATTTATTATTCAACACATATGAGAGTAGTTTAAAACAGCTCATAAGTATATCATATAGTAAGAATTCGCATGGGCATTTTAAATACCCCGTAAAAAATCATCTCAACTCAGAGAAATCTGTGTTATTTCTGCGCTAGGTGGTATACCCTACAACTCTGAAAAATTTCATGAGCTATATGGAAACTGCCATTAACTCGGCAGCAAAACTCCTAACCCAAGTGTCCCGCAAGGGTCAGAGTCTCTGAATCTACTACGCCACACGGCCATCACCAGCGTACAATAATAATATACCTGTATTGGCAAATACGATTTTAGGCTAAGAGTTGCTTGAACTCGTGCCTTCTTCCGGTAACCACCTAACCCTCTTTAAGCCTCTTTTTAAAACTCTATCAAAACATACAGTCTCTGAAAACATGATCTAAAAACATAATCTGTTATGGCATAAATACATATGGTATCGTCATACCATTTACTTGCAAGTCACATCTCTGAGCCATTATTAGTCTATCGTAACTCTATATTTTCAAAACACAAGTTTTGGGACCACCATTTCAATAATTCAATTCAAAGAAACTCTTTCTCAACCCTCATGTAAACACATGCAAGGAACTCATCTTTGTCAAGAATTTCAGTAGTATAGTACAAGATGGTCATGTCAAAGTTCTCAATTCACATACAATTATTTCTCTTAAACACAAGAATATATTTATATCAAGAAACACCCTCTCAACAATTTCAAATCATGCTCAAATGCTATAATAATGCAAAAACATCTTTCAAATCACGAAACCATAATATTTAATTCAATACACGAAAGGGAGTTCATAATTTATTCTCTCAACGATCTAAAATCTCAAATTCCATACATATACGTATACATGTAAATCAATTTAGGGGATAGGACCACAAGGTCAAAACAATAGTAACATTAAAACATTCGGAGTACGTAATTTAGAACATAGATTCCAAAACCCCTTTGAAAATCATGCATAAAAATCTAAAAATCATGCTCTAATGGTTTTAAGCCCATGTAGTTTTTTTGGGATAAACCCCACGCACCTCTATCTAGAAATTTAAAGGATGCTTCTTGATGTCCATGGCTTCTGGATTCCAAATCTTCAATTTATTTTGAAAACCTACGGTTGAATCTTGATTTATTTGGATTATCAATATGGAACCCTAGAGAGTGTTCTTGAATATTTTTTGGTGAATGTATAAGTAATATGCTCAATTGGGGTTGAAATCTCGTGTTTGGACTGATAAGGGCGTGGGAAAATACCCAATATTTTCTTAATAAGATCGGTATAAAAAAATATAACTGGGAGCCCGATTTCATGGGCCACACGATGCGCCATTATCATAATGGCTCACTGGAAGTTGACGAATGGGAATTTGGCCTACTTTGCGATGCACCACCATCGCGGAGTCCCACTAGAAATTGACCATCGTCATTTACACCCTTTCTGTGATACGCCAAGGACAGGAATGATGGTGTTTTACAACTAGGGCTTAAATTAACCATAACTCATTTACCGAGTGTCCGTTTTAGATGCATCTTACATCGATGAAAAAACTTATTCAATAATCTATGAAATGAAAAGTTAAAATCTAAGAGATTTCACAGGGAAATAAGTATAAATCATTCTAGAAGCCAATGCTTGATATTTTAGGGACAAAATTTAGCTAACAAAAAATTTGAGGCATTACAGTTAGTATCCTGTGGCAAGGTGCAAACACCCTTTCAACTGGGGTCACAGGTTGGACCCCAAATCAATCTATACCGGGGTATGTCGGTTAGATGAACACTCCTACAGTTACAGTTTCATTTTCAGTATTTATTAAAGAACACAGTTAGTTCTAAAGAACCATGGATATCAGTTATCAGTTACCCAGCCATTAGAATTCAGTATTCAGTTTTAGTATAATCTTAGATAAATAATGTATACCTATTTGAGTAGTGTTGCATGTTTAGTATGTTCAGTTTTTACAGTTTTGTATGTACTCTCATCCAGCTACTTTACGATGTTCATTCAATCAGTTAGTATCTCATGCATATGAACCCATATATATCATCCTTACCTTACTTAGCATACCAGTACATTTCACGTACTAACGCATACTATCTTTTATTCTATGATGTCTCATATCATAGGTTTAGACGCTCAGGTTCCTGATCGTATTTAGCAGCTCAGGCTATTAGCAGAAGTTATAGTGGTGATTCCTCCTATTTTAAGGATAGAGTTTACCTATTTCAGTATTTTAGTAGTTATTTCAGTCAGAGTTGATTGGGGATTTGTCCCATCAACTTACATTCAGACTGTTAGAGGATTTCAGACTAGCATAGTCAGTTATTCAGTTTTTAGATGTTATTATCAGTTATACTAAATTATTATTTTAGTATTTTGAGAACCTTATGGAATTTTAGATTTCTTCTGCATATATATTCCATTATTATATTCAGTACTCACAGCAGGTACCAGTCATAGGTTAGCTTGTGGTCCTTCAGGATTGTAAGCACCATGTGATGCCCAGGGTGTAGTCTCAGGGTGTTACAAACTTGGTATCAGAGCCAAAGTTTCTAATTTGTCCTAGGGAGTATGAAAGTTGCATCAAGTAGAGTCTTGTGTATGGGTGTGTAGCACACCACACTTATGTATAAGAGGCTATGAGGTATTTTAGGAAAAGTTCCCTTTTTTTTAGTGTTTATATCGTGCGAGTGAGAATGAGCTCAAGTTAAACTTTCTATCTAATCCAACTTTCCTTCCATTTACAGAACATACCTCCCATAAATACCAACTAAAGAAGAACTGGGAACGAGTCAGCACCTCTACCCGTCCAAGAAGATCCCTTGAATAAGCATGTTTCTTAATAGAATTCAGACCAGTTTTCACCATTCCAGCTCATTCTATGGCATCTCAAAATGAATGCCTAGCTTCTTTTCAAGTCAACCTAGTGGCCAATACTGCTACATCTAGAATTTGGGACTTCACTCAAATGAACCCTCCTTCATTTTCTGGGTATAAGTTTGAAGAGGACCCACAGAAACTCTTTGACATGGTGCAGAAGGTAACATACATTATGGGGGTAACCGCTAGTGAGATTGTTGATTTAGCTGCCTATTAGTTGTAGGATGTGGCTCATACATGGTTTAACCAGTATAAGGTAAATAGGGGCGCAGATGAAGGGCCTATAGAATGGAAGGAGTTTTCTATTGCCTTTTTAGATAGGTTCTTTCCGTTGGAGTTGAGGGAGGATAAGGTGTTAGAGTTCATCAACCTGAAGCAGGGAAATATGAGTGTGAAGGAATATTCCCTAAAGTTTACTCAGTTTTCCAAGTATGCTCCTCATATGGTAGCTGATAGCAGGAGTAAGATGAGCAAGATAGTGTCTGATGTGTCTGATAGCATGGTCAAGAAGTGTAGAACCACAATGTTGATTAAGAAGATGGACTTTGCTAGGTTGATGGTCCATTCTCAGTAAATTGGGGAACAGAAGACTAAGGAGAAAGAAAGGGAAAATAAGAAGGCTAGAATAGGTAGCTTTAGTTTTGCTCAACCTAATCCAGAGGGTGGTAATCGTCCTTAGTTCTGCCCAAATATTCAATACCATCTCCATCCTTAGTCAGTGATTCAGTACCTAAATTCAGAAATGGTAATAAGGATAGGGCACCAGGCTCTAACTCTCATAGTTGCGTTAGAAGTACTTGAATAAATCTTCTCTGCTAGAAATATGGCAGAAACCATAAGGATGTCTGCAGGGCTGTAGTGATGTATGTTTTGGGTGTGGCAAACTAGGTCATAGAATAAGAGATTGTCTTTAGGTAGGTTCACAGAGTCAGCATAATCATCCCCCAGCTCAATCCAATCACCCATCTCAATAAGGTTCCACTTCCAGTGCCACCAGTGGGCAACGCCCAAATAGTATCTATGCACTCCAGTCCCAACAGGATCAAGAACTTCTTCGGATATGGTCACTGGTATGTTACAAGTTTACCATTTACATGTTTATGCTTTGCTAGGTCCTGGAGCTTCTTGTCTTTTATAACTCCTTACATAGCCGTCAACTTCAGAGTCAGTCCCAAAATCCTAACAGATCCTTTCTCAGTCTCTACCCCAGTGGGTAAGTTTATCATTGCCCAGCAGGTACACAGTAACTGTCCAGTTATGGTGTCTCAAAAATTTACTTCAGCAGACTTAGTAGAGTTAGAGATGATGAATTTTGAAATCATTCTCAGTATGGATTGGTTCTATTCGTGCTATGCTTCAGTTGATTGTAGAAACAGAGTTATCTATTCCAGTTCCTAAATGAACCTGTCCTAGAATGGAGGCGTAGTACCTCAGTATTTAGGGGTCAACTTATTTCACACCTTAGAGCAAGAAAAATGATATCCAAGGGGTGTGTCTATCATCTTGTGTGAGTCAAAGACTCTAGTTGCCAGACTCCTAATCTTGAGTCAGTTCCAATCGCAAGTGAATTTCCAGATGTGTTTGTCGAAGATCTCCCTAAAGTTCCTCCCGAAAAGGAAATCGACTTTGGAATGGACCTTCTTCCTGATACTCAGACCATTTTTATTCCTTCATACATAATGGCTCCAACTGAACTTAAAGAGTTAAAAGAACGGTTGAAGGATCTCCTAGACAAGGGATTCATTAGACGCAGTGTTTCCCCATGAGGCGCACCAGTGATTCTAAGAATGTGTATCGACTAACGTCGGTTGAACAAAGTCACAATCAAGAATAAACATTCACTTTTCAGAATTGATGATTTATTTAACCAACTTCAGAGTGCCAGTTATTTCTCCAAGATAGACCTCAGATCCGGCTATCATCAGCTCAAAGTCAGATAATGTGACATTCAAAAAATAGCTTTCAAAACTCGGTATGGTTACTTTGAGTTTCTATTCATGTCTTTTGGTCTTACCAATGCCCCAACCAACTTTCATGGACCTGATGGATAGAGTGTTCAAACAGTACTTGGACATGTTTGTAATAGTCCTTATAGATGATATCCTGGTCTACTCCTGTAATGAAAATGATTATGCAGACTATCTCAAAATCGTATAGCAGACTCTTAGAGCCCATCAGTTGTTTGCTAAATTCAGTTAGTGTGAGTTTTGGCAAAGATTAGTAGATTTTCTTGGCCATATTATTTTCGGTGATGGCATTAACGTTGACCCTCAAAATACCAAAGTTGTGAAAAATTGGTTCATACTCATCTCTCCATCAGATATCAGGAGTTTCTTAGGTTTGGCTAGCTATTACATACATTTTATTAAAGGGTTTTCATCTATTTTGTCGCCCATGTCTAGATTGACTCTGAAGAAAGTCAAGTTTCAGTGGTCAGATTCTTGTGAGAAGAGTTTTCAGGAGTTGAAGACTTGACTCACCACAGCCCCAGTTTTGATGCTACCAGATGGTTCAGACGGGTTTGTTGTGTACTGTGATGCTTCCAGAGTTACTTTGGGGTGTCTTTTGATGCATAAAGGTAAGGTTATAGCTTATGCTTCTAGACAACTTAAGCCCCATAAAAAAACATCCTACCCATGATCTTGAGTTAGCAATTATTGTGTTTGCCTTAAAATTTTGGAGGCATTATTTGAATGGGGTGCATGTTGAAGTGTTCACGGATCATAAGAGCTTGCAGTATGTATTCTTGCATAAAAATTTTGACTTGCGTCAGAGAAGGTGGTTAGAGTCGTTGAAAGATTATGATATGAGTGTTTTGTATCACCCAGGCAAGGCCAATGTAGTGGCAGATACTCTACGTAGATTGTCCATGGGTAGTATGGCTCATGTTGAGAATGATAAGAAGCAGTAGGTTTAGGAGGTTCATCAGTTGGCTAGGTTAGACATTCGTTTATTTGACTCAGCCTAGGGTAGTGTTTGGGTACAGAGTAGCTCGGAATCTTCTTTTGTTGCCGAAGTAAAGGAGAAGCAGGATAGGTACCCCAGTCAAGTTAAGTTGAAGGAATCGATCAAAGATCAGAAAGTAGAGGTTTTCTTCCAAGGGGGAGATGGTATGTTGCGTTGCTAGGGTAGACTGTGTGTGCCATGTATGGATGGTTTGAGACAACAAATTCTTGCAGAGGTGCATGGGATGCCGTACTTTATTTATCCAGGGGCCACTAAGATGTACCGTGATTTTTGGGAAATCTATTGGTGGAGTGGGATGAAAAAAGATATTAAAGAGTTTTTAGCTAAGTGCTCTAATTGTCAGCAGGTCAAGGTTGAGCACCAGAAACCTAGTGGTTCTATGCAGGAGTTTAGTATTCCTATATGGAAGTGGGAAGTAGTTAATATGGATTTTGTAATAGTTTTGCCTCGTGCTCGTCGTCAGCATAATTTGATTTGGATTATTATGGATCGAATGACCAATCAGCTCATTTTTCGCCAGCCCATACTTCTTATTTAGTCAAGGATGATGACAAGCTCTATATTAGAGAGTTGGTTAGGTTGCATGGAGTCCCGCAGTCTATCATCTCGGACAGAGGTACTCCATTTACCTCTTACTTTTGGAAGGCTTTTCAGAAAGGCCTTAGTACCCAAATTTATCTCAGTATAACCTTTCATCCTCAGACAGATAGTCAGGCTGAAAGAACTATTCATACCCTAGAGGACATGTTAAGAGCTTGAGTTATCGGCTTTAAGGGTAGTTGGGATGATCATTTGCGTTTTATTGAGTTTGTATATTACAATAGCTACCACTTTAGTATCCAAATGGATTCGTTTGAGGCTCTATACAGGAGGAAATGTAGGTCTCATATTGGATGGTTTGAGGTAGGTGAGAATGCCTTGATAGGGCATGAGTTAGTATATGATGCATTGGAAAAAATTTAGTTAACCAGAGAGAGACTTAAGATAGCCCAGAGCCAACATAAATCTTATGCAGATGTGAGGAGAAAGGACCTCGAGTTTGAGCTGGGTGATTTTGTATATTTGAAGATATCTCCCATCAAGGGAGTGAAGAGGTTTGGCAGAAAAGGGAAACTCAGTTTCCGATATGTTGGGCCTTTCAGGATCTTGAGTCGCTTTGGAAAAGTAGCGTATGAACTTGAATTTCCAACAGATTTGGCGTCAGTTCATCCAGTGTTCCATGTTTTCTTGTTAAAGAACTAAGTTGGTGACCCAACTATCGTTGTCCCATTATAAAGCTTAGATATTCAGGGTGATCTTTCCTACGATGAACTCCCAGTCAAAATATTAGATCGTTAGATTCTCAGACTAAGAAACAAAGAAGTTTCCTTGGTCAAAGTGCTTTGGAGGAATCAGTCCGTTGAGAAAGCAACTTTGGAAGCAGAAATAGATATGCAGACCAAGTACCCCCACCTTTTCTCCTCAAGTTTAGACTCAACTCATGGTAACATTTATCCTCAAAGTTCTTCCCCAAACATTTATAATTGTAGCCATGTGATCAGTTTTATGTCATTGCATGTATTCATGAATCAATGTAGTCAGTCATCATGTTTCAGACTCAGTCATGTAATCATGTTTTCAGTTATGCCTAATCAGTGTGTAATCTCTGAGCCTCAGCATTTTCAGCTTATTCAGTCTCATTCGAGAACGAATGTTCCCAAGGGGAGATATTATAATACCCCATATTTTTCTAACTTCCAATCAGCTCCTAGTACTAGCATAAGGGGATTAGCACCTAAAAAATTTAGCTAAGTAATGGGAACTTAGCTTAAGTTTAATCCTTCTAATCTTTATAGCCCTCAAAAGTGACTTTCCTGACCTTGTGATGTAAGTTTATGAGTTTATTCATGTTCAGGGGTCTAAGTAGCGTGTCTCGGATAAGTTTTGGATTTTTCGGATGAGGGTTGGACATGTTCAAATTTCCAACAAGTCACCGCAATTTCATCATGTTGCGGTGACCATGGTGATGTGAAAGCTATTGCACCATGGTGGGCAGCAAATCAGTAGTTCGCTGATTCCAGTAAGCCACCACGATTCCATTGCAACATGGTGGAAATTGCGATGGGAGCCTCACTGCATCGCGGTGAAGGTCAAATTTGCAGTTGTCAAAACCAGTAACTCACAGTAATTGCACTGCGTTATGGTGAGTATAGCGATGAGGCTGTCACTGTAATGTGGTAAATGTCAAAAGTGGGTTTCCAATTATGAATTTAAATTTTTAAGGCTATTTTAGTCCTTTCACATGGCCCCAAATCGTGAAAACACAATATTTAGCAACTGAAGGGGCATACTTTGCTCACATTCTCCAATTTTATTCAACAAGAAACCCTAAGCCCTCCCATTGTTCATCAAGTTCAACTATTAATCCCTCTATAGAGTTTAGGAATTCAAGCTTCTCCCCTAGAGAACGACCAAGAACTATAATTTCCTTGCAATATTAAAATCCCAAAGGTATGTTAGTGAATAGAACTCAGTGAACTCAGTCTAGGTCAGTCAGTCAACATGATCAGTGTCAGTTCAGTCTAGCCTAGTATAGTCTAGTGATCAGTTCAGTGTTAATTTAGTTGGGAGTAGGATTCAGGACCGAGTGAACCCAGGGATGGGGGCATTCCTGCTAGCAGAGGGTTTGACCCTTAGTAGCAGTCCCTGCATTATAGAACTACTTAGCCAGCGTAGGGTAAGTTGTCCTCCTGCCAGAATAGGGTTGACTCAATCATATATATATATATTATGAGTGTTTCTGCTAGATTAAGGTTGACACAACATTGTTAGTATCCCGTGGCAAGGTGCTAACACCCTTCCAACTGGGGTCACAGGTTGGACCCCAAATCATTCTATACCGGGGTATGTCGGTTAGGTGAACACTCCCACTGTTACAGTTTCAGTCTCAGTATTAAGTAAAGAACTCAGTCAGTTCTACAGAAACATGGCTATCAGTTATCAGTTACCCAGCCATCAGAATTCAGTATTCAATTTCAATATAATCTCAGATACACGATGTATACCTATCTTAGCAGTGTTGCATGTTCAGTAGTTACAGTTTTGCATGTACTCTCATCTAGCTACTTCATGATGTTTATTTTTTCAGTCGTCATCTCATGCATATGAACCCATGTATATCCACCTTACCTCACATACTGACGCATACTCTCTTTTGCACTATGATATCTCATATCATAGGTTCGAACACTCAGGTTCCTGGCTGTACTTAGCAGCTTAGGCTATCAGTAGTAGTTATAGTGGTAAGTCCTCCTATTTTAAGGACAGTGTTTACCTATTTCAGTATTTTAGTAGTTCAGTAGTTATTTCAGTCAGAGTTAGTTAGGGATTTGTCCCATTAACTCCACATTCAGACAGTTAGAGGCTTTTAGACTAGCATAGTCAGTTATTCAGTTTTTAGATGTTATTATCAGTTATACTCAGTTATTATTTTAGTATTTTAAGAACCTTATGGCTATTTCAGATTACTTCCACATATATATTCCAGTATTATAGTCAGTGCTCACAGCAGGTACCAGTCATGGGTTAGCTTGTGATCCTTCGGGATTGGAAACACCGTGAGACCCCAGGGTGTAGTCTCGGGGCGTTACAAGTTCGAACTTGCAGTAAGTGATTCACTAGATTTCAATTGTCTTTCTTTATTTGGCCTACCCAGAGGTCTTTTGTATTTGGACAATAGAACTTCTTTGACATCAACTAATTATGGAACATTCCAACCCTTCATGTATGGCATAGGAACTATCGGGTTCATACGTCTTGACAATGGTGTTTGGCCTATACAATTCTGAGCAGTAACGACCATACTCTTTTACATCAATATTTTACTCTTTAAAACGGCTATTGCATGTGCACATGGTATTTTATCAATTTGATATCGGTCACAGTTGCACGTGCCACGATCAATATCAATAATGTACCTCCTTCCTGATTCATATACACTGTACAGATAACTACCAGCTGCCTTAAACTATTAGAAATGAATTTAATACAAATACTAACTTAAAAGTTTATAACGAATAAAAAAGGCATTTAATTACATGAATGTTCTAATACGTACCGTCATCCGCAAAGCCTTAACCCCATTAAGAGTCAGAATTTCTTGAAATCTTCTCCCAAGTGTTATGTTTGTATAAGATGGAATTTCACTGTTCTTACAATTCCATGCAGCAAATAAAATTCTAACTTCTTCAAGGAAACCTAGAATAGGAAGTTCTCTAGCCTCTACCAAACAACCGTTAATACATTCGTCTATATTAGAGGTCAACATTCTACCTCTATTAACAGGGGAGTGACATAGAGACCATTTTTCATAACCAACTTCTTCTGGATATTTCTTAACCATGTGATCAACCTTACTAACCTTTGATATAATGTAATCAAAAACTTCTTTTCTATAAGCTTTGGCCATGAAATAATAAAGGTCACTAAGTTTATCTTTATTTTTTCTAAAATATTTGCAAACGTTTTTCCATAAATGCCAAATACAATCTAGATGGGGGACATTAGGATAAACAATACTCACATTTTTTATGATACTCTCGTTTCGATTTGATACAACACACATATTGTCTTGTTCTCCGAGTGCTTTCCTAAATTGATGAAAAAAATAAATCCACACATTGTCGTTCTCTGAATCCACAACACCATAAGCTAATGATAGAATGCATACTAAATAAAAAAAAAACAATATGTGTAGGTCAGTAATATATGTATTGATTTTGCAAGTCTATATTTTATTATATATAAAAGAGCAATGTATAATCATTTCTAATACATTAAAATTGTACGATAATCACAGAAAAAAACTTAAAAGTATTGTATAATACCTGTACCGTCAACAGTGCTTGCCGATACAAATGTTTTTTTGTATGGACCGCTTAAATGAGTACCATCTACAACTACAACAGATCGGCAAAATTCGAAATCCCTTATAATGGGATGTAAGGCAATAAACAAGTATTTAAACTCGTTATCTAATGCCTTATGCATCCAAATATGTGATCTTGGATAAACCTGGTTCAACATATAGATATAACAGGGTATTTTTCGATATCCATCAGGTGGTCCACCTCTAAGCATCATAATTGCCTTTTCTTTTGCCTGTCAAGCCATCCTAAGTTAATAGCAACTCCATAAACAGATTTCATCTCTTCAATTATGTCCGCGGGTGTGTGTATTCTCTTGTAATTAATTAATTTAGGTGTTGTAAATTCACTGACAAAAATTATTGTTCCAACCAAGTTATTCAGTACTCTATCACTAAAACTTCATGTATGTTCTAAATCAAATCTTTTTATCACAAAGATTTTCGAATGATTCATACAAGACGCCTTGAGGACCCATTTACAGTCTTTGTTATGACAGTGAAGTACATAGCTACATCATACATTAACAGATAGTCAATGTATGAATATACATATAAAATTCAATATTTTAATTAAGATGCAAAAATTGCTCAGTTACGGTTTCATTATACACTCATTTGAATGTATACATACTCATTATACATTGCTAATACATATTTCAACTAACTATTAACACATTCCAAAGAGCAATTCATTCCAAAACAACTATTACAACAAAAAAACATACAATAAATCATTAACAGATAAAGATAAAATTTTGGTTGATACCTTTGTTTGTCAGATCATTTAGAATAGGTGTTGAAGCATTCGATATCGTATATTTTGTCATTACCGATACCATAGCCTGCTTATCCTTATAAAGCTGGCCAACCATTATTTTGGTGTTCTTACAATCAGTAATGAAGTTTTTCACTTCAAATTCAGGAACGTATAATGAATACTGATTTTTCATTTCAACGACCGTTAACGCAACAGAATCAGATTCACTAACTTCAATACATATTAATGCCCCTGTTTCTCTATCAAACTCGATATTGTTATTCGATTTGTCGAAAGAAAAAATACACAGTGGAAAATTAACCAATCCAGAAAATTATTTCTTCAACTCAATGTAAACCCTCACTCCATTGTCATTCCTTATGATAATAGGAGAAGAATTACCTTCGACAGTGTATTTTACTTTAATTTTTTTACATACTTCGTCAATATTCAATTCCATGGCTATTGTAGAAATCAATTTCGAGAAATTATACTTTCTGAAACAATAACTGCATCACTTTTGTACGAATGATAACTAATTTACGACTCCTAAATACCTGAATGACACAACAAAATGGGAATGTTCATATTTATTTTTTTATAGAAAAGAAGAACGTTGTATAAGATTCTTTTTTTTTCCTAAGCGTAAAAATACAGAGAAGATGATTTTATGGTGATGTTTAAGAAATATTTGAATTTAACTTTCAATTACTATAATTACTCATACACTACATAATGTTAGCTAATTAATGGATATAATTAAGGAACAGAAAAATAATATTTGATTTTTATTACCTTAAATATAGGATTAACAGTTTTATCATACATTCAAACTATGTATGAGTATATTTACAAAATCCGAGAAAGAGAAAAGGCCTGAAGGAATTTTAGGTAATTACTTTGTATTGTGAGGAGATTTATGTGGTTTATACTTTTTAATATTTGTGTTAAAGTTGAACTAAGGAATATACTAGTCTAGGGTTGGACATTCGATTTGTTCGGTTTGATATTTAAATATCGGTTCGATTTTTTAATTTTCGAATTGAGAAAAATGAAAACCATAACCAAACCAAAATAAATTCGGTTCAGTTCGGTTTCTACAAATTTAGTTCGGTTATTTCAGATTTTTATTTTGGTTTTGAAGCTCTCTTTCTCATGACTCATGAGTCATGACTGGATATTTAAAATTGATGAATAACTCAACATGAACCGAACGAAATTAAATGGTATAACTATAAGTTTAACATAATACATAAAAGAACTACCACAAACAACAATAAAGTCATAAAAACAACCCATAAAAGAACTACCACACATAATTTCTTCATAAACAGTCTAAAATCGCCAAAACATAAAAGTAAAGCAGTCCATAAAATATTAAAATAGTCCATAAACCAGTTCTTAAAACTGCAAAACAGCCACTACCAATCTACCATTAGTCCATAAAACAACTATCACATTCCACCAAAAGAGCCATTGATCCACCGCCACTACAAGCTATAGCATGACTAGTTTTATGAATAAACATGGTAACAAACTTGAAAGGTAGTAGCAGCACTGTTCTCCATAACTACAAGAAAAGGACAACAATTAACATTGACACACTATAGAGTATAGATAGATGTAATATCCCGATCATTCCTTAAGCCTAAATCTGTCCTTTTGAATGAATATGTATGACTTCCAAAGTGATTGATGTTTAAAACATGTTGTTTTTATCTAATTTCCACTTTCTTCATGTATAGGATTGAATAAGCTTTCCATCGATACCAATTTCATCAAAATCCGACATCGGATGAGTGAGCTATGGATGTTTTACTGAATGCTATCGGATAGCCCAGGCTTGATGGTCGGCCTGGTGGACCGTCAGGTCCTTGGTGAACCGTCAAGTGTCCCGTCAAGCCAAGGCAGTAGCTCTCTTTTTTGGATGTCGTATGATGGTCAAAGTGGTGGACCGTCACAAAGTTGACGGACCGTCAAGGTGTTCATCAAACTGAGACAGAATGTCTCATTTCTGGCCCTCAAGTGACGGAAGACTTAGTGGACCGTCACCTTTTTGACGGAGCGTCAGGTAAACTGTCACGTCAAGGAAGAATGTTCCAGTTATGGTGTTTGAGTGATGAACGATTTGGTGTACCATCAGTCCCTCTGACGGACCATCAGGTCAACCGTCACAGGTCCCGATCAGCAAATTTCAACATTTTTTAAAAGGCATCTTGGTCATTTCCGCTCCTTGTGGCCTCATATATATATCTATGTAGAGAAGAAAAGATCATTTTCTCTCCATTTCTCTCCAAAATTCTTTCAAGAATTCTCTAGAAACCTAGGGTTTCTTCCAAACCAAAAAAAATCAAATCATCACCAAGAAATTCAAGAAATCTCCCATAAGTTTCTTCAAGTTGTTCAAGAACTAAGCTCCTTAAGTCAAAGGAAGCAAGGTCTTAGTTTAAAAGTGTGAGAAATAAGTTTCAAGCAAGTTTCTATAGCTTCGAAATCAAAATCTAAGGTATGTGGGGTTTGAACAAGAACACTCCTTTCGTTCTTGTGCCTAAAGATTTACTTTCTATTATTGATTTACATGATATTGGAAGTGGGTTTACACCCAAATTTCTCTATTAATGATTTATGAGATTTGAGTTGAATAAGTTTGATATTTATAATTATTTCACCATCATGTTTCTTAAATTGAGAATTTATTCCATGAGTCGTATATTATCATTATGTATTGATGATTTCTAAGCAATTTAAGTCAAGTTCCATGGGTTGAATATTTTTATTATGAATTGATGATTTTTGAATGATTTGAGACAAGTGTCATGAGTTATGCTTTCCATGAGAAATTTGACTATTGAATGTATATTGATATGTGAAATTGAGAGGCAAGAATGAGTCTTATGATGTTTTCATTAAGTTTTTTATATTTGAAATGATTTGATAAACAAATGTACTTGATATTGAGAAAGCTTGTGTTGAGTTAAGTCGAGTTAGGAATCCACAAGATATTTATGATTTTCAGATGAGATATATATTTATGTTTTGGTCTTTATAATAGAACCATGAGTTGATATTTATTGAGGTGGATTTTCTAACGCGTTCTGAGCTGAGTCTGGGAGGAGTATTTAGCACCGAGAGGGAAATTTGGTATTTTCTCAGAACTACGTGCCACCATAGGATTGATGTTGATGATTGTGGGCCAAAGGTCGAGTATGAGATTGTGAAGATGAGATTGAGGTTGTACTCCCTGGAAAGAGTACAATACCCCTGCCAATGTGGGGTTCTCTCCTTAGGAGGGCAAAACGTTGGACTCCATGCGGCTCACATGATGTAGTCATGTCGGTTATAAGAAACTCCCATGTCCATAATGATTTAAGTCTCTTGAGTTACCGAGTCACTCTAAGTCATGAGTTAAAGAGTTTGAGTTGAGATAAATGATTACGAGATTTATGAAGCATGTATTACTACTAATGATTTATGAGAAAAATGTTTCAGATAACTCAAGCAAAGAGAATTATTATTTAAATGTTGCATCCACCCTCGCATACTCAGTACATTCCTAAGTACTGACTCCCATACTCTTTTGTATTCTATATTTCCTTGTGATATAGGTTCAGGTACTCAGTCTCAGCAGCGACAGTAATCTTTGAGTACCTTCCTCTACACTTCTGCAGTTGGTGACTCCTCATGGTTCGAGGACCTGTGTCTCCAATTTTGTCTTGTTAATAAATGGTTGTTTACTTTCAGTTCAGTACGAGTCAGTTGGGGATCTGTCCCAATGGCTCCTCATTCCTATGTAGTAGAGGCTTTGTCAGACTAGTGTACCAACGTGTACAGAGATTCCAGTATTTTGTTTGTACAGGGCAGTATTATTTCATGTTTCAGTGGTTATTCCTCTTTATCTTAGCATGATTTGCGCTATAATGAGCTCTGAAGTGATGACAAGTTTAGAGGGTTAGCTTGAGGCCACGTGTGGCCTTGAGCACCATGTGACATCTCGGTATAGGTTCTTGGGGCGTTACAATAGACCAGCAAGTCATAACAGCTTAAATTTCCAAAAAAATAAAAGACAAATAAAAACTTGAACTGTTGATAATTACCATAACTACAACATTGACACACTATGAATAATCAAGAAAATAGAAGAAATCAAATTCATCTATTGTGGTTCCAACATGAATCTGACAGTAATTAATCCGTGCTCGACTCTTTCGTTACTATTATTTTCAGTTGGTTGAATAATCAACCCACCCTTAGTTGGTCCCTTTCTAAGTAACACATGAGGAAACTACCTGAATTCAGAAATTATAGTAGGCAATAAATAGTACTACTTCATTAACGCACTGCTTAAGATAAACTACCATTAAAGAGGAGAGCAACCATAAAGAGGGGAAAGATCATTCCAAAAGATACATATAACATTGCCACAATTAAGATGTATTGTTACAAATTTCCAGGAAGATGCACTAAGCTAAAATGGATAATTCAAGAGATTCTCTAATAAGCATGCACTTAACTGACGCACTTAACAGTTGGGTTCTAAAGGACTTATAAAGCTCCTGTGCAATAAAATAACTTAACAGCAGTAAACATTTTAGCAAATTGAAGAAACCAAGATTTAACCTGTGATAGAATAACTTCGATAAAAGCAACTTTCATTTTGACTTTTTGAGCATAACACAAATTCTTATTTCTCAGAATCATGAATTGTTCTCAAGATAAGATAGAGAATGCGATGCAAAGAAGAATCATTTTACTTACTACTTTCATGACCCAAATCCCTTACTCACCAAAATCTTAATAAGTAAAATCACAATTAGATAAATGAAATCATAATCTTACCTAAATTTTTGAATTCAGTCCTCATTTGCTTATTGATAACTACACATCAACAATGCTTGACTCAGTTCCACTACATGTCATTTCTGAAAAAAATATAAGACACTTGTTAGTTGATATGCAATATAAATAAGAAATTATTTTCAATATAATGAATACAAAATCATAAAATTCTTACCAATTTCAAGTTGCTCAAGATACTCTAAATCTTCCTCGACATTAATTGGAATAGGTTCACGTCTAAGCCAATCTTGAAGACAAATAAGATATTGCACTAGTTTAGGAGTCAATGAACTCCTAAAGGGATCAATAACACGACCTCTCATACTAAATGCATATTCAGATGCGACACTGGAAATAGGAATGGCTAAAACATCATGATCCACTTATCGAGAATGGGAAATCTTAGCTCATTAACTTTCTACCAACCCAATATGTCAAATTTTTCGAATCTGGCTCAATCTCTTCAGCAAGATATTTTCCCAACTCAGATTTAATGCTTGAACCTCCACTAATTTCTTTATGTTTCTCAAATTGTTGTTAAGTTCTCATTATTTCTCTTCTTTGAAAGTTTTCATAACCACTTACAGATGAGGAGTTTTCAGAATGATAAGAAGTAGATGAAGAGTTCTTTGATTGCTTAACATAATACTCAAACAAGGCTTTCATATATGCCTCTATTGAATCAGACAACTTGTCCCTAATTTCTTTTCCAAACATATCGACAATTGCAAAAGGAACATATTTTAGTTTGTTGCGAGGATCCAACACAGATGAAATAAAGATCATTTTGTTCATTTTCTCAGGATACTTTCAGAACTTTTCCCTCATATTTGTTGCCATTTTTTTCAAATGAAAATCTTCATTTTCAATCATCTCTTTCAATATCATATCAAGCTCATCAATTTTCACAAAGTGCACACTGTTAGTAACATATTTTGAAATAGAAACTTTCAAAGTAAGATCATAAAATATTTTTCAAAAATTTTACCATTGACCTCACATTTTTCCAATCCTCATTTGTAAAAGCGCCTGCATTAGTTCCATCTTCACAAGGAGAGGTACGAAGATAATCCAAAAACCCATTATCATAGAAACTAAATCTTTCAAATGCAAGCTTAAAATGTTATGCTGTTTTAAGCATCAAGTATGTAGAGTTCCATCGAGTAGGAACATCTAAACATAAAGATTTCTTGCAAGTTATCATTTGAGATTCACAACATTCTTTGAACTTTTTAACTCTAGGGGCAGATTGTTTAACATACTTCATAGCTTGTCTCACTCGCTTGATAGACTTATCAATTTCCTTCAGCCCATCTTGCACAATAAGATTAAGAATATGTGGCATACACCTCACATGAAGATGTTGACCCTCCATTATGTTATTTTACCAATTATTTAATTGCTTAGACATTTCTATCACAGTAACATCGTTGGAACTAGAATTATCAACTGTAATACTAAAAACAATATCCAAACCCCATTCAAGCAAACAATTAGTAATGGAAGCAGCTATATCAACGCCTTTATGACTAGAAATCGGACAGAAATTTATCACTCTTTTATGCAATTTTCAATTTGTGTCTATAAAATGAGCTATTAGACACATGTAGTTAATTTTTTGTATAGACGTTCAAGTATCTGTCATAAGAGAAACTTTTGGACGGGTTTCGTTGAAAACCTTTTTCAAAACCTGTTTCTCTTTATTATAGAATTGATAACAATCTCTTGTCAAGGTTCTACGAGAAGGAATATGAAAGTGTGGGGCTGTGACTCTCATGAAATTTTTAAAACCTTCCTTTTCAACAAAACTAAATGGCAACTCATCAACAACTATCATTTGGTCTAAATCTTTCCTACTTCGTTCTTGATCAAATGTCCAAGTACCCAATGCCCCTTCCTTTTCACCTGCAGAAGATGGTTGAAAACCTAATTTTGTTTTACTGTCTTTAACACCAACATTGAGGTGGTAAGAACATAACTTTTGCGTGTGATTATTCATCGACGAAGTCTCATTAATACTTGAAGGAACAGAATAAATTTTTCCACAATACTTACATTTTGCTTTCTTAGCTCCAGTTTTTTTATCAACAAACTTGTCAAACTATTGCCAACATTTCGCCCTAGGTTCCATGACCTTTCTTTTCTTCGAAGGTTCAGTTTCAACGATATTTTCAACTTCATTTGGAGATGAAATTGAAATATTTTCATTTGATGCTCCACCTTCACTTACCCTACTTCCAATCTGTGAAAATAACGTACTTTTTTGAGTTTTTAGCCTTTAATATTAAATTATCAATTTAAATAAAGAATCAAAAACATACCGGATTAGACGTAATTGTAAGGCTACTCATCGTGGTCGTCAGAAAACTCGTCGCCTCATCGAAAAATTTGTTGCCGGTCAATTTAAATGCTTGCTCAGTTGTTCGCCGCCTTGCCTTCGGTAGATTGTACGCCGGCGGCAGTCTGTAGTTCACCACTCGCCAGTAGATTGTAGCGGTCTGTAGTTCACCACTCGCTGGTACATTGTACCTGCGGGCTGCCGGTTGCATGAGAAAAGAAACGACGTAGGCGCGTAGCTGCGTATGAAAATATGGAATATGATTTAAAAAATAGATATTAGGGTTACTGGTTGGCGGCTTGTTTCAATAATGTATACTGATAGTTGATTAGTGATTATATATATCTAGAGAGAGAGAGATATTTTATTATATATATATATATATATATATATTATTCATTTATTTATAAAATTTTGGTTTTTCAATTTAACCGAAATTTATTTATTTTTTTGAAAAACCGAAAACCGAATCGAAAAATCGAATTTTAAAAATTAAAAATCAAAACCGATCTGAAAAATCGAAATCAAAATTAAATTTTGGTTTGAACTAAAATATGCGCAGCCCTATGTATTACTGCCTCCGTTCATTTTAGTTGCCGTGCTTTTCGAAACTGGTTGGTTCAAAGTAGTTGTGAATTTAGCAAATATATATAATAAATTTTTTTTTTTCATCTTTATTATTACTCAATAAAATATGCAAAGAGATTAATTAATGTAGTGAAAAAGAGAATAAGATTAACTAAATTGAGATCAAAGAGTAATAAGAATAATTATATCAAATTACTCTTTTAATTAGTATTTACTTAAGACGCATACAAGCAAAAACATGACAAATAAAATACCTCCGAGAGAGTATGTGATAAGGAAAGAAATCGGGAATGTTTAAAACAAAATGCTTTTCTTTTTAATCAATATATTAAACTGCAGGGGCGGCTCAACCCTTTCGAATAAAAGGCAGTCGTCTAAGGCTTCCAAAATTTGAGGGGCCTCATTTTTTTTAGTAATAATAAGTTACATATTTTAAGAATTATATTAAATATTATTTATAGGAAAAAGAAACTTTTTATATAAAAAAAATTTAGGAGTTTGATATAGTAAAAACTTTTAATATATTGACTATATTATTAATTAAAAAATAATTATTAAATATGATTATATAATTTTAAAAATAAAATTTATAAAAATAATTATTTTTTCTTAAACACATAAAGCCTCTATTTAATTTTTGTCTTAGATCATGAATTTACTTAAGTCATCCCTGTATTAAAGAATAAATTTAGTTTATATTATTACGTAGTTGAGAACATTTTGTTCCAAGGACCAGCTAATGAAATAATTAAACCACAACCACAGTGCTTATTTTATTGTTTGGCCACGTGTTATGTCTAAATGAAAATAAGAATCACACAGAAACTATTTGTAGACCACCCTTTTGCAGGAAAAGATGATCAATTTTCATTAAAGAATAATAATTTTACCGTCTCAAATTATTTATCATGATTTAAAAATTTAAGATAAATTATTTTTTTATTTTATGTGGATGTTGCGCTGGATGTGTGGACTGACTAGAGGGGATAGAGTTCGGAATGAGACTATCCGGGAGAAGGTTGGTGTGACTTCAGTGGAGTTCAAGATGCGTTAAGCACGATTGAGATAGTTCGGACACGTGAAGAAGAGGGGCATGGATGCCCCGGTCCGTAGGTGTGAGAGGCTAGCGTTGGATGGTTTTAGGCGGGGTAGGGGTAGGCCGAAGAAGTACTGGGGTGAGGTGGTTAGGCGGGACATGGAACAGTTACGGCTCACCGAGGACATGACCCTAGATAGGAAGGTCTGGAGGACGCGAATTACGGCAGAGGATTAGGGCCAGTTCGGGTCGCTAGTGTAGGGAATTACTTGGTGGGGGTTTTATTCTTGTCATGATTCCGTGTTTCGTGTTCCATGTTGTATTACGAATCTGTGTGCTTTCCCCTGCTTTCATCTGCTTTATATTACTTATGGGTGTCGTATTTATGTTATGTAATCTGCTTCTGTGTTGCACTATGTGTTTGTGTGGTATCTCGTGCCTTGAGCCGGGGTCTATCGGAAACAGCCTTTCTACTTCATTAGAGGTAGAGGTATGGACTGCGTACATCTTACCCCCCCAGACCCCACTAGGTGGGAATACACTGGGTTTGTTGTTGTTGTTGTTGTTGTTATCTTTAGCAATAATTATTTCAAAGACTATAACCACCTTAAAGTAACTATTTAATGAAAATAAATCATATCATAACACAAATTATGATAAAATAGTAAAAGTCCCTCCTAATTAATATTTTTCTTAAATATCATTTAAAAGAGAAATACGATAGACTTTTGAGATAGAGAAAGCATATGTATGAAAATTAATAGTACCATACTTTTCTATACTCTATGTCAAGTCAAATGGGAGAGTAAATTTTTGTATGCTTCCACAGATTTCATTGCCTCAACCTCCAAGTACTTTGATTCCCCTTCTCCACATTTTGACCATTTCAAACTCAATTACTTTTTTCATTTAAAAAAATGACTTGTTTTAATTTAACAGGCAATTTAAAAAATGAAAAAAGATCAGAAATACCTTTGAACTATTAGAAATGGCTCTAAAATACCCTTTATCTATCTTTGGGCTCTAAAATGCCCTTTCATCCACCTATATGGCTCACAAATACCCTTCCAATTAATAGACATCTGATTAGGTTTTGACTTTAACACATAGCAGCTTGTCATTGATTTGAAATTTAATTAAGTAAAATCTAATTATTTTCAAAACCCAATCTAATTTTCACCTAAGTATCCACCCAATCTAATTTCCAGCAACCCGACCCAAACATAACAAGTAAAGGGGAGAAATTATTCACAACAACATCTTCTTAAAAATGAACCGCGATTTAAGAATTTTGAGAGCAAAAATCTAATTTCACAACCAAACTACTGAACACAATCTTGTTAACACAAGTTTTGATGAAAGTTGCAGTGAAGAAGCCCAAACTCAACTCCGATTTACCTTCTACGCTCATCAATCTATAGTATTCAAGTAAGTTATGTAGTATCCATGTAATGTTAGGGTTTACTGTATTTTGAAATCCTACCTGATCTAATGAATATGAACACATTTTAAAAGTTTTTGTTGTTTTTTATGTTTGTTTATACAACTAATTAGTTTTGGATTTCATTGTACTATCAAGTTAAGGTTTTTATAATTTTGGTGACGGTGAAATTCTACGATTTTCTCTTTATTGTTATACTTTTTATATTCTATAGATGAGGGCACTTCAACTATTTGTTGCAGATGAGGGTGAAGCTAGTGTTGTAGCTCCAAACATCTTTCTTGTTAATCAACCTAGCTTGAATGAAGAGAAGGTAGGAATAGGAACTGATGCTGAATCAGAGGAAGAGGATAATAATGAGCCCGTTCTTAGTGATTATAATAGTGAAGAGTTGGAATTTTTTAGAAAGGAAAAGCATGGAGAAGTCAATGACCAGCTGGACATGTTCTTAGAGTTAGAAAAAGGTATGTTCTTTAAAAAACTTAAAGAAGCTAAGAGAGTTGTGGATTTTTACTCTATTGCTAATAAGAAAGGCCTTCAAGTTGATAAAAGTGACACTATCAGATTGAGATATGTGTGTGATGTTGGATGTCCTTTTGAGTGTTTGATATCTGAAGATAAGAAAAATCAGGGATTCAAAATTAAAACTTTGAATACAAATCACACTTGTTTGTCAGCTTTTCAGAATAGAAGAGCTATTCAAGATGCTTTAGCACACTACTTTAAGAAGAAGATTCAGAATAATCCAAAGTACAAGGTGACAGACATGAGAAAATATTTAAGTGATATGTTAAAATTGAATGTTAGCTATTCTACAATGAAAAGGGTTAAGAGGCTTATATTAGAGAAATTGGAGGGGAGCTACATTGATGAATTTAATAAGTTGGAGGCTTATGCCCAAGAATTAAGGGAGAGCAATCCTGCTACTGATGTGATAATAAATTTATCTAAAGAGGCTTTGAATCAGGGGAAAAGAAGGTTCTTAAGAATGTATGTATGCTTTCAAGCTTGGAAAAATGGTTGGAAAGCAGGTTTGAGGCCTTTTATAGGGCTAGATAGAACATTTTTAAAAGGAAAATTTAAGGAAATTTTATTAGTTGCACTCGTTCAAGATTCAATGAAACACTTCTATCCCCTTGCTTGGGAAGTGGTGGACAAAGAGACAAGTAGAACCTGGAAATGGTTTGCTGAGTTGCTCTAAATTTCATTAGATTTAGCCGATGGTGAAGGATTGACATTTATATCTGATATGCAGAAGGTAATTGCTTGACACTTTTATTTATGCTTTTCTATTGAATTTTTATGCAACTAGTACATTAATTATTTTTATGTTTATTGTTATAGGAGTTGTTGAATGCTATTAGTCAAGTCTATCCCAAAGCACATCATAGATGGTGTGTAAGACACATAGAAGCAAACTGGAGCAAGATATGGATAAGTGTACAAATGAAGAAACTACTGTGGTGGTCTGCTTGGAGCACATATGAAGAAGAATTTCATGATCAATTAAAGGAAATGAGAGCTTTGTCTGAACAAGCTGTCAAGGATTTGGTGTGGTATCCTGCACAACATTGGTGTAGGGCTTATTTTGACACAGTCTGCAAGAATTCTGCATGTGAAAATAACTTTACAGGATCATTCAACAAATGGATTCTAAATGCAAGAGAAAACCCTATAATCAAGATGTTGGATGAAATTAAAACCAAGGTAATCCACTCTTTATTTTTTCATTATTTGAATTTCTGAGTTTTTCACTTTTTTCAGAATATTTTTTTCACTATTTTTAATTTAGCAAGACTTTATCAATTAAGTTTGTTGTCTTACTATTTTTCAATTAAGCTTATTGTCTCATTGTTTGTATAAATAGGTCATGGTAAGGTTGAAAGAACTTGAAGAGGAGGGAAGAAATTGGAAAAAAAAGTTCAATCCATATGTCATGGAGTTGTATACTGATTACAATATGATTAAACATTGTTGTGAAGTAAAATCTAATGGATACCAAGGTATGAGGTAGTTAAGGATGAAGATACGCCTGTGGTGCATCTTGGTAGGAAGAAGTACACGTGTAGGACATGGGACTTGACAGGCATACCATGTCCTCATTCTATTAAAGCTTACATTCAAGACAAACAAGAACCAGAAGATCATGTGAATTGGTGGTATTCAAAAGAAGCTTACATGTTGGTGTACATGCATAAGATACAACCTTTTAGAGGTTCTAAATTCTAAAAATTTGATCTGCTCATGCTATGGATCCACTTGAAATACAAAAAATGATTGATAGACCAAAGGTTAAGAGGATAGGGGAAAAGGCCAAATCTAAAAAGAGGGAGGGGGTATGGTCAGCTTCAAGAAAAGGACTAAAAATGACATGTGGTCATTGTGGTGCACCAAGTCATAATCAAAGGAAATGTCCTTTGGTAAGTAATTTTTCTGTACTTGGTTAATATTAGCATTACTTAATTAATTATTTAACTACTTTATCAATTTTTGTAGCTTAACAAATCAAAAGAACCAGTTCAAGATGTACTAGTGTTAGCACCCCGAGATAGCTAAGAATCTGGTGTCTTCATGCCTACTCCTGGATGTGTTGCTTCTTCAAGTCAACAGACCAAATCTGTTGGACCTAAGCTACATGTTGCACCTTTAAGTATTGCAGTTGTTGATACAGATGGAGATGAATCTGAAGAGGATGAGCAGCCAACTATGCAACCTAAAAGAATCTCCAAAGCTAAGACTAGGCTTGAAGCTAAAAAGGTTCCGCATCGACCAACTGGTATTAGGAAGATTGGCTTCAAGAGAGATGAAAATGGTGCAAGTATACCTAAAAATTTGCCTTATTCACCAAAAAAGTTGTCTTATAAAGGCAACACAGCCATAACTTCAAATCAGTTGAATATTGAAAAGAAAAAAAGAATAGGAAAACTGAAGACAATGAGGGGTGGAAAAAATAGGGGAGAAGTTATTTTGAGTTCAAGGAAGAAAAAATGAATCAGCTATACTTCATATTTTGTTACCTTTTTGCTGCTAATTAGACTCTTTAGTAGTTGTATTAAGGAACAAGTTGTTTAAGATGGGATGTTATTTACTGCAGACTTATATGTAGATGCAGTTGATATGTGGATGTTGTTTCTCATATATTGCTGAAAGTTGTCTTTTTGTCTGTCATTCTCAAAGTTAACTGGTGTCCTGTTGCTAAACATCAACAACATATCCAGTGAAATCCACAAATGAGGTCTGCAGGGAGTTCTTTTTCCTATATCCTTGTTCGTGGATTGTAAAAATTGCACGTGAAGAAATTAGAAAGCTTGTTCTTCAGTCCATGTCGTTAACGCTGTTTTTCTTCCAGTATGTGATATGAGTTTTTTTTTGTTTTGTTGTATAGTGTGTCTCTAATTATTTAGTTCTTCATTTTATTAAGGTGATTTTTGGTGCACTTGTGCTAGATGGTAACTTCAGCTGTCTTAGCCAAATTTTTTGCTGCAAAATGAGAGTCTGCTTATATAATTATTTGCCAGTGATGCCATGGTCTGTTAAATCAAAATTCAGGTTCTATGTGATGGCTGGGCTTTAATTACTCTCTCAATCCTAATAAGTGAGAAGTCATTTCGATAGCATGAAGTTTAAAATATTGTGTTGATCACATATTTTTTTTCTCAGTTAAACTGAATTATAAACTGAATCATATTTAACTAATTATAGCATTTTACATGATAACTCATTGGAATCTAGAGTTAGTTCCCACAAAAATAACTGAAGAGGAAAAATTGTAATCAACGGAGACTAAATGAACTCCGCACCTTCTAAGAAGGGCCTGAGTCATTTTACATCAGGAATTATAGAACGACCAATAGGAAAAATTATCGAGTTTCTCTAGTATGCTCCTCCATTTGGTATGTTGCTGCCCCATAATATGTAATTGCAAAATGATCTTTTTGAATCTAACAGTGCATCCTTAGCCACCTGGGTAGATTTGCGACTGTTTCTTTCAATCCAAACATGGTATACCACAGCAGAAAAAATGAATCCTAAGATCACAATCGCAGCTCTTGCGCTTCTTAGGGAAGATAGTTGTTGTACATCGGAGTCCCAGTTAGTAATCTGTCTATTTATGCCCATACAAGTAAGTAATGTCTGCCACAAATACCTACAATAGGAGCAGTTGAACAACAAGTGTGAACTACATTGCAAACTCAAACTAGATCAATTTTCTGTTTCTTGAAACATACAATAAGATATAGAAATATTAGCCAAAAAAGATAAACGGAAGCAGTCAATAAATTATTTCATGGTGCCTCAAGAATTTCATCATTGTTCAAACAGTAAACAAAGTGCCAATTACCTACTAATTCTAAATTTCTTCTACTCCCCCAGATTCTAAACAAAGTGTCATACACTAAACATTGAATTAGCATCTTATCATATATTCTTTTAAAAATAATGATTTCCATTTATTGACTAGAGTCATATTAACATTATGTTCAAGTCACGAGTACTCACTCCAGATAATAACTTAGTTATTAGTAAACGCTATCGATATCACTAATTCATCACTAAAATTGAAAAGAACTAGAATTAAACCAAACGAGAAACTAAAACTAGCACTGCGTACATCAATTTAAAGAATCGTCTAGTGATCTATGAAGTGGACCAAGGTTCAACTCTGAACAAAGAGCAAAAATATCAATTTAAAGTACATTAATTTTTGAGATTCAACTACAAATTTTTCAGCATCAAGAATGTTTTTAGGAGATAAAAGAAGAGTTACCTTTAGGATCCTCAGCTAAAGCATTGTATTTTCATCAACTTTAACACATTTTGATTCATCGGAATTCAAACTGATTGAGTTCTATGATGAATTGGCCCTGACATTCATAAGGGATACATTTATTGAGACATGTTGAACCATATCTACTGACTAATTTTAATTTACAGTTGTTGGAGCGCTGCCGCCGTGAAATTAGGGTTTTGAAACCCTAATTGTAAAATTGGACACGTTCTGTGAGGAAATCAAAGGGGATTTTGTGAAATTTATGTTCCTGACCCCATTTGGATTCGATTGGCGTTGAAATTATTGAATTTGGAGCTCCGCCTCCGAAAATCGCCGACACCGGCGAAATTTTTTATCTCAAATTGGCGTCGATTGACGCCGTATTTTTTGGATCTTCTTGATGGGGTTTCGTCGCCTGAAGAAGGTGCCCCGTTTGGGGTTGAGTTTTTTCCATTTGATGGTGAGCTACGGCGGCGTCGCCACCGCCGAAAATTGCAAACGGTGGTGTTGTGTTCAAATGCAAATTTTTGACGTTTGAGGCAGTATTTTTTGGGAATTTTTATTGGGTTAGGCTCACGGAGGCTTGATGCACGTTTTGGCACTGGTCTGCCACTATCAAGGTTGTCGGAATACAGACTTGACCTGTTCTCTATGATATTTGCACAAACCCTAAAATTGGATTGATTTTTTTAGAAGATAATATCTAGTTTCCGTTTAGTTGTTATGTTTGGGTCGGGTCATTGGGTTGGGCAAATGGGTGGATAGTTTAAGTTGGAATTAAGTTGGGTTTAAAAAATAATTAGATTTTACTTAATTAAATTTCAAACCAATCACGAGCTGTCATGTGTTAAATTAAAGCCAAATCAGATGTCTGTTAATTGAAAGGGTATTTGTGAGCCATATAGGTGGATGGAAGGGTACTTTAGAGCCCAAAGATAGATGGAGGGTATTTTAGAGCCATTTCTAATAGTTGAAGGGTATTTCTGACCCTTTTTCGTTTAAAAAATAAAAAAGACATATAAATTTTATAGCTTTAAATTAAAGTTATGTCTATCAAAATATTTTTTAATCTTTTGGCGTTAAACATGTCACATGAAAAGTTGAAATTAAAATATTATTGCCAAAAAAGGAAAAAAGTCATTCCTTTTTAAATGAATTAAAAAAAACTAGATCATTATTTTTAAAATGGAGGAAGTATTAGTTATTATTGCTAGGCAAAATGACTCAGTGAACCCTGTACTAGGTCGGTTTTGTAAGTTGGACACTTTTACTTACATGTTTGTCATCTGGACCCCTGAACCCACTAAAAAACTATATTTTAAACCCTTTGACCATTGACTTTGTCTATGTGGCATTAAAATGCTGACTAGGACAAGGAGAGTGTAAACACTCGTTTGGGGTGCGAGTGGGGGTCATTTTTTTTAATCAATTTTACATTAAAATATTTTTTTAAAAGTAATATTAAATTTTATTTTTTTTAAAGGAGTGCAGTCAGCCTTCTCCCCTACAACTCTCCCCCCCCCCCCCCCCCCTTCCACACATGGTGGTCAGCCGTCCCCGTCCAACACCATCGTTTTCGTCCATCACTATCTCGTCCACCTCTGTCCCCGTCCACCATCATCCCCGTCCACCACTATCTCGTCCAAATTGATCAAAAGGGTGTCTAAATTTTTCATTTTCTTACTTTTGATTGAAAATTTTGGGCATGAATTAAGCAAAAGAGTTTATCAAAGATTGTATCTTTTTCACTCTTACATATATATATAACTAAGCAGCAAAGACCAAAAAAAAAATACACACCATTGATGAGCAACATTATGGAGGTGATCTTGAACCTCCATTTGGAAGGATTTTGCTTCAATCTTGAAAATCCCACATACACACACAAACCCAGATAAATTCCTCCATTAAATCACCCCCTTAACACCCATATTCATTAACATACCACTAACACTCCATTACAATTTCTACTATGAACAACTGTAAACACCACACCCACCACCCATCTCCTTTCATTTTCCTCCACCTTCATGAATACTAATTTGCCATAAACGAACGAACAACCCACCAGTCACCCACAGTAACTATAATACACAACAACAATAATATACACACACCAAAAAGTTAATACAAAAAATATGAATAGAATTTAAAAAAGAGAGGGATTATTGGTTGAAGGAAGTGAGATATGAGTCACTATAGATAACTCCAATTTTTTAATTTTGTAGTTGATTGTGTTTTTATGCTTTCTTGATACAATTGTGTTTGTGAAAATTGATTGAATTGTGAAATTTGGTTCTGTTGGTAATGGAGAAGAGAGAGTGGAGAGATGGAGAAGAGAGAAGATGAAGAAGATCAGCCACTATCATTTTTTAAAAATTTTTAATTTAAATTTTTTATTTTTTATAATTTTTTATGTGGTATTTTTAAAATGATGTGGAATTTAATATAGTATTTAAAATGATGTGGAAGCTGACGTGGCGAGTCTGTTACACTCACCGAAAGTGTTTAAAATGTTGTTTTTTAGTGAGTTCAGGGGTCTAAATGAGAAACATGTAAGTGGAAGTGTCCAATTTACAAAACTGACCAAGTACAGGGGTCCACTGAGTCATTTTGCCTTATTACTACTCATAATTAGAGTTGTCAATACGGCTGGCCCAACCATCTGGGCTATCCCACACGGGCTTTGTTGTTTCACAGGTCAGGTCGGGCTGACCCATCAATATGACGGGTCAGAAAATAGCAAGCCCAACCCATCACATTATGGGCTGCGGGCCTCCATGGGCCAGTTCACTTTTTAAAATATATTATTTTTATGTTCTTAATTTAAATTTTAAATTGTTAATTACATAAATATTTACAATATAATATTACATGAAGTTACTACTTGTTAATCAAGTCTCAATTTAAAAAAAAAAAAACTTAATAATCTATAAAATTAAATAATTTTTGACATCATATTCAAACCAAATAGAGATGTTGAAAAACAAACAAAACTGTTAAAAAAGACTCATATGATACTTATGGCGTGTTGAACATCGCCACATCATCTTCATCAAACATATTTAATTCCTTAAAAAATTAGTATTTTATATTTTAATTATTTATATATTTTATAAACATATTTAATATTTAAATATCTATGATGGTACAAATAAGACTTTGAGTTTGGATTCTTTTTTTTTTAATTCTTATTACTCTATTCTATTTTTTTACTTATTTTTTTCTTTGGCCTATGGATAAGCCCAACCCATATTGCTCAAACCCCACGGGCCAATGAATTTATACGAATTGGGCTAAAAAGACCTGTTCTTAAATAGGCTGCAAAAATAATAATCCAACCCTAACAATTTACGAGTTGGGCCGCACTAACCCAACGGACCTGACACATATTGACCATTCTACCATAATAACTTATCAATTATAAGTTCAATTCATTTTAATAATCGCTCCATCTGTATCTCTCTCCATTGTTAGATATTTCTATAGACATAAATTATTTTATTAAAAATAAGGGAGACTTTCAAAGTTAAAATATTTCGAATTAAACAAAATTGATATTTTATTCGGAATAAACTACAAAGAAAAAGGTATTCTATGAATTGAGACAAAAGACAGTAATATATTTTACGCGCACAAGTCACAACCAAAGGTAAGGCAGACTACCCCAAAGTCCGGAAAAATTGTACTTTCAGTCTCATATGTCATCTTTTAGTTGTATGAGTTACTCCCTCCATTTTATAATAAATAAATTATTAAATTTTAATATATATATTAAAAAAAAATATTAAAAATATAAATTTAAAATAATTTTTTATTTTTATCCTGAAAAAAGAAAAAGTTGATCTTGTAATTTTTTTCATAAGTTAATTGGTTGTCAAATCATAAGGACAAATTTAAAAAAAATTCAATGATTCACTTATTTTGAAACACCAATAAATACCCCAACAATTCACTTATTCCGAAACGGAGGGAGTATTTAATATTTCGACAAGTGGATTTTATGGGCCCCATCTGTCAGAAAATTCTTTTTCATCTTCCCTCTTCATTTTCATTCTTTTGCTCTTTCTTTTTGAATCATCTTTTACTTATTGTTTTCTTTAGTTTTCTTCCTTTATACAATTTTTCTTTCAAATTATTTTTTAGTGCTCTTTGATACCAAGTAGTTAGTATATTGAAGGTTTTTCTTTTTCCTCTTAGTTCTTATTTGTCGATATTTTTATGCAAATTAAATTTATACGGTACTCATTTTTTCATTTGTTTATCTTATTTTTAAAAAATTTAAAAAAAGATTATTTCTTTCATTTCAAAATAATTTTTAAATTTTAATTTTTCACATGACATATTTAAAATATTTTGAATTCTATACATTTTAAATTTAAAATCAAAAGATTTTAAAGTCCTTCTTACTTTTTAAACCGCACAAAAGAACAACCTAACAAATAAACTCAAAATGGAGAGTATTGTATCCATCAGTTAAATGTGTGAGTGAAAACTCAGCTTATAGCAATTGACTGCCAAAATCACTCAACTTTATTTTATGTTTCAAAAGTCATTATTTTTCCTAGTTAGTTTTCGTAATTATTTTAGTCTAAAATATAATTTTTGATTTATATTTTATGATGTGACAGCTTTAAATTTTTAAGAAAAAATATTTAAAAAATTAAAATCAATATTTAGCTTTGTTTAGGACCAACTCATTCTAAATTCAATCCAATTCTTGACCGACTGCCTTAAAAAATTCTTGCTATAGGAGGAGATTATCTTAATAATTAAAAAAATGATTGTTCTTCAATTTCTAAAATTTTAATATTATAGATGCCCTTAATAATATCGAACCACAGTAAACAACATTATATAAACTCAGAAATTCAATTTCATATTTTTGATATTCAAATTTTTCAATACCAATAAAAAGGAGAGCATAATTAAAAAAATAAAAATTATCATCATGAGTGAATGACGAAAAAACTAATTTTCTTATAAATATGTACAAATAAGTAGGTGACAGCTATTCCGTAAAATTAATCGAGGTGCACGCAAGCTGATTCAAATATTACGATATATATATATATATATATATATATATATATATATA
>NC_061116.1:194325737-194341930 GCF_002878395.1 Capsicum annuum | reverse complement strand
TATATATATATATATATATATATATATATATATATATAAAAGAGTTAAGGATGGAAAAAAAAAAAAGAAGCAAAAAAAATTAATCAATCTATTTAGTATCGAAACAGAGGGGAAAAACAATTTGAGAAAAAAAGCAAACAAAAAAAAATAAGAAAACAGTAACAAAAAGTAACCAAAAAATAGAGCAAATAATGATTTGTCCCCCCCAGAAAAAAGTTAATGACTGAAAAAGAAAAGAACACAGAGAATAAGGAATTGATCAAATAGTGGGCCCAAAAGGTCCATTTGTCAAGATATTAAATACCTCATATAACTATGAGATGCATATGAAACTCATAAAAAAAAATTCCAAAGTTCGGCATCATGGGTCGTGTCGTGGTAAGGGTATTTCAGCTTCGGCTCTCCCTTACAAGAGAACTCCTCCTAGTTGGCTCAAGAGTCAAGATCTCCGCTCCTGATGTTGAGGACAACATTTGCAAGTTCGCTAAGAAAGGATTGACACCTTCACAGATTGGTGTGATTCTTCGTGACTCACACGGAATTGCACGAGTTAAAGAGTGCCATTCGTAGCAATTAGATCTTGCGTATCCTCAAGGCACACAGGCTCGCACCTGAGATTCCAGAGGATCTATACCACCTGATTAAGAAAGTTGTTGCCATTAGGAAGCATTTGGAGAGGAACAGAAAGGACAAGGATTCCAAGTTTCGATTGATTTTGGTCGAGAACAGGATCCATTGCCTTACTCGCTATTACAAGAAAACTAAAAAGCTCCCACCTGTCTGGAAATACGGATCTACCACTGCCAGCACACTTGTGGCATAGGGTGAAACGCGAGCTAGAGTAGCTTTGGCTGATGGCAATATGCAGTTTTCTCGTGTCATTAATTACTTGCTAAATTCAATTTTGTTTGATTTGATCATACTACTCAATGAAAGATAGTTTGCTGTTTTTTTTTTTTAAATAATAATAATAATAATATTGTACATGATATGCATTAAAATTAAGAAAAAACTTTTGACGCAGTCAAATGTACCAAAAACACTTTTATAACCCTGTCATTTTTGTTAAAAGAGTGCTAATATTAAGGATAATTAAATAGGTTTAAATTAAAGAATTTCTAAATATCAAAGGTTTAATTTTTTATTTTTTTTTGAACAAACAAACAAAATAGTATCACGTAGAATAAAATAAAGTAAATAGAGTATTATTTTTTCGATAGTTGACCGTATATGCAGTATCATAGAAGATATAATGTCATGATCAACTCACTAATATTTGTAATTACCATTAATTCAAACCATATTAGCATGTTAAAATAGGAAGCCTTTCATTACACGGTCCCTAAATCGATTAAGAACAGAGAAATTTAAAACTTCTCTAATAACAACTTAATCAAAGTCTATTAGTGACCTTGTAGCTTAGAACTACTTAAGTGTTGATTTGGTCCAAGAGATAAAAAAGATAAATAAAAAAGAAAAATAGTGCATTATTGTATTAGTATTTTGTCATATCCCGTTTCATATTAGTTGGTAATCTTACTAAAAATAAAATAGTTAACTCCTCACCTTGGAATAGAAATGATGTTTATTCTTTTGTCAACAGAAAAGTACTATTCAGTGAACAGTAAATAGATGATTTTCTAATTCTATTATTTTTTATATCAATCAGAAAAGCGAATAGAGTTCCATTACATATTGATTAGTGAGCTAAATTAATTATTTTTTGTTCATATTACCCTTACAATTAATTCTTTCTAGGTGTATTCACACTTGTTTATAAATTTTTTAAAAAGTTAACGGGTGAATTAATAAAATTACCTTTTTATTTACTCTTTTCGTTTCATTTTACTTGACTTTTTTTAACTTGGCATACCCATTAAAAAAACATTAATTAAAAATGTATTTTACAAAATTAATCTTATTAATAATATTTTGAAACTCTAAATCTAATTGTTACTATTTTTATTAGTTATTAACTATTGATTGTAATTTGGGAAAGAAGTAACAAAACATTCTTAATTTGCAAAAATAGATAATTAATTTGAAATAAATATATTTGAAAAAAAAAAGTGAAATGAAACAGAAAATATATAATTTATTAATTATTGTATAAATAAAATGTGTCCAACTGATGTGCAACAGAGCGAGTAAAAAGAAGTGCATATGTTTAAACAAAGAGAAAAACATGTCATTAAAATATACAAATTAACAATCTTGTCTTTTTAGGACAAACCAAGATCTATAAGCCAGCAATTTTACTTTTGACTGATTGAAGGATTGTGGGACTAAGCCTAACGACAAAAATAAATCTGTCTAAGCGTACATTAAATAGCTAATGACATTAAGAATGTGAACATACTACTATATTGTTTTTGTTGGATTTGTCGATAGTAATTTATTTTTGGGCTACAGTGTTTGTATTTGTAGTACATGAGAGATGCTGATCTCAAATTCAATATTCCTATTTCCTTAACTCTTACCTATTTTACTATTAAAAAGATCATAAAAAATTATAGTGGAGTGGTAAGTACTCTTTCATTCTTAATTAAAAATTTGGGTTCGAGCTTAGTATGAAGTCACCTTTAGTAGAGAACATTTTACTTTCATAGAGAGACTTTCCGATGTGAATTTAAATTAATCGAACTCCAACATGTGTACCGAACACGAAATGAAAAAAAAAAAAAAAAAGACAAATAAACACTTGCTTAGGTGAATTTCAAATAAAGCATATAAAAAAGGAAAAATTAAATATATAAACTTATTAGATTAATTATTACAAGTTATAACAAAACTTTTAAGTTTTCAAATTATAGCAACTTTCATTTAAAAAAATACATAAAAAGGATTTTCTGTTTTGTTGAAAATACCAAAAAAGTAATTAATGAAAAAGAAAAATTAAGATTTAATACAATTAATATACAATTTACCTTCCTTAAATATAGTTAACATTAATTACTGATATTTATCCACCCCTAAATTCCTCTAACCGTTTTTCTTTTCTCCTATTTTAATGCTTCCATTAAAAGTTTCCACCTTCATACATTACTTCTTTAAAAGTATTATTTTACACAAATCAAAACAAAAGAGGCATTGCTATGCTTTGCTATTTTCCTCTTTCCAACGCCCAAATAATTTCTGTATATTTTCTCTTTCAATTAGGTGTATAGCACACAATTGAGATTGTATATTATAAAATCAGTTAGATCCTATAATCACTATTGAATGCTGACTAAGCTTGTAAAAAACATATATATAACAATATATATACATAAGATACAAATAATATGTATGTGGGGCAAATGTGATATATGCTTTAACAAATTAGATGAATCTATAAATTAATAATTTTAAAAGAAGACGGAATTGTAGGATAATATATAGTATTTAATTTGTAATTTTATTAGCATAATATGTTAAGAAAAAAATAATTAAATTTTAGTTTTGTTCCAGTGTTGTCCATCCTACGATTATAATATAACATATATTGAAAATAAAACAACCAAAAAGAAGAATAAAATAGAGATCTGAATAAAAGTAGTTGAGTCATCTTATTCTTCTTTGTCACTTATACTTCTCTTTTTGTTCGTAAAAAAAAAAAATGCTTTCAGAGGTCATCCTCAAAGTCACTAATTGCCGATTAGTGTAATGATGTTAACTACATTTTGATGAACACATTTTCCTAGGATAATCTCACTTTTAATACATAAGATGAAATTAATTTATATACTCATTTCATACTTAAGTAATACTTTTATTTTGAGTTCTCAATGTATTAAATTGATATTAAAATTGATATCAATGAAGTTTCGCATATATAATATTTGTATTTAATGAGTTTTATGAATGTGACAATTGATGAGAAAAATTATGTTTTATGTTACATAACCTTTTTAAGTGTATGTAATGGATATTACGTACATGAAAAACAATCAACGTAAATGTTGAAAATAAATTAATTGATAGTTGTTTGATGTAAAAAAACAGTCAGCATTAATCATGATTGATACAACAAAAGATATATATTGCTATAAAATTCATTGTAGCTAAATATGAAATTTTTCATGGCTAAACACTTTAGCTATAATATTTGTTTTCGTAGCTTTCGTAACAAGATGTAGCGTGGCTAAAAGTTAGCTACAAACTTTACATGATCCATGACTAAGAATTCATACTTATTGCTATAAGAAAAATTGTGTTGTAGCTATGATGGTGTAAAAATTCTGTCACAAAAATTATACTTGTAGCAAGTGTTTTTTGTTCTTTTGCCACGACAAGTAAAATGTGTAGCTATCTTCATATTGAAGACATGGGATGTTAAATTGTAGCAAAAAAAATGAAGTTATTGGCCATGCAAATTTAAATTTTATGGCTATTTCTATGATTTAATTTGGTGGCAATAGTACTCATATTTAGTCACGAATTAAAAAGATTATAACTATGAATTAAAATACTTGCTACAAATATTTTTATATTATAGCTAAGAATCTATATCTATAGTCATAAAATACAAAACACTATAGCTAAATAAATTTATATTTGCTACGAAAAGCTAAATTTTTTAGCCATGTTCTTGATATGTGGCAACTGTAAGGAGTAATGTCTACCTACGAATTTAAAATATCATAGCTAAAATTACATATTTTTTTGTCACTTGATATAAATTGTAGCAAGAAAAAAAAATTCCATCCGCTATAAAAAAAGTATAATTATTTTCATGATAACTATGTATATTTTCCTACAAATTTTAAAAATTATAGCTAGTAATTCATAAATGTAGTTGAGAAATGACATAAAATTTATAAAAAATTATAGTCAAATATTCTAAATTATGTAATGATGCACTATATTAGAGAAAAGAATTAACAAAGGTTCAACAAAATCATTTAAAACAATAAAACATCATTTAACTCAAACATATTATTATACTTTTACAAAAAAAAAATAGTTGTTCAAGCCCTTGTCAATCTTGGTTCTCCATCACAAACTACAATAACAATTAAACACTCAAATAAGAAAATGATAAAATATAGTAGTTGCTTAAATGTTAAATTTAATTATTAATATGAATATTTTCTTTAAGAAAATACGTATTTACTAGATAAATTATATAAAATAATATAGATAAGTGCTTACAGCTAGATTTGCATCATATGACTATCGACCTTGAGTTGCAGTCATTCCTACCAATATCTGATTATAAACAAGTATTGATAAAGTGCAAAAATATAACTCCTTCATTAGTACAAATATGTTGTAAACACTAAATAGCTAATTTTATAAGAATTATATTATAAGCCAATTAATGAATTTCTAGTTCAATAGTAAGTCAATTGTATTGCTCCCAAGAGTGATTTCCTACTTTACTTCTTTCGTATTTTCTCTTTCACCCGCAATCGTATCCATAACTTGATCAAAATAAAAAATAAATTGTTGATAAATGTATATATTTACCTTTTCAAAAAAAAAAAAAACTAACTTACACTAAAAGGAAAAATAACATAAACAGACACCAACTTGACATATTTACACAAATCCTCCCTTACAAAGTAATTATAAAAAATTCAACAAATTATGTATGTTCGTTGAATGTATCGGAAGCTATTTATGTATCTTGATAGACTCAAAATCGAAAAAATGTAACATGAGCTAATTATGTATCTTGACAGACCAAAAAAAAAAATGTACCCAAAGCTAATTATGTATCTTTACAAAAGAAAAATGTATCTTCGTTGGGTGTATCGGAAGCTAATTATGTTTCTCAACAGATGCAACATATAAAGTAAACTATATATCATTTAAAATATTATTAAGTGATAAAAGTTTAAAAAGATACACATTATGTATATATTTATTAGCTTCGTGCAAAAATATCAAGCGTGCATGAATTTATTCTTACAATTCATGTGTTGAATACAAGAGAATTCAACTTATTCATGATCTAATTCAACATAAAGGCTATTTTAATCAAAACAACTAAGTGCTAGATAGAATCATTTACAAACAGTTTAGATTACTGTCTGATAGAGTTAGATCCAATTGAAGAAGTTCTATCATGTGTACTGCCTGATGCTATGATGTGAAATGGAATTGAGAAGTGTCAATCACTTGTTACTTGTTGGTCTACAGTAGGAACAGAGATTTTGGAATAAATACCTAAAATGCTCTTTCGTAAAAATGTATAATTATACACTAACTGAGACAACAATTAATGATGTGCCTTGTAAGTGGACGTATAGAAACCAAAATAGTAGTAGCTCTAGAGCATTAGTCCAGTTAGTAGTAGTGGATCACAAGCACGTAACTTTTGTGAACAATCTGCTAATAATATTAACTTTATACCGACATAGTCAGAGACTGTTATTTACTTTTAATATAGGCCGAGTAAAATGGGTCTGTCGTCCTCCTCATTATAGCCATCTAAAATCCATAGCATTTGGTTGAAATTTTGCTTCTCCAAATGCTTTCAATTCTTCATGATTGAGATTTAGAAGGCTACATAATATTGAGCACTAAGGATTATTAGCCCATTTTATGCCTGGGCACTTCTTTTATTTTCTTTATGACAATAGCGTAAGGCCAATACTACCAATTTTAGTTGCTATGCAAGAAATTTTGTAAAGAGAAGTTGATAACTTCATAAAACCAATACGACTACTCTATTTGGCACATACATTTTCTATAAGTTTCTGCACCAATAACTTTAAGAAATTATCTTAATTTTTTTATATGCTCTTATATCCACGTCTTCCAGCATTCTTGGGAGCAATACAAGAATCATATAATTGGCTTACCTATTAACTAAAGTGAGGCAACCCTTATTTTTGTTCGACTGTATGACTCTAAGGTATTAACTATGTTACGTGAAAGTTAAGAAAAACATACACAACCTACTTATAATAGTAACAATTTCGAGTGACTATCCAAAAACTTATTCACAATTAACTTCTAACAACACCCGACTACTCAGACATCATTGGTGAATAAAATTGTCTTTCAGGCAATCTATCAAACAGGTTACGGGGGTCACTTTGCTAGCTTAATTTAAGAAACAATGGTGAGTTGATAATCCTTCCAAAATGCTGGGAATTATAGTTCATTCATCCAAATTCAACTAACAACACCAGAATTTTATAATTTGAGTTCAAACTAAGCAAAATCCACACAAAAAAATAAGAGCTGAAAAGTTGCGAAGGTGACAATTTTTTTTGGAAAAAAAAGGAATATGTGGATACTGCATAATCTCGAAAGACCAAAACAAATATTTTCTAAATCATAATAAAAAGCAAGTAGAGAAAAAGATATGCAATTTACCTTTGAATGTAACAGGAACACAAGTTGAAAGAGAAAGGAGAAAGGGGCGTGTATTTTTTTCTTTCTTTTGACTATAGTTTTTAGGTATTTGACTTATTAATAAAGAAAAAGAATGAGTTAATTTAGGCATAAAATAATGAAAAAAGGCTCAAATATGCCACTGAACTATCAGAAATAACTCATTTATGCCATCCATTAAAATTTGGGCTCATTCATACCATCGCCGTTACAAAGCTGGCCCATCCATGTCATTACTTTTTAACAGATGATTTTTAAAAACAGTCTTGTCACGTGGCAGCTTATTAGAGGGTCACGTCATTTTAAAAAAAAAAAAATTTGATCCATTAAAAAAAATTCACACAACTTTTTGATCTATTGAAAATTAGTTTGATCTATGCTTTTAAAATTTGATTAATTTTTCATGAATATATTCTTAAAACATTCTCGTTCGATTCGTTTTTTTGTCATTTTTGACATATTAAGATTGTTTTCATATTTTACCTTTAATATTAATTATTTTTTTCTTCAAATTAATTTCAAATACAATAGTAAACATCATTTAATAAATATATTATAATAAAATAGTTATTTTAATTGACGGGCGAGTAACTAAAAGGAAACGGAGAGTATATACTCCACGCTTTTTATCACTTTATTTATTTATTTATTTTGAAAGATTCACGTTAACTAAAGCTTTTGTCATTTTTCAGTTGAAACTGAAGGAATATATAAACATCAAATATTATTATTATATTATTAATAGTTAACTTTTCATTATGCCAACTTTACGTATACTATATATGTTGGCATGTTGTCGTCTTCCTGTTTTTGCAATGATAAATGATGATGCATAAAGTGTTACGTACAAATGTTGAATGTTGATTAGGGGCGGCTCAACCCTTTAGGAGAAAAGGCGGCCGCTTAAGACCACAAAATTTGAGGGGCCTATTTTTGTTTAGTAATAATAAATTACAAACTTTAAGAAATATATTAAATACTATTTATAGAAAAAAAAAATTTATATAAAAAAATAAAATGCAAGGCCTCCGTTTGATTTTTGCCTTAGGCCATAAATTTACTTGAGCCGCCTCTGATGCTGATGATGTCATTTTATGCTTAATAAAAAAATAAAAAAGTAAAAAGTTACTTACATTCGGCTGACAAAATATTTCATGTATGCTAAGACATACTATATGCTTAATTAGAATAGCGTTTGGTTATTAATTTTAGAAGTAGATTTTTAAAAAAAAAATTCTTTAAATATTTGTTTGATCATGAAAAATTAATCAAATTTTAAAAGTATAGATCAAATTAATTTTTAATGGATCAAAAAATTGGGTGGATTCTTTTTAATTGATCAAAAAAAAAAATTAAAAAGAAAATTAACTTTTAAAAAAATGACGTGGCCCTCTAATAAGCTGCCACGTGACAATGTTGTTTTTAAAAATCGGCTGTTAAAAAGTAATGGTATGGATGAGCCAGTTTTGTAACGGCGATGGCTTAAATGAGCCCAACTTTTAATAGATGGCATAAATGAGCCATGGAGGGAATTTTTTTTACTTTTATTGTGATTTTTGTGTTAGTTGTTTCTTTTAAAATTTGATTTCATTAGTTTTTAATAAAATTAGAGGAATTTTTTGGTGAGTTCATCAATTTAATGAGGTGATTTAGGCATAAAATTAAAGGGAAAAGTTTGGAGGGAAATTTTTTACTATTATTTTAATTTTTGTATTATTAATTATGTGTTGATTCTTTTAAATTTTGATTTATCAGTTTTAAATAAAATTAGAGAATTTTTTTTGTAAATTTATCAATTTTCCTTCTAACTGAGAACAATTAAAAAAATATTACTTATTTATTTAAATTGTATTTAAAACTTAAAATCACTATTTAAATGACTTGAATTGCCTGTGAACTTTGTCATATCCGTTGCCTATTTACTCGTAGCTAATAAAAAATTGTTATCAATTCCACACTTAAATCTTATCTTTTTAGCAGTGATTAATTAAGAGTTTGAATCAAATAATAGTTATTCAATATATTTATACATTGAGCATAATAAAGAAAAGAACAGAGTTATGAATATAACACACACACGCATATATATATGTATGTATGTATGTATGTATGTATGTATACACACACAAATGTTTGGAAAACTGAATTAAATTGAATGATGAGTAATTATTATTACCCCAAAATATATTATTTCGATAGAATAAGTTTGAACCAAATAACACTTCTCAGAGCACTTAATCAAGATGAAATTTGACCTTGGATTAATGAAGTTAATTTTATTTAAATGTGATATAATTAATTAATCAAAACTAACTAGACATAACTCATATTTATTTAAATAATATTTGAAACTTAAAAATTAAAATATTGTAAAATTAAATTAATAGAAAGATTAACATCTCTGTTTAGGCTAGCTCGATAAGTGTATTGTTTCAAGAAAAGAATAATATATATATATATATATATATATATATATATAAATTTAATATAATTATTTAATCAAAATTAATTAGACATAACTCCGATATATTTAAATAATACTGAAAACTTAAAAATTAAGATATTATAAAATTGAATTGATAGGAAGATTAACATCTCTGATTAAGCTAGCTCGATAAGTGTATTGTTTCAAGAAAAGAATAATAAAGTTTGAATCAAATAACAATTATTCGTGTGTGTGTGTGTGTGTGCAATTGAATCGAATTAAATGATGAGCACCTATTATTACGCCAAAATATATTATTTTGATAGAATAAATTCGAATCAAATAACACAATTCTCAAAGCACTTGATCAAGATAAAGTTTGAGCTTTAATTAATAAAAAGATTAACCTCTCTAATTAAGCTAGTTCGATAAATATATTGTTTGATAGAAGAGGTCCAACTCAAAATTTTCAACACAAGATGAAGCACCTCAAGTCTTATGTTTCTCCTGGTATCAGCTTAAACATTTCACATCAGTCGTACTTACGTTTTTTAAATACATAATTAAATTGATGATAAATTATTATTCTAGTTACCATTTTTCTCAATCAATAAATTATTAAACGGAAAAGGGCCTAAAATGCCCTTCAACTATGTGAAATGGTGCAAAAATATCCTTCGTCTACCTATTGGGTCTAAAATGTCCTTCATGTCTACCTATTGGGCTTCAAATGCCTTTTTTGTCTACCTATTAGGGCTATTTTGCCTTTTTATTTAAGAAAAACATTATATAATACCACAAGTTATCTTTATTAAACTACATAAAATTCTTATCATTTTTATTTATATTAATCAGATAAATAGGGCACATATCATTTTTTCGTCATTCTAAATTGATCTGATAAATAAAAAGAAAAGCAACATAAATAGCCATTTTAAAAAAACTATTACATATACATAATCGTATTAGTTGGTTGTCAGATGTAGCATACAAAATATTTACTTTTATAACATATTCTAATATATAGAAAAATAATTATATATTAAATTCCTATATTTCTTATTTATTGCCTATTTTTACGGAGGCCATTGTTCATTCATTTTTTATATACTATATCAAAATTTTATGTTTTTCATTTTTATTTCCTGCTCTCATGATGCCTCCATAAAAATATATGGTATATTTATACCATAAAAATTCATGGTATATTTATATATTATACAAATTATATTTATATCATAAAAATACATGATATGTTTATACCATATAAATTATATTTATGCCATATAAATTATATTTATACCATAAACATACATTTTAGATATAAGAAATTTATACCATGTAATAATGAAAATTTATATTGGCATTTAATAAATATTTTTTTAACAAGAAAAGTAATTTCAACATAATGATATATACAATGGTTATTTATCCCATAAATTTTATAAAAAATATAATAATAATTTGACTTTGGCATAAATTATATTTATACAACAAAAATATATGGTATATCTATACTTCCAACATAATGATTTTTATTCCATAAATATTCATCCATAAAAAATTATGATTAACCCATTATATTAGAATTAAAAATACACTATAATAAAATAATATTAGATGATTAACATACATGAAAACAAAATGAAATATACACGAGCAAATAATGGAATACTTAGTTTATTTAAAAATATTTGAATTTGAATATAAGAGAGAGAAAGATTTGAAAGCAGGGATTATCTTTTCCACTTTAATTTGAAAATTGAAAATATATCTATTAAATTAAGGTGAATTGATAATTAGTTATAGCATTAAATTAAGAATTATAATTATATTTTCTAATTTTTTAAATGGCTATATATGTAGAAAAATATAAAATATTTTTGTAATATTAAAAAAGTACTATTATTTATGTAATTAAATTTTAAGGATGGTCATTCCATGTAATTTGTCTAAATAAAAGGATAAAATAGGCCAATAGATAGACGGAAAAGATATTTTAGACCCAATAGATAGGTGAGAAGGTTATTTTAGGCCAAATAGATAGACGAAAAGGGCATTTTACGCACAATAGGTAGATAAAGGACATTTTTGCACCATTTTACATAGTTGAAGGGCATTTTTGGCCCTTTTTCGATTATTAAATTAATTTGTTAGATATGACATTTGAATAAAAGAATACTATATGTATTACTCTGTTTGTTCACTTTCACTTGATCACGTTGGACTTTTAACGTCTATTAATTGATTTGCTACTTCTCTTACTCTTACTATTTTCTCCTTTTTATTGATTGCTATTTTATATGATCGGCATAATCTTTGAAATGACAGATCAATTTGGATTGATCTATGATTGAAAAAAATAGGTGAAGTCCTTGCATACACTTGTTGAAAAATTCTCATGTGATACTCAACTATTGATTTGTAGAAATTATTGGATGGTAAACATCTATAAAGTTACTCTACTTTTATTTGTGTTTATAAGGCTATCTTGCCTTTTATTTATGGATTATGATATTAAGTTTGAGAAGTTTCTCATGAATCTCAAAAAAAAAAAAATGTATCGACAAACAAGTTGTCACGGATCTCGACTTTTATTAAAGACAATTGATTGAATAGGTTAGGTAGTAAAGCTTTCGGTGGTTAATATTGATTATGTATTGATTTGATGAATAGGCATATGATCTTAAAAATTTGACTTTGCTTTTTTTACCTAATAATAAAGAACTTTAAATGGTTACTATCGTTATAACAAATTTTAACCCATGATAAAAATTAATTATTAGCTACCATATCAAATCACAACAATAATTTTACGGCTATATCATTTAGCCACTAACAAATGAATATAACTATTAAGTTACAACTTTATAACTTGAAAGAAAAAATATTTATTTAGCTTCAATTTTTGCTTCAATTAATTTATTGTGTCTAAAAGGTTATTATTACAATGGTAAATTTTAAATCATGAAAAAAATTAATAATTAGCTACAAAATTTTACCTAATAACCAAAAATCTATGATTATTTCATTTAACTATTGCCACAGTTTTTATAACTTGAAGCAAAATTATTTATTTGGCTACAATATTTTGTATCGAATAACTTCTTGTGGCTAAAGGATTACTATTATTACAATTACTTTTATCGCATGGCAAAATTTTATAATTAGCTACTGAATTTTACTGTAGCAAAAAAATTATAGTTATCGAGGTAATTATTGTCACGAATGTTAGCAATTGTAGAAAAAAAAAATAAGATTTAGCTTTTGTCACAATTATTTATTTAGCTACAATATTTTGTTTCAAATAACTTCTTGTGGTTAAAGGATTACTATTGTTACAACTGCTTTATCGCGAGGCAAAATTTTATAATTAGCTACCGAATTTTACTGTAACAGAAAAATTGTAGCTATCTAGGTAATTATTGCCATAGATATTAGCAATTATAGCAAAAAATAAGATTTAGCTTTGTCAAATTAGCTTTCGTGGCTAAGAAATTTGGTGAATTTTTAGATAGTCACAGAATTCAAACTTTTGTCGCTATTAATAAGTAATAGCTATGATTTTTAAATTCATAACTTAGATTCCGTAGCTATAAGTACATATTCTTGTAGTGGATATTATATTGGTGTTTGCTTTCTGGCAGAAGAAGATGAAGAACATTATATAAATACTATGTTAAATATAAAAAAATCAGCATACAATACTCATGTCAAATGTTACTAATTGCAGAATCAAAGTATATGTAATTTGATGTAGTTGATATCAAATTTAATACCTATTTGATGCGACTTATTTCATATCAATTTCATTCAACAGTGTAAAATACGAAACAAACATTAAAGTAGCATAACATTATATAAATACTATATAAATACAAAAAATAAACTTTGTTCATACCAACAATCTTAGAAAAATAAATAGTAATGATCGAGCACCAAAAAGTTAATTCAAATTATTAACTATATTAGAAAAACAAATAGTAAATAAAAAAATGATTCAATATCAATTTTTTTACTAATTTAATACAGAAAAAAATCAAATATCTGCAAGTTTGTATGTACTGTTATAATCCATGAATACAACTTTGTTACTACCACATCATATACATGCTTACTAGAAAAAATAAAAAGAAATAAAGATCGGGGATGACAGACATGATCACTAAGTGAGAAAATAACATATAAATGACCAATCATTCGGCAACAAGTACTAAGAATTCATTGATATGCATGTTAAAATGTGAATTTATCAAAAGAAGTCCACTTTTTTTAACGAAGAAGATGAATATCAACTATGAAACCCATTTTTTTTAACGAAGAAGATGAATATAATATGAAACCCACTTTTTTCATTCTTGTATTTTCAAGGGAAGAATATGAATATTATATGGAGACACAAATTTTAATAAAGTTTTGAAATGTTGAGTATTATAACGGAGAAAGAGAAAAGTAAGGTTGAATTTTAGAAAATTTGAATGGAGAGAGAGGTGATTCAGATACTTTTTCGGAACATTAATTTGATTTACACGTAATCTTCTTTCAATAAAGTTATCTGATAAAAGTATGTAATCTTTTAAATAAAAAATAACATATATTTACCATGATTATCAACACACAATTTAAGGAAAATATTGATTACAATCCTATAAATATGGAACTGATTTTAAATTATATAACTAAAAATAAATTTTAAAAATATAATTAAAATAATATATCTTTTAATAAGTTGCTATAACTTGTAACTAAATTGTTATTAATGTAATTATCTAAAAATGTTGTCAGAAATTATTATTTTAGATCTAATAATATTATAGGGAATAATTTTCTCTATAAAAATTAAGTATGGAAAGAAAATATAGTACAATAATAGTTTTGAAATGATATTAAAATAATAGAGAAGAGAAACAATAGTAACAAATAATACGACAATCAAAATAAAGAAACTGCAGATAATAATTAAATAGTACTCGTATTAATCAATATGGATGTGCTGAATTCAACCAAAGATTATCCTATGTTCAAATTTAATTATGGTATGATTGTTGAGTTAACCATTAACGTTTATGTAAGGTTCTTAAATTAATTTGATGAGAACTCTTTTTTTTTTTTTTTTTTTTACATTAAAAGCAATTGTCTGCACGTACAAATTCATCAACTACTAAGTTATGCATTGCAACTGAGGACCATTCTGAGCATACCTATCATTTTTGAAGGGTTTCTTCTAGTTGCAGGTAAGAGAGTAGCTTTCTGTATGACTTTATGAGGAAATTAAAATTTGACAACAAAGAAATAGAAAACCTAACTGTGAAGTTGACACCTATGTGTTTTCCTATCGATCATATTGTTTACCCTTCCAGTCATACTGTACTATATTTCCCCAGTACGAAGTCGTCTTTATTAGAGAAGGGTGGAGTTACACTTGGAGTAGGGGAGTTCATTCGAATTTCTTTCAACATAAAATTATACGTACTATATATACATGATTAAAATTATTTTTTATGTATATATAATAGATGTCAAACCCCCTTCGATTAATCCGTGTGTTAACCCTCTTGTTGAAAATCTTAACCCCGCCACTAATTAGGGAGCATTTTATTTCCTTAATGTGGAACTTTTCGACGCGAATTTAGATTTAATCGGACTTTAATGCGGATATTGGACACCGAATAGGACCCCACCCTCACCACATCCAGTGGCAGAGCCACCTTTGCTCCAGGAGGATCATCCGAACCTTCTTTGACGAAAAATTATATTGTTTTTATACTATTTTTACATGATTAAAAATATTTTTTATCCGTATATAGTAGATGCTGAACCACCTTCGACTAATTCGTATATATACTTCTGAACCCCTCAATAAAAATTCTGGCTCTGCCACTGACCACACCCCAAAAAAAACATATTTTATGATTATTTTAGTTTTATATTTAATTTAAAGTAAATAATCTATTACATAATTAAGAATGTATTAATTTTTTGGGTAAATTTACCCTTATTTAAATAAATTGGCTAGCTATAATCCAAAAAAATCATATTAAATAGATACTACTAAACAGAGGGTAATTTAGTGAAGACCTCTAATTTTTTTTAGGAGTGAGTGAATTCTTAATGACCAAGTCAGCTGAAGAGGCCTAGTCTGATATATAATCAGGTTCAAATTGACTTCATTTAAAAATGTCACTTCAGGCATTCTTAGATGAAATGAAATCAATAATAATAAGAAGAAGAAAAAAACATAAACACTAAGTCTTAAATTGTTGAATAAATTGAATGGAAAAGACCTTTCTTAGCGCATCATATATATTCTGCTTTGACAAATAAGAGTTTACAGTGAAATCAATGAACGACACAACCTGATTAGATGCGTGGATCGGTAATTAAATAATTTACCACTTAATAATTTGTGAAAATTCACAATAGATTGCAAAAATATGTT
>NC_061116.1:194165821-194322737 GCF_002878395.1 Capsicum annuum | reverse complement strand
AACTCACTTAAAAAGTGAGTTATATAATAAAAGTTGCAAAACTTATTTTTTAAGTAAGTTATATATTTTTTTCTACATAAGTTACTTACGTTACTCACTTTTTTTCTACATAAATATAATAAAAATTATATAAGTTACTTTATAGAAACTTACATATTATGTGAACAATCAATTTATATTTTTAAAGTTTTAATTTTAAAAATAAGACCAACTAATACGAAATGAAGAGAGTAAAACTCACTGATTATGTGAGTTATTTAAATATAAAATAAGTAAAAAAAAAAGAGTTATCCATTGAATATAACTCTTAAAATATGTGTGATAAGTGCATAACTTTATTAGTGACATGAAATATGAATATAATGCTAAAAATATATGAGTTATGCAGAAAGTTGACATGTTTATCAAAATTATTTGTCAGTCATAAAAAATACTCTTAGAAAAAGTGTAAAATAGGCAAAAAGCATATTTTTGTATGTGATAAAGGAAAGAAATAGGGAAAGTTTAAAACAAAATGCTTTTTTTTAGTCAACAAATTAAAGAATAAATTTAGTTTATAGAATTAAGTGGTTGAGAACTTTTTGTTCCAAGGACCTGCTAATCAAATCATTAAACCACAACCACAGTGCTCATTGTTTGGCCATGTGTTACGTCCAAAAAGAAAATAACAATTACACAAAAGCTATATATAGACCACACCCTTGCTGGCAAAATTGGAAAGATGAGTTCATTAAAGAATAATAGTTTTTAGATTCAAATTATCTGTGGTAATTTTTAAAGATATCTTAAATTATTTGTTAGCACTTACAAGTTTAAGAAAAAATTAATTAATTTTTCTCATTTGTTTTTAGTAGAAATTGTTCTTAAAGACAATAAACACCTTAATAAAGTAACTATTTAATGAAGAATGATTATATCATAACAGATAAATGAGTATAAATAAAATAATTAAAGTCTCCTCCTAATTAATGTTTTTGTAAGTGACATATAAAAGAGAAACGGATAAATAATTTGTGACAGAGAAAGTATATGTACAAAACTATTTTTCTTTCTTTTTAATTTGCAATTTTGTATTAGAAGTTTGTAAAGGAACAAATCTATATCAGTTTAACTATTTTTTAGGTTAGAAATAAAACAATTCGTTATGATTTGAGTGATAGGAATGAGTTCATCATGCTATGGCCTAAAAATGTTCCCACTAGCACTTATTTGATGGGCACGATTAATATATAAATTCTTTGGTATAATGACTTCACATTCTGTGATGTGAAATAAAAGTTTCTATTCATCAAAACTTTCGTCATGTGTAAAATTTGGAAAAGTATCGGATTAGTCTATTATATTGAATGTAATTTTACCTCACATTTTAGAGGGTGCTTCCACAGCTTAAACCCATAACCTCTTTTAATCACATGACAATAATTTTATTAGTTCTGTAAATCATATAAGAAAAAAATTCTCTTGTTTTACTTTCTAATATATTTGTTTTACATACACTCCCCAATTTATATCAACCAGTATTTACCTTTTATACCATTTGGAATGTCATAAACGTATTTTCTATTTTATTTTCAGGCTCTTGGGTAACTGAATTTATTATTTACAACTAAAAATTACACAAATACATAATTTATGTTTCTAATATTACAAAAAATTCCAACTCCATCAAAATATGACAGAAAATTCATGAGGAGTTGAGTTTCTTTCACCGCTTTTCCCCCTAAAAATAAGGTTTCAATCAAGCACCGGTTACCATCTTCAAATCAGCCGTACTTGATTCCAACGGTTAACATTCAATTTTAACTAAATCTCTTTTTATCATTCTGATTTTTAAGATTTGAGGTTAGTAATTTTTCTTTAGCATTTAATTAATCAAAATTTGGAGATTTTCGAATGAACAAATTGTTGCATGTTCTTACTAAGTTATTTTTTGGGTTTCTACTTTTCGAAAATTTAGTTGTTATATCTTTATTGTACTTTTTTCGTTTAGAAATCGTCTATTTGAAGTACTAAATTAATAACTTAGTACTTAGTAAATGAATGATTCTCCTTCTTTTAGTTTAGGATTAACTGAGTAAAAGCATAATGAACCAACAAATTTGGTAGTTGGGTTTGTTTCCGGAATTTTTGATTACAAGGAACCTAACTTTGATGAAAATAGATCTAAATATCGTAACGACCCCATCAAGATGAAAAAGATTAAAAAGGTTGCTGCTGGAAAGTCGAAAAAAGCAATCGGAGAATTCTCAAGAAAACCCCAAAAAGATGATACTGCACGTCCATATCTACCTAAGGTATATATGATTTTTTTGTTTTTAATATTTTTTTTATATTTGTTATGGGTGTATTTTATTTTGTTTCAGTAATATAAGGTTTTAAAACAGTTAATTATTATGGGATGGTTGTTAGTTGTTAGGTAGATCATGAATTTTTTTATTAGTTTGAATTTCTGTCATAATTTGTTTGTGGAAATACAAAACAAATCTTTGTATATGTTGAGCATATACATTTTTGATGATGTGTTTGTTTGAAATACATTTTTGGTGATGTGTTTGTTTGAACTACAATGATCTATATAGTTCATATAGATAACTGATTAATGGGTGTTTGTACATTAGTAAGTATAAGTTGTACATACATTATTGAGCACATATACATAAGTTATGTTAGTCATTATGTTTTATTATGTTAATTTGATCCACTGAACATTTAATGTGTATATGAAAAATAAATACATAAACTACCATATGTTATTAAACTACTACTGAGATGTCTAGTTCATATACATCAAATTTGCTTTCTATATGTGTTTAATTTTGATTTGGGCAGTTGAGGCAATGAACATCTTCTATGTATATATTAACATATAGGCTAAAGTCATCGATTGTCACGATCCGAGCCGAAATCGTGGCCGCGACGAGCATCCCGAACCATGAAGGCCCGAGCGCCCTTCACTTTCTGGACATCATACACATGTTCACATAATCCAAAATGGAATTCATAACTTCTAACAATATCTAACAACAATATGCGAAATCTCTAATATATAGAAACTAATATCTTGTCTAAAACTGGGACAAGGCCCCCAGTAGACCATAAACAGACGAAAACAACAAAATCTGAAAGTCAGGCCTTCCGGAATAGAGAAGGCTCACCAACTGCAACTTCTTACCCAGTCTCGCCTATTGCTGAACGGACCCCAGGACTATGCCTCAGATCCTGAGATAAAGGGGGTCAATACATATGTACTAGTGCGCAGAGCAATCCAAAATAATGTACTTTAATAAATAACATAAGTGAGAGCATTTTATGAAAAAAATACATCATCATAAACCTTTTGGAAATCCATGGGCATAGTAAGTAAGCCTTTAAAAAAATAGTTCTGTCAATCACTCAACATTTTTGTCTTAGTTATGATGCTAGGTGGTATACCCTACAAGTCTAATATTCCACGGGCTATATGGAATCCATCATTGACTCGGCGGGTAAGCCCCCAACCCAAGTTTGTCGCAAGAGTTGGAGTTTCTGATTCTGATACGCCACATGGCACTAGGCCAACGTATAATCTCTCTTGGGGAAATAATAACACATATTGGCAAAACACAGTTTTGGAAAATGAGTTATCTGAACTCGTGCCTTCTTCGGGGTAACCACCTAACATCTCTTAAGCCCATTTTTAGCCTTTTTCTAAGCATGCATCTTTCTGAAATTATATTCTAAAAGAAATCTGAATGAAATCTGACTTATGTTCTATTCTGAGTATGTTACGGCATAATCTGTTTTGATATCGTCATACCAAGACTTGCAAGTTGTATTTCTAAGTCATACATTATCATGTTACAGTCTTCTCTTCCAAAACAGTATTTTTAGACCACTAATTAGTCAAACAATAGAAGAGGATATGTATAGTGAAATTCATGAAAATAGAGTCAAGGATCCTTAATTCAATTCACAAACACATGGTGGTCAAGTATCTTGTAACAAATCATGCACTTCTCTTTAAATCATCACTTTTATTTGTGCAATTAAGAAAGACACCCTCTCTTTAAGTCATCATCAAAACCAAGTCAACAAATAATAGTAAAAATATTTAGGTCATGCTTTTCAATACACAATTGAATAATTCATAACGAGAGAGGGAGAATAAATCTTCGTGCTCTTAAATCAAGTTTCAAACATTCCACCCACATATAAACATATATGAACGAAAATTGAATTTAAGGGGGAAATGCCTCAAGACCAAAACTTTATCATAAATAAGGTTTCATAATGCATAATTGTAATTGTAAATCCAAACCCCTTTGTAAATATTAAGATAATTTCACCATGCCCATGTAGTTTAGAAAATCCCACGTACCTTAAGTTTCTTAGCTTAAAGGATGAAACCCTAACTTTGAAACTTTCGTGAGACTCTTGAACTTGAAAGGCTTTTGAATTCTAGATTACTTGGAGGAGAAGAGTTGAATTTTGTTCTTGGGAAAGGGGAAGGTTTTTACGTGAGTTGATTGGAAGAAGATGGTTAAATAATGCCCTTTTGGGTGTTATAATTCATGCTTTGCACGTTTGGGTTGTGGGGAAAGGACCAAAGTGACCCTTGACCTTTAAGAAGCTAAAAATATGGGGGAATAGCCCCCGCATCGCAACCCCTAGTTGGGTCAAGCAGACATCGTGATGCGACCCCTATTTGGGTCAAGCAACCCTCGCATTGTGGGGCTATCGCTACCCCTTACTGCCTCACAAAAAATGGCATAACATTTCACTCGGTTATCAAATTTTTACAAAATTGGTATCGTTGGAAAGCTAATTCGATTATTTATAATTTGGTGGGTCTTAATCTGCCAAATTCTATATATACAAAAAGTTATACTCATTCAAAGATAACCTTTGTAGAATCAAATTCCAAACTTTGGATAAATCATAGGATCCTAGCTCAACTTGGCTCTAAATGATTTCTATGAATATTTTTAACCTCATGAGCACTTCACACCCTAGGATAAATATCATGACTCATGTATTCAAAATATATCATGGGATTAGAGTTTACGAACGTAGGAACGATGATTCAATTTCTAGCTCAAAAATACGCGGTGTTACATTATCCCCCCTTGGGATCATTCATTCTCGAATGATGACTCAAGACACAAAAGTAATGATTTCAAGCACTATATGAAAAGGAAGGAGTAGTATAAGAGTTGTACCTACCATATCACCATCCACAGTATCAAAGAGGTTTGGGTATCTAGTTCGCATGTCATCTTCTGACTCCCAAGTAGCTTCCTCAGTTTTTTGATTCTTCCACAACACCTTAACTGAAGCTATCTCCTTACTTCTTAGCTTCCAAACTTGGCAATCCAAAATGGCATCGGGTTCTTCTTCATACGATAAGAAGTCTTTCACATTGATCTTCTCTATAGACAACACTAGGGAATGATCTCCAATGCACTTCTTCAACATGGACACATGAAATACTGGATGAACAGAAGACGGGATGGAGGGCAAATCTAACTCATAAGCAACCCCACCGATCCTCTTCAAAATCTGATACGGTCCTAATGAGGACTAAGCTTCCCTTTCCTTCTAAAATGCATGACTCCCTTCACAGGGGAGACTTTAAGAAACGCCCAATCACCAACCTCAAATTCTACCTCCCTTCTTCTAACATTGGTATAGGATTTCTAACGACTCTGAGCTGTCTTAAGTCACCCTCTAATGATATTCACCTTCTCCATTGCCTGATGAACAAGATCAGGCCTGAACAATTAGGTTTCACCTACTTCAAACCATCCAATTGGTGATCTACATCTTCTCCCATAAAGTACTTCAAAAGGAGCTATCTGAATACTGTCATGGTAACTATTATTGTAGGCGAACTCTATCAATGGCAAATGATTTACCCAACTATCTTTGAAATCAATTACGTAGGCTCTCAACATGTCTTTAAGTGTCTGAATGGTATGTTCATCTTGCCCATTAGTCTGGGGGTGAAATTCAGTACTAAGGTTTACTTAGGTACCTAAATCTCTTTGAAAAGACCGCCAAAAATGTAAAGAGAATTCGTACCTCGATCGAATATAATGGACATTGGTACACTATGCAAATGGAATATTTCCTCAACATACAGCTTGGCATAATTATCTCCTGAATAGTTAGTCCTTACAGGCAGAAAGTGAGCTGACTTTGTCATCCGATCTACAATCACCCAAATGGAGTCATATTGGTTTTGTGTCCTCAGAATCCCAGTGATGAAGTCCATATTGATTATCTCCTATTTCCATATAGGCAAGTCTATTTCTTGGAATGTACCACCTGGTCTCAAATGTTCTAATTTGACTTGTTGATAATTCAAACACTCAGAAACAAAATTAGCAACATCACGTTTCATGTTGTTCCACCAATAAATTATCTTAAGATTATGATACATTTTTGTAGAGCCTGGATGAACAAAATACCTCAAAGTGTGAGCCTCATTAAGACTTCTTTCCTGCAATCTATCCACATTTGGCACACACGGCCTACCCTGATACCTTAAAATCCCATCACCTTTTGTTGACCAATATCTTTCTTAATCTGCATCAAGATGGGGTCTTCTACCTAATTTTCCTTAACTTTAGCACATAGGGAAGATTTAGCTATCTCATGAACAACTTCCCCATCTTTGGAATCAAACCCCTAAAATTTTAAGCCAGTGAATATCTTTCACCATCTCTCTTTTCCCTTTCTCAACATGAGAAAGACTGACCATTGAAAATCTGCTAAGGGCATCGGCTACTACATTTGCCTTGCCCGAATGATAGTGCAGGCTCATATCATGTCCTTCAACAATTCTAACCACCCCCTCTGCCTGAGATTAAGTTCTTTCTGCGAGAAAACAAATTGCAAAATTTTGTGGTGAGTAAATATATCAACATGTACACCATACAAATAATGGCGCCATATCTTAAGTGCGAACACCACTGCTGCCAACTCCAAGTTATGGGTGGGGTAATTTCACCCGTGCACCTTCAACTGCCTAGATGCGTAAGCTTTTACCTTACTATGCTGCATAAGTACACATCCAAGTCCCACCCGGGACATATTATAGTAAACAACAAAACCCTCTGTACCCTTGGGAAGAGTAAAAGTAGGTGCGGTAGTCAACTTTTCTTTTAGTTTCTCAAAACTACTTTCACATAAGTCAGACCACACAAATTTTACCTTTTTCTGCGTCAACTTAAAAAGTGGAGCAGCTATGGAAGAAAAACTTTCTGCGAACCTTCTGTAATACCCTGCCAAACCCATTTGGTTGTCAAAGTAAAAGAAAAATAGGATAAGGATCCTAGTTTAGTGAAGCTGAAAGAGTCAGTCAGAGATCAGAAAGTAAAGTTTTTCTTCCCAGGGGGAGATAGTGTATTGTGTTGCCAGGGTAGATTATATGTCCCATGTATTGATGATTTGAGATAGAAAATTCTTACAAAAGCGCATGGTGTGCGTTACTCGATTCATCCAGGGGCCACAAAGATGTACCATGATCTGCAGAAGATCTATTGGTAGAATTGGATGAAGAGAGATATTACAAAGTTTGTAGCTAAGTACTCCACACTTCAGTAGGTAAAGATTGAACATCAGAAGCCTAGTGGATCTATGCAGGAGTTCAATAGTCCCATATGGAAGTGGGAGGAAGTGAATATGGATTTTGTGATAGGTTTGCCTCGTACTTGTTAGCAACATGATTCTATTTGGGTCATTGTAGACAGGATGACCAAATCAACCATTTATGCCAGTCCATACATCTTATTCAGCCGAGGACTATGCCAAGCTCTATATCAGAGAGTTGGTTAGGTTGCACGGTGTTCCATTGTCTATCATTTCAGACAGATATACTCAGTTTACCTCTCACTTTTGAAAAGATTTTCAAAAGGGTATTGGTACCCAAGTTCACGTCAGTATAGCCTTTCACCCTCAGATAGATGGGCAGGTAGAGAGGACCATTCATACCCTTGAGGATATGTTGAAAGAATGTGTAGTTTAATTCAAGGGCATTTAGGATGACCACTTGCCTTTGATTAAATTCGCCTATAATAACAACTATAATTCTGGTATCCAGATGGCTCCATTTGAGGCTCTTTATGAAAGGAGATGTAGATCCCCGATTGGTTTGTTTGAAGTAGGTGAGGCAATGGTAGTAGGACCTGACTTGGTGCTTAAAGCTCTAGAGAAAGTACAGTTAATCAGGGAGAGGCTCAAGGCGTCCCAGAGCTGACAAAATTCACATGCGGATATGAGGAGGAAAGATCATGAGTTTGAGATTGGTGATTTTATGTATCTAAAGATCTCTCCCATGAAGAGAGTAAAGAAGTTTGGTAAAACGGGAAACTTAGTCCCCGATATATTGGACCTTACAGAATTCTCAGCCATTTAAAAAGGGTAGCTTACGGCTTGAGTTGCCTGCAGACTTAGCTTGAGTACATCCAATGTTTCACCTCTCCTTTCTAAAAAAATGCATTGGTGACCTAGTAGTTGTAGTCCCCTTAGAGGGATTAAATATTTAGAATGATCTTTCTTTCGAAGAGGTCCCAGTCTAAATCCTCGAACATCAGGTTCGGAGACTAAGGAACAAAGAAGTTTCCTTGGTCAAAGTTCTTTGGAAGAATCAGTCAGTTGAGGGAGCTACTTGGGAAGCAGAAGTAGATATGCGGACCAAGTATCCTCACCTTTTCTATGCAGACTCAAACTCAGGTTGAGGTAGTAATCTTCTTAGAATTTATCTTTTCCTTGCTCAGTTTCAGCTGCATATTCTCGTGTCAGTCATGCATTCACAAAACCAGTCCAGTCATGCCTTTATGAATTAGTTCAGTCAAGTAATCATGCTTCAGTTGTGCATGTTCGGTGTGTAAACTCAGTTCATCAGTGTTTTCAACTTAATCAGACACATTAGAGGATGAATTTTCCCAAGGGGGAGATATTATAATACCTCGCACTTTCCTAACTCAATTCAGCTCTTAGTGTATGAGAGTTTCTATGTATAACTTTCAGTACACTTAGAATTTACCAGATTAAGACCTACCAGATGGCAGGAAATTGAATTAGCTATCCAAAGATATAAATTTTACCCGAATCCAACATCCGAGTGAGAAGTTATGACACTTTTAGTGAAACAATATGTCAAATTGAGCAGCACCGCATCACGCTGACAGGCCAAATGACATTCATTAGTTTCCAATGAATCACCGCAATAGTACCACATCACAGTGAAGTTCCAATTCCCAATTGGCATTTTCTAGTGTGTCACTTTCCAGTGAGGCTCCACGATACCTCCGTGTCGCGACAAAGTTCATTTTCGCACACTTCCTTGGACTATACTAGTTGAAAAAATCTAGTGGCTCACCATGATTGCACCACATCGCGGTGATGGACAAAATTAGGATTTTAGTGACGGAAATCTAATTTTTTTTCAAGGGTAGTTGGGTCTTTTTCCATGACCCTAATCATCTCTAAGCACGAGATTAATGCCCTAATAACCTAATGACTCATTATTTTATTCAATTTCCCTCAAATCAAGAATATTCTCTCAAAATAGCAAACTCTAGCCTTTAAGAATCAAGCTCAATTCTTAACGTATCCACTAAGAAACCTCAAGAACTCAACTATTTAGGTATGTTAGGTGTTCATCCTTGGGTTTCCTTCCACCCTTGGATTTCAAGAACTTTTTTTTCAAGATTTAAATTATGGTTTATATTCTTAAATTGAATTGATCTCACGTATGCGTTGACTTTATGGATTTTAAAACAAGAAGAATAAGAATTTCAAGTAAATAAACTAGTATGTATGTTTATTTATGTACTCCTCTGGCCATAACCCATGATTTGTGAATTGAATGTTGTAATCATAATAATCCCATGTTATTTTCCTCATGTTCAAGAACCATACTCCCCAAGTGTTTGATAGAATGTCTATGTGAATTGAATAGTGTAATCATGATATGTTAGCATGTATTTCTCATTCATGTACAAGTTCATAGCTTCCAAGTGTTTGACAAAATGTCTCATTGAATGAATTGTGAACAATTGGATATTATTATGCTTTCAAGATTGTGTTATGTCTTATTATTGATGCTATTGAGTCCCGGGGGTATTCAATACCTGAAATCTAGTTGTTTACTTACATTATAGAAGTCATGGGATAGTCTTAGTAATGTCACGATAGTAGCATTCATTCAGTCTTCACAATCATCATGAGTTCAGTTAAGTTAGTCAAAAAATGATCAGTTCCAGTATCCTTTCAGTTGGGAATAGGATTCAGCACCAAGCAAACATAGAGATGTGGGATCACCTGCCAGTTGAGGGTATGGCCCATAGTAGAAATCTCTATGTTTTAGAACTACGTAGCTAACGTAGGTTGAGATGTTAACCTGCCAGTTTAGGGTTGACACATATCCCATCGGAGCACCTGCTAGTAGAGGGTGACTCCTTATTTCTTTAGGACAACACTATAGTGGATCCACACAACCAGATGTTAGTACCCTTGGCACGATATTGACATCCTTCCAACTGGGGTCACAAGTTGGACCCTAAATTAATTTACATCAGGGTATGTTAGTTAAATAATCACTCTCACCATTTCAGTTTTAGTCTCAGTCTTCAGTAGAGAGCTCAGTCAAGTTCTACAGAACCATGGCTAACCAGTTATCAAATTTTTGCAGTTATCAGATATTTAGCCATCAAAACTCAACATTCAGTTTCAGTATGACCTCAGATACAGTATATATGTATATGCACAATATTATATACTTATTATTTACTGCAGTTTTAGTTTCTCCATGTACTCTCATTCAGTTACTCTATGTTATTTAGTCAGTTATTTTTCATGCATATGAGCCCATGCGTATCAAAATCTCTGCTCTTGGAGTTGAAGATATCAATTTTGTTGTTGCTCATGAACGATCAAAAATTAGTTTTACTTTATGTTTCAAATCAATGCATGATGGAACGATGAGGTATTTAGACTTTTTAATTTTATAAGCTTTCATATTTTCTTAATTTTGTAGTGTATGTGAATTACCAGAATGTTTATAGCTGCCTATATGGAAAGTTTATCTGGAATGTATATAGGTGCCTATCTGGAAAGCTTATGAAGGTGTTGCACATATATTTTTTAATACATATACATAAGTTATGTTTGTTAGTATGTTTTTTATGTTAATTTGAGTCACCGAATATTTTCACGTGTATATGACACACACACATAAATTATCATATGTTGTTAAACATGTAATGAGATGTCTAGATCATAGACATCATATTTGCTTTCTATAAGTTTTCAATTTTTACATGTGCAGCTGAGGCAATGGACATCATCTATGTATATAGTAACATAAACGTTAATTGTGCTTTGTTGTTTGAAGTGTTATTGAATCCATAGTTCACACACTATGTGACAAGTATGTTCAAATGCTAATGTTTTACGACATATGTATATTAGTACATGTTATGTATATTAAAATCAATTTGATAGATACCAATTCCCCATTGTTACGTATATTTCCATTAACAAATATGTTTATTTGTACTCATATAACTTATTATAAACATATAAATATGTTAAAAGTTTGTCAGTGTTTAACATAATCAAGGGATATTGCCTGCCATCTGGGTTACCATGTCACCTAGTTGATGAGGTGTATGCTACCGTCAACTGTAATGAAAAGTTTCACTGGGTATTAGCTTTTATTGCTCTAAAGGATAGATACATACGTATCTATGACTCACTATCCAATTTAAGAAATATAGATAAATATCACACATTCAGGTAGAAAAGGAAGAACTCAAAGTAAGTACAAATTGAAATCAATTTAACGTTATTTTTGCCCATTAGCTTAGTCCAAATTGATGTTTTCAAATTTAATCTTATATATCTTCTATAACAAAATCAAAATGAACATGATTTGAAAGGTCAACTATCAGAGATAAACCATCACAAGATCAAGTTGATGAGACGGATATCATACCAAATGTTGAAGACAAAGAAAAGGGGGTACTTTTTGTAATTACGCATTTTACATATCATAGATTGATGTTATCAAATTTTTTCTTAATCATATACTATATTAATTTTATCTATACAGAAAGTGGGAGATGTCAAAACAGGAAATGTACCATCTAAAAATGATGTTGAAGATATTTCTATCGTTAATTTCTTAAAATAAAAAGAAAAATTGAAAACCTATAGAAAGCAAATATGATGTATATGATCTAGACATCTCATTACAAGTTTAACAACATATGATAATCTATGTGTGTATGTGTCATATATACGTGAAAATGTTCGGTGTATCAAATTAACATAACAAAACATATTAACAGACATAACTTATGTATATGTACTAAAAAATGTATGTGCAACACCTTTATAATCTTTCCAGATAGGAAGCTATATACATTCCAGATAAACTTTTCAGATAGGCAGCTATATACATTCTGGTAATTCATATACATTACAAGATTACGAAAATATGAAAGCTTAAAAAATTAAAAAATCTAAATACCTCATCATTCCAACATGCATTGGTTTGAGACATCAAGTAAAATCAATTTTTTGATCATGCATGAGCAACAACAAAATCAATATCTTCAACTCCAAGAGCAGAGATTTTGCTTTATAGTGATCATCATTCATTTTTCTATTTAAAAATTAAATTTTTATTAGTACAAAAAATTAGTACACTGATTGACAAAAAAATTTCAGTTTAATAATGATAAAAACTTACTTTTTAGCATGAAACATCAATAGACCTTCCTCAACCTACTGTTTGTACTCTTTAATTACACCCCTTGCCATATCTTCAGATATTAGGGAATCATCAAATGCGAATTTCTATTTCATTTCTCCAATTTGATCCTCAATGAATTTTGAACCAGAAGAAAATTCTATCAAGTATGGTGACTTGAAAACTTTGGATTTAGTCCTGGTTCTCTTAGCAGGGGTTTTGACAGCTTGATGAGCCGCAACAACTGTATCAGGGAAAGCTGGAGGAAGCTGACTATCAGAGATGTGGTGCTGGTTCACGATTTATTCTGCCGGGGCGACGACTTCTAGAGGTACATCATCCACTGGTGTTGCAATAACTTCCAATATGGCATCTAATTCATCTTGAGCAGATTCAGGAAATGTACTCGAGTAATCATCCTAACAGTAAATATTATGTATGTAGTGTTAGTTTTGGTTTAACAAATTAGTAAATGTAGTGTCATGTGTGAAAAATTAGACATGTAATTCTAAAAAAATGATATTATGAATTAACCCATTGATCTTTATGGGTGTACACAGTATTAGATGTTCCAACATTTGTATTATCAGGTTTCAAATTTTCCACAGCTTTGACAGAAGCTTCTAATATGACAGTCTCAATATCAGCACTAACTCCTTCAATATTCTTGAAGAGATAACATAAAATATATACAAAAGTAAGTCATTTTATAGTTTAAATTGTAAGCGTTAAAATATGATATTTTTAACATATTTGACCTATATATAAAAAAGATGACTTCATGTATTTACCTTGTGATCTTTATGGATATGCACAGTACTAGATGTTTCAATATTGGAGTTATTGGATTTCTGATTTACCACAGATTCGACAAAAGAATCTAATGTGGTAGTTACAATATCCTCACTACATCCTTCAACATCCTTGTATAGATAACATAAAACATATACATAACTATAGTTCATTGTTTTAAATGTAAGCATTAAAATATTTAATGTTTAACCTCAAATTATTGTTTTATAGGACTGTTGTTCCAATCAAAATAAGTTTCCTCCATTGTATCATCATCAAACTCTATGCCTATTGATTTATTAGTGTTGCCGATAACGGACGAATAAAAAATGAGAATTGCATTGTTTAATAAAGCCTCCAAAATTTTGAAGTGTTGCTTATGTATATTAAAATAACATACATATAACATATCACATATACATTGTAATTCTAATAGAAATTTTAGGCATAATATTCAATTTGCACCACATTCTCAGCTGAAAAAATAACATAACATTAAAGAATGAGAAAAGACATCTTTTCTCGCCTGAACTTGTCCGCCCAACTCACTTTAGCACTTAAACTTAACTTTCATTTATTTAACCCCCTTAACAACTTTCAAGTGAATTAAATTCACCCCTCTAACTGACGTGGCCAAAAAAAGTGAGTGAATTTTTTTATCTAATTAAAAGAAAATCTAGAAAGGGCATGTCTTTTCATCTTCTTCATCACTCTCCTTTCCCACCCCACCACCACCCCACCTCCAACACTCCATTTTTTCATCTTCTTTATACCTCCACTGCATTTTTCATAATTCCCTTCCTATCAAGTCTTAATTGATCAAAAATTTCATTTTCGACAATCAAAAGGACTTCAAGATTGATGAACAAGTTTGGTTCTTGCCCAAGAATTTCATGTCATGTGAATACCATCTATGTCATTTCTGAATTTGGGATTGTTTATGCCATTTTTGTAGACATTTTTGAGTAAAAGATTGAAAATTTGGAAGTTTTGACATTTTGGGTTTTGGTTAGTGTAAAAAAATTTGGATTTGAGATTCTTTTGTGTATTGATGTGTTTTTGCGATCATGTACTTGTATTTAGTCCATTGTTGAATTTTCTCAAGTTAATTTTTTATTTGATGAAGAAAAAAAAACTCATTGAAAAGCTTGCAACAATGGTGAAAGAAAGAGAAAAGAGGGTGCTTTTCTATGAAGAAGAAAAAGAAGGAGGAGGAGGAGGAGGAGGGGGACGGAGGCTGTAAAGAAGAAGAACGAAGGGGGGTGGGGTGGGGTGGGGCTGGGGGCTATGAAGAAGAAGAACGGAGGGGGGTGGGGTCTATTTTATTTATATAAAATATATATTTTTATAATATATATATATATTTAAAAAATTATATATTTTATATATATAAAAATAGTATATATATATTTTTTCGTTCTTTTGAAAAATATATATAAAAAGTAAGTGTGTGGGATTTTTTTTAAATTATAATTTCTTACGGGGAAATGACATGGCACTGATTTGGCAATAACGTGGCGCGTATGTAGTGCACTCTCCTTGTGAGAGTGGGATTTTGATTTTGAGGTTAAATTAATTCGCTTGAAAGTTGTTAAGGGGAGTAAATAAACGAAAGTTAAGTTTAAGTGTTAAAGTGAGTTGAGAGGACAAGTTCAGGGGGGAAAATATGTCTTTTCTCATTCTTTAATGTTATGTTATTTTTTCAGCTGAGAATGTGGTACAAATTGAATATTGTGTCTGGCAGTTCTATTAGAATTATAATTTATATGTGATATGTTATATCTATATTATTTTAATATACATATGCAACACTTCAAAATTTTGAAGGCTTTATTAAACAATGCAATTCTCATTTTTTATTCATAGGTTGTCGACAACTCTGATAAATTAATAGGCATAGAGTCTGATGATGATACAATGGAGAAAACTTATTTTGATTGGAACAACAGCCCTATATAACAATAATTTGAGGTTAAACATCAAATATTTTAATGCTTACATTTAAAACAATGAACTATAGTTATGTATATATTTTATGTTATCTATACAAGGATGTTGAAGGATGTAGTGAGGATATTGTAACTACCAGATTTGATGCTTTTATTGAATCTGTGATAAATCAGAAATCGAATAACTTCAATATTGAAACATCTAGTACTGTGCATATCCATAAAGATCCCAGGTAAATACATAAAGTTATTTTTTTATATATAGGTCAAATATGTTAAAAATATCATATTTTAACGCTTACAATTAAAAATATAAAATGACTTACTTTTGTATATGTTTTATGTTATCTCTTCAAGAATATTGAAGGAGTTAGTGTTGATATTGAAACTGCCATATTAGAAGCTCTCATGGAAGTTGTGGAAAATTTAAAACCTGATAATGCTAATGTTGGAACATCTAATACCGTGCACACCTATAAAGATCAATGGATAAATTCATAAAGTCATTTTTTTAAAATTACATGTCTAATTTTTCACACATGACACTACATTTACTAATGTGTTAAACCAAAACTAACACTACATACATAATAATTACTGTTAGGATGATTACTCGAGTACAATTTCTGAATCTGCTCAAGATGAGTTAGATGCAATATTGAAAGTTCTTGCAGCACCGGTGGATGATGTACCTCGAGAAGTCATTCCCCTATCAGAATAAATCATGAACAAGCACCACATCTCTGATAGTCAGCTTCCTTTAGATTTTTTTGATACAGTTGTTGCGGCTCATCAAGCTGTCAAAACCCCTGCTAAGAGAACCAGGACTAAATCCAAAGTTTTCAAGTCATCATACTTGATAGAATTTTCTTATGGTTCAAAAGTCATTGAGGATCAAACTGGAGAAATCAACTAGAAATTCGCATTTGATAATTTTCTGGTATCTGAAGATATGGCAAGGGGTGTAATTAAAGAGTACAAACAGTAGGTTGAGGAAGGTCTATTGAAGTGTCATGTTAAAAAGTAAGTTTTTATCATTATTAAACTAAAATTTTTTTGTCAACCAGTGTACTATTTTTTTGTACTAATAAAAATTTAATTTTTAAATAGAAAAATGAATGATGATCACTATAAAGCAAAATCCTCTGCTCTTGGAGTTGAAGTTGGTTTTACTTGATGTCTCAAACCAATGCATGTTGGAGTGATATTTAGATTTTTTAATATTTTAAGCTTTCATATTTTCTTGATTTTTTAATGTATATGAATTACCAGAATGTATATAGCTGCCTATCTGGAAAGTTTATCTTGAATATATATAGCTGCCTCTCTGAAAAGCCTATGAAGGTGTTGCACATACATTTTTTAGTACATATACATAAGTTATGTTTGTTAATATGTTTTGTTATGTTAATTTGAGTCACCAAACATTTTCACGTGTATATGATACATACACACATAGATTATTATATGTTGTTAAACTTGTAATGAGATGTCTAGATCATATACACATATTTGCTTTCTATATATTTTCAATTTTGATATGTGCAGTTGAGGTAATGGACATCATCTATGTATATGGTAACATGTACATTAGTTTTGATTTGTTGTTATAAGTGTTATTGAATCCATAGTTCACACTCTAGGTGACAAGTATGTTCAAATTCTAATGTTTTGCTACATATGTATATTAGTGCATATTATGTATATTAAAATTAGTTTGATAGATACCAATTTCCCATTGTTACGTATATTTTAATTAACATAAATGTTTATTTGTACTCATATAACTTATTACAAACATATAAATATGTTAAAAGTTTGTCAGTGTTTAACATAATTAAGGGATATTACCTTCCATCTTGATTATCAGAACACCTAGTAGTTGAGGTGTATGCTACCGTCAACTGCAATGAAAAGTTTCACTGGGTATTATTTGTTATTTCTCTAAAGGATAGATGCATACATATCTATAACTCACTATCCAATCTAAGAAATATGGATAAACATCACACATTCAGGTAGAAAAGGGAGAACTCAAACTAAGTACAAATTGAAATCAATTTAACGTTATTTCTGCCCATTAGTGTAACGCCCTGAGATGCCATCCCTAGATATCACACGATGCTTATGACCCTGAAGGAACACAAGCTAACTCTTTACTGATATTTGTACCTGTACACTGCATAATATCTGAAATAAATGTAGAAACTAGCCACAAGGTTCAACACATCTATGAATACTCATAATATAGAAAGCTGAATACTAATACATCCATCTTAAAAGCCTCTAAACTGTCTAAACTGTGGAGTTGATGGGAAAGGTTCCCAACTAACTTCGTCAACTAAAAATAAACAAAGTTTGAAGCAATAATAGTAAACTGAGATTCGTCCTTGAAAGAAGAGGACTCACTGCTACTGCTGCTGACTGGGACTGAACTACTAAGGATACTCTGGATTCTGTGCCTCCGAACCTATGGTGTCAAATAAAATACCATAGCGCAAATACGCCAGTACAAGAATGTACCGAGTATGTAGACGAGGTAGGCTAATGTAAGGGCTCATGCATGCATAATATCTAAACTGAATAATCATGGAAATATTGCGTGAGAACACATACATGAATCCACAGACCATAAACATAATCATCGCAACTCTAGATATTGAAACTCGGATACCACTTTACTGTAGACTGAACTCACTACTGATACTAAGATATGGAATCACTGACTCATCTGATACTAATAACTGAGAGTCTGGATGTACTTACAACAAGGACTAAATTCTGAGCTTACTGATATCGACTGACAAAATTAGAGATCAAATTTTCTAACAGATTATTTCGAAAGCGATTATCAAAGATAAGAAGTATGATTATATCTGAATCTGATAACAAGAATACTCAATAGAAATCTGATACTATGATCAAGCCTATCTGGAAACATATCTTTGAATATGATATCAAATAACTGTATATGAGACCAAGCCTATCCGACGGGATGGTCCATGAATCAATGGAACTATCTGAGTTCCTCATAAAGATAGATGACTGTATTTGACAGTCTTGATTTCTGAAGATTGATACTAAAACTGAGATTGAATCTAAAAATGAAACTGTAACTGTGGGAAGTAGCTACTTAACCAACATGCCCTAACCTACCACAGGTGGGTTCCAACCTGTAATCCTAACTGAAAGGGTGTCAATACCGTGCCATGGGTAAAGACCTATCTCTGGTCAATCCTCTCTGACGGATGACCCATACCAGGAAGTCGACCTAAGGTAACATAATAGTCAAATACTCTCTCTCTGGAGGTGACATCCTTTACTAACGGTGACTCTTGTATCCTACGCTGGCTACGCAGTTCTGGAGTTAAGGGATTGTTACTAATGACTCCGGCCTCTCTTGCTAATGAGAAGAGCTGCCATCCCTTCCCTCGCTCGGTGCTAGTTTCTACTCCCAACTAAAAAACTCTGACTGAATCCTTAACTGACCACGACTGAACTGTATTTGATACTGATCATGTTTCTCAAAAGATCTGATTGAGTTATGCTGAGATTACTTAGTTTTGTATTTGACGGAAAAGGTATCGAATCATGGTATCTGACTGACGATACAAAGCTTGAATAGATTACTCAAATCACTTCTGAGATTAGAATTGAATCACTTGAATACTATTATCTGAGCTGATTACAGGACTGAGGTTAGATTACTAGCAATTCAAATATTACAGAGATGACTGAGATTACTGAGCTTTCTTAAGTTCTGTACTTGTCTAAGGATACAAAGTTCTATAGTTCTCTGAGTTCTGAGAATCATGGCTCGACTGAAATTATCGAAAAACTGACATGGGCTCTAGAAAATAGCTCTATTGTTGGGTATAAATACCCCTAGGACTCGATAGCATAAAAGTAAAGCATAATAATTCTTGACTAGTCATCACCACAATCCTTCATTCATCATCCCAAGCATTCGTTCATCATCACAAGTATTCATTCATCATCACAATCATTAAAGTATTTTCACAATTATTAAAGCATCTCTTCAAGTAATTAGGAATCATGTCATATGTTCATTCCCACAATCATTAAGACATCACCTCAAGCATTTAAGGATCACAAAAGTCTATTCATCATTAAAGTCTCCAAGGGGTCACTTTAAGTATCTCGGAATCATAATCATATAATAACGTAGGGGAAACATGCTACTAGATCGTACTCCATTCAACCAGGTTTTACCTCAACTATTTCATACTTATATCAGTCTTGACATGTGTTTGGATATCACATGGCTTGGTAAAACTTCATACTATCATGTCATAACTTACTTGCTAACCACTTGACATGTATTAAAAACTTAGCATATATCAAGAGCACATAATTAGGGAATTTGCTACTATCACATCTTCACTTGTTCACTAAGGTCCTTCAACAACACACTATACATGCATGGGTTCACACTTATTTGGGAATTTCCATACTACCATGGAATAATTCATTTACTTGGGCATTTAATCAAACACTAAGCATGCATAAACTAACTCACAATTTGAGGTTTCCTATTCAACATACTATAATGGCCCTTATGCTTCACCTAAGCTCTTTATCAAACCTATGGGGGACATGCTTTGCTTATTCAATCATTTCTACACCCAAAAGTCATGAACACATCACATAGAAAGCAACATAAGGAAGATTCATCACAAATATCACATGGATTCCACCTACTAGGGTCAAAACTCATGAATCTTGTAAACAAACATAAATCAAAACTCAACAACACATGCAACATCAATTTCAACTCATACAAATCATGGAATCTCACAAACATAAAATCTTCATAATTTAAAAGGGGTTCTTGATCTTCTTGGATGGAAGGGACCTAAGAATCAATATCTACATATCTTAATCTTTGAAATTGGATGAATTCTAATGCTTGAGACTCTATCCACACTTGTAATAAATAATTCTTGAAGTCCACACTATGAGGAACTTGATTCTTGAAGATATCTTGAAGAATTTATGGATGATTTTTGGAAGATTAGGGTTCTTGAATAAAACCCTAGATATTTTCTCTTAAGGGAATTGGAAGAGTAAATGATGAAATTAGGGTTTGGATGGGGTTCCTCATATTTATAGAGACCTCCAAAAGATGGGAAAAGACCAAAATACCCTTGCAAAAACGTTCTTAAATTTCTAAAAAAATAGCTGACGACATTCGTGACAAGCCGTCAAGCTGGTGATAAGTCGTCACAAAATGTCATCACAAAAGGGTGGAATTTTGATTTTCTGATTAAGGTTGACGACATTGGTGATAGGCCGTCACGAGCATGATGGATTATCACAAAATTTCATCACTGGGGGTAGAAATATACCCAGGGATGATGATATTGGTAATAGGTCGTCACGCTCGTGACAGCTTATCACGAATGTCGTCACTCAGTTTCTGAGCCTGATATGCTGGAGTAAAATGGGTATAACTTCTTTCTCCAATATCAGTTTTTGACAAAATTAGTATCGTTGGAAAGATAATTGAAAGAGCTTTCATTTGATATTTAGTAGGTCCTCTAATTCAATATATAAGAGGATTCATGGTCGATTGAAGTTGATTCAAGTTTTGACGCTCACTAAAACTTGAATGATAGGAAAGATTTCAACTCGTCCTTGAGTTAGGGGACCTCTATGATCTTAATTTATGCTCAAATATATTTTCACACTACATAATTGATTAACACACTAAATTACATAAGATTCAAGGATTTTGAAACATCTACTCTATGAATGACGGATTTCCATTCTAGTCCAAAATGTGGGGTGTTACAATTAGCTTAGTCCAAATTGATGTTTTCAAATTTAATCTTACATATCTTCTATAGTAAAATCAAAAGGAATATGATTTGAAAGGTCAACTATCAGAGATAAACCATCACAATATCAAGTTGATGAGATGGATATCATACCAAATGTTGAAGACAAAGAAAAGGGGGTACTTTTTTGTAATTACGCATTTTACATATCATAGATTGATGTTATCATTTTTTTTCTTAACCATATACTATATTAATTTCAGTAGCATCAGAAAGTGGGAGATGTCAAAACAGAAAATGTACCATCTAAAGACGATGTTGAAGATATTGCTATCGTCAAAATCTTGAAAGAAAAAGAAAAAAAAGTATTTTTCATAAATAGTAGTTATACATAGTTTGTTACATATATGAATTTTTCTTTAATTCTTTAATGTTATGATATTTTTTCAGCTGAAAATGTGGTGCAAATTGAATATTGTGTCTGGTAGTTCTATAAAAATTACAATGTATATGTGATATATTATATATATATTATTTTAATATACATATGCAACACTTCAAAATTTTGAAGGCTTTATTAAACAAGGCAATTCTCATTTTTTATTCGTAGATTGTTGGCAACATTGATAAATCAATAGGCATAAAGTCTGGTGATGATACAATGGAGAAATCTTATTTTGATTGAAACCGCAATCCTATACAACAACAATCTGAGGTTAAACATCAAATATTTTAACGCTTACATTTAAAACAATGAACTAACTTAGTTATGTATATTTTTTATGTTATTTATACAAGGATGTTGAAGGATGTAGTGAGGATATTGTAACTATCAGATTAGATGCTCTTGTCAATTCTGTGGTAATCAGAAATCAGATAACTCTAATATTAAAACATCTAGTACTGTGCATATCCATAAAGATAACAAGGTAAATACATAAAGTCATTTTTTTCATATATAGGTCAAATATGTTAAAAATATCATATTTTAATGCTTACAGTTAAAATTATAAAATGACTTGCTTTTGTATATGTTTTATGTTATCTCTTCAAGGATATTAAAGGAGTTAGTGCTGTTATTGGAACTACTACATCGAAGCTGTGGAAAATCAGAAACCTGATTATGCTAATGTTAGAACATCTAATACTCTGCACATCCATAAAGATCAATGGGTAAATTCATAAAGTCATTTTTTAAAAATTACATCTCTAATTTTTCACATATGACACTACTTTTACTAACGCATTAAATCAAAACTAACGTTGCATATATAATATTTACTGTTAGGATGATTACTCGTGTACAATTCCTAAATCTGCTCAATGCAAGTTAGATGTTGTATAGAAGGTCTTGCAGCATCGCTGGATGATGTACCTCTAGAAGTCATTCCTTCGTCAGAAGAAATTGTGAACCAGTACCACATCTCTGATAGTCAGCTTTCTCCAAATTTTCTTGATGCAGTTGTTGTGGCTCATCAAGCTGCCAAAATCCCTTCTAAGAGAATCAGGACTAAATTTCAAGTTTTCAAGTCACCATACTTGAAATAATTTTCTTCTGATCAAAAGTCATTGAGGATCAAATTGGAGAAATAAAATAGAAATTCGCATTTGATGATTTCCTAATATCTGAAGATATGTTAAGAGGTGTAATTAAAGAGTACTAGCAGTGGGTTGAGGAAGGTCTATTGAAGTTTCATGCTAAAAAGTAATTTTTTATTATTATTAAACTGAAATTTTTTTGTCAATCAGTGTACTATTTTTTTTGTACTAACAAAATTTAATTTTGAAATAGAAAAATGAATGATGATCGCTACAAAGAAAAATCCTCTGCTCTTGGAGTTGAAGATATTGATTTTGTTGTTGCTCATGCACGATCAAAAAATTAGTTTTACTTGATGTCTCAAACCAATGCATGTTGGAATGATGAGGTATTTACACTTTTTAATTTTATAAGCTTTCATATTTTCTTGATTTTGTAGTGTATGTGAATTACCAAAATGTATATAGCTGCCTATCTAGAAAGTTTATCTGGAATGTATATATTTGCCTATCTGGAAAGCTTACGAAGGTGTTGCACATACATTAATTTATGTTTGTTAATATATTTTGTTATGTTAATTTGAGTCATCGGATATTTTCACGTGTATATGACTCATACACGCATAAATTATCACATGTTGTTAAACTTGTAATGAGATGTCTAAATCATATACATCATATTTGCTTTCTATATGTTTTCAATTTTGATATGTGCAGTTGAGGCAGTGGACATCATCTATGTATATGGTAACATGTACATCGATTATGATTTGTTGTTAGAAGTGTTATTGAATCCATAGTTCACACACTCCATTTTTTTTTTTATGTATTTGTTACTAATGTAAAGCATGTGAATAACTAGAATGTATATAGCTACCTATCTAAAAAGTGTATGTATGCCATCAGTTCACGGTTATCTAAATATATACTTTATTTGCAAATTACAATACATGTTTGTATTTGCTATATGTCAGCCTTATTCTATGTATATGCTTGCTAGGTGATAATTATTTTCAAATGCTAATGTTTTGCTACATATGTATACTAATGCATGTTATTTATATTAAAACCAATTTGATAGATACCAATTTCCCATTGTTACGTATATTTTCATTAACAAATATGTTTATTTGTACTCATATAACTTATTACCAAATATAAATATGTTAAAAGTTTGCAGTGTTTAAAGTGTAATTTTTTTATTTTATTGCTATAAGTCTGCATATTATATGTTTATGCATGCTTATTGAGATGTATGTCCAAATTCATTTTCATAACCTGCATGTCATGTATATTATCTGCAACATAATGCATATTTTTTATTTTTTTAATTTTGTAGCATATTGATGTGATATTCTATCACTTGCAGAAGAAATCGAAATTAAGGAAAGATCAAGAATACAGTTTCACAATAACTAACTATTTTTTCAAAAACTACATTGAGAAGATGTACTTTAGATATTATCCCAATGATATAGATACAGTACATTCTACACAGCAAGATTATGCTCAGTCTGTTATTATGGCCCAAAATGAAGAGGCAATAACAAACATAATCAAGGGATATTGCCTGCCATCTGGGTTACCATGACACCTAGTTGATGAGGTATATGTTCCCGTCAACTGTAATGAAAAGTTTCAGTGGGTATTAACTGTTATTTCTCTAAAGGATAGACGCATATCCGTTTATGACTCACTGTCCAGTCTAAGAAATATGAAATCAATTAATGAGATTCACAAGTTGGCTATGATGTTTCCAACTTACCTCTCTGATAACAGTTTTTTTAAGAAATATCTCATGCAGATTGGGCAAATCTTGAAGCACATAGGCATAAGATGAGTCAACAGACACAGTTTGTGAATCAACATCTCTTTGAAGTTGAGTATGTTCAAAACATTATGCAACAAGAATGTGACAGTATGTAAGTATACTTCTATATTATTTTTTGTGAAATATTACTGTACATGTATTATACGAAATAACGTATTTATTTTTTTCTTGTAAGTACTATGGAATAACGTGTAAGGTTTTGTATGCATGTCAGGGACTGTGGGGTTTTTATTACTGGGTATGTAGAAGACCTAAGTGAAGGAATGAACGTGCCTTCTGTTGGTTTTGAAGAAGAATACCATCAAATACGATACACGTCACTCCTTCAAAAATACGGTATTGAGAAAGTAAAGAAAGGTTATGTTAGTGAAAGTGATGACCCTCCAAGACCGAGGACAAAAACTATATCAATTCTTGATGAAACTGAAATAATTAGCATTTTGTAGTATTATTGAAGAATATTATGAAGATTTTTTTTTCTGTAATTTTATTAGGAATGTTGAATGTTAAAGTACTTTAGATATTTTGTATGGCAGGATACAAAGAATTGATTTTATTTGATAATTATGGCGGAACTTTTGTTTTTCAATGAATTTTGTTATGACTAATGAATGTTGAATTTGATGTCCCAAACAAATGTATCTTAGTACAACGAGGATAAAAAATTATCTGCATGATTATTGTGTCTTGTACATTATCTATCAAACTTTACGTATGATACCATATATACAGATACATACTTTTCAAGAGGATAGAGAAAATGAATAACCTGTATTTTTTTTATGTGTCTATATGTTTACATATATATAATGCAACATAAAACTTAGTAATGTATGTTGAAAAATTATAAAAATGTGTACACGTAATTTAGATCATAAACATAGATAAGTCAAAGTTTACATGTACAGTTTATGTATGTTAGCTAATATACATAACTGTGTTACATTACTAACATGATTATCTGCATGATTATTGTGTCTTGTACATTACCTATCAAACTTAGCATATGATATTATATACACAGATATGTACTTTTCAAGAGGATAGAGAAAATGAATAACCTGTATTTTTTTTTATGTGTCTATATGTTTACATATATATAATGCAACATAAAACTTAGTAATGTATGTTGAAAAATTATAAAAATGTGTACACGTAATTTAGATCATAAACATAGATAAGTCAAAGTTTACATGTACAGATTATGTATGTTAGCTAATATACATAACTGTGTTACATTATGATAAAAACATTACTCAATAACAAATTATCTGCATGATTATTGTGTCTTGTATATTAGCTATCAAACTATACGTATGATAACATATACACAGATATATACTTTTCAAGAGTATAGAAAACACGAATAACCCGTATTTTTTTAAAAGTGTGTATATGTTTATATATACATAGTGCAACATAAAACTTAGTAATGTATGTTGAAAAATATACCAAAATGTACATGTAATTTAGATAATAAACATAGCTGAGTCAAAGTTAACATGTACAGTTTATGTATGTTAGTGAATATACATAACCGTGTTACATTATGATAACTAATATTACTCAATATCAAAATATGCACAAACAGCAATACCAAATCAAATTAACCCAATGACTACATACACAACAAAAATAAGAAAAAAATAAGTCAAACTGAAATTTTAAACTGAATTAAACTCAAATTTATTTCAAAGCATAAATAATAATCTAAAACATATTAATAAAGTAATTTTTAAATAATTAATAACACAATATCTGTTATTACTCTTCAAGAGTATAGGAAGACAATAAATTAGTTCAAGAGTATATGGAAAATTAATAACCTTCATTTTTTTTTTGGTTTATGCGAGTATATGTTTACATATACATATCATAGTTTATAACTTAGTGTGTATGTTAGATGATATAGATGTCTGAATACATAATTTAGATAATACAGATAACAGAGTTATAGTTTATATCAACAGGTTATGTATGTTAGCTAATATACATAACTGTGTTACATATTGATTTCAAACATTACTCAAAAAAATAATGCACGTACAATAAACAGTAACAAATCAAATTAACCCAGCATCTACATAAACAATACAAATAAAAATAAATATGTAACACTAAAATTTTAAACCTAATTAAACTAAAATTTATTTAAACGCAAAAAATAAGAAGCTAAAACTTATCAATAAAGTAATTCCTAAAAAAATGATAACAAAAATTTAGTGATTACTCTTCAAGAGTAGAGAAAAACAATAACTTAGTTTTTCTTTAGGAAAAAAATCACATGAACGCCTATTGTGCCCTTCATGTTCGCATCGTCCACAACGGTTTAAAGCCGAAAGTGTTTCGCTGGATTTCTTCTTCCGCCCTTTCTTCAGTCTTTCTGGAAGTCTTTTGTACATCAGTGACAACATTTCTTCCTCATCTACATTGTTGAGAACATCCCAGTCTTTTGACATCGTTATTGAAACTTCATATGTCTTCACCAAAGTATTTGGCTTGTAGTATTCTAAATAGTATGATCCAAAATCTTTTACATGTTTAGACTTCAATACAGTTATAGCATGAACACAAGGTATTTAATCTATTTGGAACCTCGAACAGTTGCAAAAGTCACTTTCAAGGTCAATGATGTATCTTTTTCCAGATTCAAAAATCGAATATATATAGGTTGAGGAAGCCTTTACCTGAGCAATTAAAAATAAAAGTCAAACGCAGATTTATTTCTGGACAAATAAATTTAAATACACTTCTTTGCAGTAAAAAAAATACTACATATAAATGCATAATTAAAAAATTAAAATCTTATAAACATCGTCATTCTCAAAACTTTCACACTGTTGAGATTTAAAATTTCTTCAGATCTACAACCCAAAGTTGTACTTGTATAAGAGGCTATTTCACTATTTTTACAATTTCAAGAACCAAATAACATTCAAACCTCTTCTAAAAATTTATATATTGACAATTTTCGTCCTTCACTAAACACCCATTAATACACTCAGCAATATTTGAGGTTGTCATCAACAGACCTCTCTTTACCAGTGAATGACACCTACTCCACTTTTCATATCCAGCTTCTTGTAGATATTTTTTTCACTCTTGGATCAGCTTTTTCAATCTTTATCATTAAGTAGTAAAAATCATCTTTTCTATAAACTTTAGCCATTGAATAATACAAATCATTGATACTTTCTTTGCTCTTATGAAAGTAACTATAAATATTTTTGCAGAGATGCCAAATGCATGCAAGATGTAGGACATTTGGATATACAACACTGACAGCTTTGATAATACTTTCGTTCCTACCAGATACAACACACATGTTGTCACGTTCTCCGAATGCAATTTTGAACTGATAGGAAAATCATGTCCATGAATTGTCATTCTCAGTATCCACAACCCGATAAACAAGTGGTAATATGCATCCTACGTTAGGTATAAACTATATTAGTAAAAGAATACAAATATTTTTCTTGAAATACAAAACTATTTAGTAAAAAAACACAAAACCGTTTTTTCATACACTATAGTAGTAAAAGAACACAATTGTTGATGTTTTTTTAACAAATTAAATTAGTAAAAGAACACAAAACTGTTTTTTCATACACTTAACTAACTATTTTATATGAAATACAATGTATGTTAAAAAATATATGTTAAATTTTTACATACCTGCACCATCAAGAGTACTCACTGAGAGGAAAATCCCTTGATATGGTCCACTTAAATGCGCACCATTAACAACAACAATAGGTCAGCAATACTCAAATTCCCTTATCATGGGATGCAACGCTATAAATAGATACATGAATCGATTATCTCATGACTTTTTCATTGCAATATGTGAATTAGGATATATATTTTTTAACATATAAATGTATCTCGCCATATGTCTATAACCATCAGCAGGATCGCCCCTAAGCATCGCTATGACACGCTTTTTTGCACGTCATGCCTTCATATAATTTATATCTACACCGTATACAACTTTTATTTCTTTGATGATTTCCCTAGGTGTGAGCCTTCTCTTATGGTTAACTAATTTAGGAGCCGTGACACAGACAAAAGCAGTAGTTGCTAAAATACTCTGTAGTACCCTATTCCTCAAAGCGCATGTATGTTCTGGGTTAAATCTTTGAATTAAAAAAAAAAATCTATTTTTGTAACTAGATACTTCCAATGTCCACTTACATTCCTCATTGTAACATCGGAGGACATAACTGCAATATATAAAAAGTCATTTAAATAATTATAATTTGTATCAATTCATAAGTTTTTATGATTTGATTGTTACAAATTCATTATATTTCAGTACAAAAAGTAATGCATAAACTTTCCATCTATGCAACTATATACATTCTGGTAATTCACGTACTTTACAATAAGAATGAAGTGTGTGAACTATGGATTTAATAACACATCTAACAACATATCACAACTGATGTATATATATTACCATATACATAGATGATGTCCATTGCACCAACTGTCCATATCAAAATTGAGAACATATACAAAGAAAATATGATGTATAACAATGTTCTATTTATACTAGATTACAAATAAAATACAAAATATTCAAAATGCCCTTTTAAGAGCTAGGCTCCCTTCAAGTGTATTTAGGGGCTGCCTTGTTGTGTTCCAAGGCTCCTCTTTACACTCCAAGTGTGAGATTAGGGTCGGTTTGGTGTGTTTTAAGTCCTTCACTCACACACTCCAAGTCCCGGGTTCATTACATTCTCACATGCGTTCATCTTCGTGGTCGTACTTGTATCATTAGGTTTAATTAAATAAATTCTTCAAAAGATGTTGAATTTAATTGTTGTATTCATCTTTATTATTTAAACAAATATCCTATTTAGTGTAACGTTTGAACTCAATAAAGTGAGGTACATGCATGAGGAGCGTACACCTAAACCAGTATTACAAAACATACCAATATTATTTTTTATTTACAAAATATAATTTTATTTACAAAATCTATTACATGTCATTTTGTATTGAAACCCTTTTCTCACATTCTTGTTTCTCGTACAAAAAAAAAACACTAAAACGTACTTCGTTTCCTTCCTCCTCAAATATCCAAGCCCCAAACGAAAATTCCATATCCAAGTTCCTAATTTTTAATTCCATATGATTTTCGGTGAAGATTTTGAATCTTTTTTGAATGGTTGTTGCTACTGATTGTTCTTCTATTTCTACAGTCTTGAAAAGGAAGAGTGTTAGAAAAGAAAAAAGTTGATTAGATTAGATCTTTGGTAGTTTCGATGAGTTTTGAGAATTGTCCGATGACACCGGCGGAGGAAAGGATATCAATGATTTTATGATGGATGAATTGTATAGAAATTGATGTATCTATAGTGTAGCGTATGAATTGTATAGAAATTGATGTATCTATGTGCATTAATTGTATAGAATTTGATGTATCAACAACTTTATGGTGTCTGAATTATATAGAAGTTGTTGTGTCAATAATTTTATGGTTTTTGAAATATTTAGAAATTAATATATTAATAATTTTATGGTGTCTAAATTATATAGAGATTGGTGTATCAATAATTTTATTTTATAATATCTCAGATAGTTAGAAATTGGTGTTTTAATAATTTTATGGTGTTTGAACTATTTAAAAATAGGTGTATCAATAATAATAATTTTATAATGTCTGAAATATATAGAAATTGGTGTATCAATGATTTTAAGGTATCTAAAATGTATAGAAATTGGTGTATTTTTATGGTGTATGATTGATTTAGAAATAGGTGTATTAATAAATTTATGATTTATGAAATTTGTATAAAATGTGGTTTGAATTAATCTCAGAATTTACTATCATTAATGATATTTTTTCTTAAAAAGTATTAAAAATTAATGTTCATTGAATTAAACAAATTAAATTTAAAAACATAAAAAAATATCAAATAAATGTGTTGTTTTTTTGGTTATCTTATTTACTATTTTTATTTTTTAAAAACTTAGTTAAAAAATAAAGTAGGACAATTTATAAGATAAAATATCAATCATTAAATGTCTTCTTAAGTTATGCTATTTTAACTGAGGTTTTTTTCTTTTTTCTTTTACCTTTGGTAGATTTTGAAAAGTAAAAATTAATGATAGTTTTTGTAATATTGATTCTTAAATTGTATACACATATGTGATTTGGCCTTAAAATAAATATATATATGGCTGAATATTAGACAAGTCAAGTTATATGCTAGAATTTTAAGCATTTGTCAGATTATGAGGATATATATATCCCACTTTTTTAACAAGTGATATATTATTTTTAAATCACAAAGTTGAGAGATATGTTTGCCAACTTTAGTATTGGTGGAAAGAATTGCCGACTTTAGTTTTGAATTCCTAAAATAACATTATTTTTGGAGCAAATTTTAAAAGTAAATTTTATTATTAAAGCAAATGCAGTTAACGAGAATGATAGTGTAGCTCAGTTGGTTGGTTGATTAGATGAACTTTCACGTTCTCCTACCATCATTTTTTTTTAATTATTATTATTATTATTATCATTATATATTTTTTTTTATTTTTAATATTTATTTTAAAAGAATCAAATGCAGTCAGGCCATGTTGCTAGAAATTAGGCCAGTCCTTTTAAGCTGAGCAAATCTACTAATTTAATTAGCATCTCATAGAGTGTACATCAAAACATTAATTCATACTTTTGTTATAGTCCATTTTTAAGACACAAGATTAAAATTAGGTGGGGAATTTTATTAAAAGCCGTTAGTCTACAATAGCAGAACATCATAAATGTATAGATTATTTGACCTTAAACTCTTAAAGCACATAGGTAAATTCTCCCCTTTTTTCAATAATCTGCACATGGCATAAAGAAGGCAAATAAAAGTTGATCACAAAATAACTTTTTGAGATAATGTGCATCAAAACCCCCGAAATTGTCTCCACAACTTACTTTACTACTTAAACTTAACTTTCGTTTATTTACCCTTTAAAATCTTTAAATTGAATTAATTCCCCCCTTATGCTGACGTGTTATTTATTTATTTTTTCTTTTTAAATATCACGTCAACATAAGGAGGGAAATTAATTCACTTTAAAGATGTTAAGGAGGTAAATAAATAGAAGTTTAATTTAAGTGATAAAGTAAATTGTGAAGACAAGTTCAGAGGAATTTTGATGTATTATCTCTAATTTTTTTCTGGTCTGCCTACCAAGGGGATAGGAAAAGAATGGAATATTTATTTCATTTTTGTCTTTTAGAATTGGTTTCTTAGGCCATTTGCATCGTCTTCTAAGCTTTATTTCCTTTTATGAGAATTTTTTATTCTTACACATAGCACATGAAAAAATTATTTTTTTTAATATCTTATAAGCAAATAAGAAATGTAAACTAATATTGCGTATAATAGATTATTGTGGTTCGATCCTTCTCTGATCTCTACATAGTGAAAGGATGTGGTTCGATCCTTCTCTGATCTCTACATAGTGAAAGGATGTGGTTCGATCCTCTTCTCATGACGTCTATTACCATTTCTTTTTAACACATTAAAAAGACCGTTATTTTCTATGTATTTTATAAGCGAACAAGAAATGTAAATTCCTCTAATTTATTAGCCTGTTGCATTAATTGCACTAATAAACTCAAATGAAAAAGAGGGACGGTAAGCCTAATTTCTTAAATTTAATTTAAGGGGGATGAACAAAAATGATCACTCAGCCAAAGAAATTCCCATATGAATGGCCATGTCATTGAATTTTTATAAACGATATATAATACATATATGATACATGTTAATACAATATAATACATATGTACAATACTATAAGATTGCAATGGAAACATTTTTATACGACATCTACATAGTTTCTACACACATTTTATACAGATTCATATTCTATATCATAATGATACAATTTCTATACACATCATATCCAGATACATATTCTATACAATAATTGTATAGTTTGCTACAATTATTATTCAGACACATATATTATAAACAACTATACAGAGTTTTTATACACATTCCACACAATTTCTAGAGATACATGTTTTATATAATAACTGTACCGTTTATCTTTGGTTACACGACATAACTTTAAAAATGACCATTTAGGTGGAATTTCTTTGTACATTGACATGAGTTTCCCTTTCCCTAAATTAGCTTATGCACGGGAAAATAAAGGCATGACTTCTGCAATTTTAATTATGTTACTATTATTTTGTTACTTTATTTTAATTAATGGAAATATAATTTCTATTTAATTTAATAATATCGTTGAAGTTCTAGTAATTTTCATCATACAGAGATATGTACATCTTTACTATTTGTCGAAAATATTGAATTCAACTGAATCGTCACGAACATTCAACATTTGCCTTTGTTTGACCTAAACCGTCAATGTGTAAACTTTAAATTTTTGCAGTTTCCTCCTATGGACAATAGGCCGGCCGAAAATTCAAGTACAAAAATGTCAAACAGCTCTATCATGAATTACTATATAAGTTTAGTTTTTATAATTGATCTTGAAAATACCCTCAATTAATTTTTTTCTTTTTTTTTAAAAATGGCTGCCTCAGCTCTATTTTCTTTATCCAAGAAAATAATCAAACCATTTTCTCCTACCCCTTTTTCTGAAAGAATTTACAAGTTTTCTTTCATTGATCAATTCAATAGTACACAATATATCCCCTTAGCCTTTTTCTATCCCAATAATAAGAGAGTAACCTCAATTGGACCAAATGATATGTGTAAGATAATTGAAAATTCCCTTTCAAAAGCCTTAGCTGCTTATTACCCTTTTGCTGGAACATTAAGGGACAATGTTCATATCGAGTGTAACGATATCGGTGCTGATTTTTACAAGGCTCGATTCGATTGTCCCATGTCTGAAATTCTCAAAAGTCAGGACAGAAATGTCAAAGAAATAGTATATCCCAAGGATATACCGTGGAATGTCGTTGCACCTAATAGAGAATTGGTCACGGTTCAATTGAACCAGTTTGATTGTGGAGGAATTGCTTTAGGAGCATGTGTGTCACACAAGATTGGAGACATGTGCACATTTAACAGATTTATAAATGACTGGGCTGCAATTGCACGTGATTCTAACTTAAATATACGTCCTCAATTTATTGGATCATCTATTTTCCCATCCACAAATGAACCTGTGAATGAGCCACCTCGCGAACAGTGTGTAACAAAGCGGTTAACCTTTTCAAACCGTACACTAAAATCCCTCCTCTCTGAATCTTCATCGTCAGGAGTGAAAAATCCAACTCGGGTTGAAATACTAACAGCTCTTCTTTATAAATGTGGCATGACAGCAAATTCGAGTCGATTATTCAAGCCATCAGTTTTGTTTCAGACTATCAATTTAAGACCTATTATACCTTTGCCAGAGAATACTCCTGGAAATTTCAGTTCTTCCCTTTTTGTACCAACATACGTTGAAGAAGAAATGAAGTTATCGCGATTGGTTAGTGAGTTAAGAAAGGGGAAACAACGATTTTTTGATGATTACAAAAAGTGTAAGGAAGATCCTCAAGATTTGATTTGTACAACAATGAGTCCATTTCAAGAAATAAGAACTCTATTCAAGAATAATGATTTTGATCTTTATAGATGTAGCAGTATGGTGAATTATTCGTTGTATGATGTAGACTTTGGTTGGGGTCAGCCTAGTAAAGTACGTATGGTGGACTCTCAACTGAGAAATATTTTCTTGCTCTTTGATGACAAAAAAGGAGATCGCGTAGAAGCACAGGTATCTTTGGATGAAGAAGGTACCATGTCCGCGTTTTTGAGAGAGATGGAGCAGATTATTGAATTTGAACTTCCACCTGATGAAGAAATTTCATCTGATGAAGAAATTCGAATGGAAGCAAGATGTTGATAAATGTGTTCTTTTTTTCTTAGTGAGGAACACTTTAAATAAAGATGTGTTCTATGTTGTTTCATTTGGTTATTTTAAATTAATTCTGGCACATTTCTCTAGTGAAGTGAAATAATGTCCTCAAATCGGTGTCATAAATCAGGCATGCAAATGTTGTATCTGGAGCTTTGAATAAGATGGAGCTTAGTCGTTGGAGTTTAACATTCCATCTTTCAACTCCAACAACAACGTTTCATCGTCAAAATAAGTCTAGTTCGTGACATAAAACTTGAGGGTTATTGAGTGATTTTTCTTATTTCACTTTCATTTACCACTATTAACAGATTAATTAACATTTAATACAAATATCAGCACAACAAAAATTCATTCAACATGTGCATCCTCCATACAATGCTGGTGGTCATAAGCATATCTTGGGGATCATAAGTCCTGCCTAAGGGAAAGCTCAAACTGCTCAAATCTTCAGATTGATGTATACTGAGCATGTCTATGATATTTGAGAAGAAGAGCATAATTTGGGAATGTATTGCTAGAGAGATTGCTCACATGCATTTGCTATGTTAGAGACAACCAAAAGACTATTCAAGCCATTCATCATCATGTCTTTTGGCTTTCTAGATTAGTCTTTTGCTTTGTTTTCTGTTGTCTTTGAACTGAGAATAGCAAGCTACGTCGTAGCTTAGCTATATGTTTTGAAACTGCTGTATTTGGTCATTAATACAATCCTGTTAATTAGTACTAAATATATATATATATATAATAAATAAATGTACCCCTTAACTTAGTTTAAGCTTGCATATACGTACACTAACTTTGGATGTACACGATTAGATACTTCCGTTTGGCCATGAAAATCATAATTTTTCAGAGTTGAACTTGGAGTTGGAGTTGTGTTTGGCCATGAATATAAATGTGAGTTGTTTTTTAATTTTTGTGAGAGAAGTAGGAGTGAAAAAAGTGAAAACAAGTAAAACTTGTTTTCACTTTTTCCAAATATAATTTCAAATTGTATTTGGAATTCTCATGGCCAAACACATACTCTTTTTACTTTTTTCAATAAAGTGAAATAATTTTCATGATCAAACGTCTACTTAAACTTGTATAAAGTTGAACATGTAGACACAAGTGTCCTACATGGCCAATTTGCGTCCGACGTATCGTCATACATGTATTATGTCACATATAGAGATGGCAATGAGGTGGTGCGGTGCGGTTATTTTCTTAACCAAATATTTGATAATCATTCCGCACCGCACCGCATAACTTTTAAACCTGATAAATCCGCCCCACATACATACCCGCACAAAGCTGCACCGAAGTACTACTGCATTTTTTGAAAATCATCATATCTCATAAAAGAGGTTGATGAGTACTTTGTATTGGATTCAATAGGATGTGTGAATGGAAAATGGAGGGAATTTTTGGAGGAAAAGTGAGCTCAAGGTTAAAAGAAAAGTGTACTCACTAAAGGAAAGTCTACTTCTCCCACATTGGTGGGAGAAAAAACTTTATTGTGTTTTTATTAAGAAATACTCCTTCAAGTGGATAGTGAGGCAAGAACCAAGAGGTGCGTTGCACCGTTGTTGCTTGGCTTCATATCTGATTTTTTTTTTTCGATAAATTGAAACCTGGAAAAACAAGTGAAATTTTTTAATCCAAAAGTCCAACGAAAAATATTTTTTCCATGAACATATATGCAAAAACGCAGAAACGCACCTCGAAATGGATGCAACCCTTCGAGGAAATGACACACTGTTTCGAAAAAGGGTGACTGTTCAATCGAACATGACTGTTCAGAAAAGACACACTATTTCAAAATGGACAGACATGACTCTTCCTAAGTGATACAACTTTCCATGAACCATTGCTTCCTTTTTGAAGGGGCACTTGATGGCTATAAATACCTGAACTTTTTTCTCAGGTATGTATGAAATTTTTAGTATTGAAAAACAACACTCTTCTACTTCCAAAAAGTTTTTGTGATCATCAACCGTTGAGTATGTTCGAAGAATCTGAAGGTTTGAGGTACCGCTACATTCAAATTGTGAGCCATTTTATCTTGGGAGAAAAAATCCTACAACCTCGGGTACTTGAGAGGAATTAATTTCTTAAGGACACTCCATGCAATTGAAGGACTTGGTTCTGTTTCTACTTCATCTTATTTCTTTTAGATAACATAATTCTTTGATAGTTCATGTTGAACTTGTATTGAAGGTGTTAAAACTTTATTGTTGTTCTTAAAACAATCTTGAACTTGTGTTGAAGTGTAGTGTGTAAGCATACAGATTGTGTACCCGAAAACAACAATCTTAAGGAATTAATTTCATAATTTGTATTGTTTAGTTTCTGAAGATTAAAGCTTTATGCTTTCTACTTTGTTTGAACTTAACAAGTGATTTGAAGAAATAAAAATTTCATCACAAGTTAAAGGTCATTCGATTAATGATTAGAAGACATAAAAACTTCATTGTTAAACTAGAAATAAATAGTGTTTAAAGTTGCTACAAACTTGTAATTAGGATTTTGATATACTAAAGTTGACTGTCTTTTTGTGACAGGAAAAATGGCTACTGACGGTCATTTAACTGATGGTGGGACAAGTGTGGCAACAACGAATTTTGCTACAACTAGTCACACAACTGCGCCACTTGCTATGGCACCAGCAAAAAAGTTCAAAAAAATTTCTGGAATAGATTTTAAACGGTAGCAACAAAAGATGTTCTTCTATTTGACAATCTTGTGTATTCAAAGATTTACATCTGAAAATGCTCAAGAATTTCCCGAAGAAACTTCGGACAAGGAGCGGTTCGTTGTATTAGACACATGGAAATATTCTGATTTTCTATGTAGGAATTATATCCTAAGTGGTATCTAAGATGATTTATACAACGTTTACAGCAGAATGAAGATATCAAAAGAGTTATGGAATATACTGGAAAAAAATATATGACTGAGGATGCTGGAACTAAGAAGTTCTTTGTTGCAAGATTCCTTGAATACAAAATGATTGACAGTAAGACTATCGTATCTCAAGTACAGGAATTACAAGTTATCATCCACGAAAGGAAATTTTGCAATAAGTGGAGCTAACATTGTAGAAGACGACCCCAACAACTCAAAGAAGCAGAATAAAGTTAGACAACAAAGCATTCAAACTAAGAAGAAATTCAAGGAAAAATGCTTTAATTGTGGCAAGATTGGCCACAAGTCAACAGATTGTAGTGCCCCAAATAAAGAAAAAAAAGGATCAAGAGAATATGACTGAATCCAAGAAAGAATGGACAATCTATGTGCCATACTTTCTGAATGTAACTTGGTGGAAAATCCTCGAGAATGGTGGATTTATTCTAGTGCCACCCCCCACGTTTGTACCAATAAAGAATTATTTGCTGCATACACTCTAGCTCAAGGCAAAGAGAAGATCTATATGGAAAACTCTGAAACTGTAAAAGTTGAAGGGATATGAAAATTCTACTTGAAAATGACGTCAGACAAAGTGTTGACTCTCAGCAATGCCCTTTATGTACCGAAGTTGAGAAAGAACTTGATTTTCGTATCACTTCTTGGAAAAAATGAATTCAAATGTGTATTTGTTTCAAGCGAGATTGTACTTAGTAAAAGAGAAGTGTACGTAGGAAAAGGCTACCTCACTGAGGGACTATTTAAGATAAATGTAATAACAGTTGAAATCAATAAAAGTTCTATTTTTGTTACTTGCTTAAGTCTAATAAATTTTGGCATGAATAATTAGGATATGTCAATCGCAAAACTTTGCTAAAATTGATTAACTTAGAAGTTTTGTCAAACTTTGGGTGCAATAAATTAAAATATCAAACGTGTGTGGAATTCAAGTATGCTAAGCATTCATATAAGTCTGTTGAAAGGAATTCCAATCCCTTAGAATTAATCCACACTGACATTTGTGATATGAAGTTGACACCATCTCGTGGTTGGAAAAAATATTTTATAACTTTTACTGATGGTTGCACTATGTACTGTTATGTCTATTTTTTAAACAGTAAGGATGAAGCAATAGATGCGTTACAGTAAGGATGAAGCAATAAATGTGTTTAGGCAATATAAAACAAAAGTTAAAAATCAGTTAGAGAAAAAGATCAAAACAATAAGAAGTGATAGAGATGGAGAATATGAATCTTCTTTTGCAAAAATTTGTGTAGAAATGGAATTGTCCATCAAACTATGGCCCCGTATTCCCCTCAATCTAATGGAATTGTGGAAAGAAAAAATCAAACCTTAAAGGAAATGATGAATGTCTTACTTATAAGTTCAGATTTACCGCAAAGCTTGTGGGGGAATCTATCTTTATAGCTAACCGAATACTCAATATGGTTCCCCACAGTAAGACACTATCAATTCCATATGAAAATGAAAAGAAAGAAAATCCAACTTGAAATATTTTAAAGTGTCTAGTGAAAGTTCAAGTTCCTATGCCTAAAAGGGTAAAGATAGGACCTAAGACAATGGACTGTATGTTCATAGGATATGCTAAAAGTTATAAAGCATGTCGGTTTTTGGTTCATAAATTCGAACATCTGGATATCAATCAAAATACGGTAATTGAATCAGATAATGTCGAGTTCTTTAAACACATTTATCCCTATAAAACTAGATATGAACAGTATAGTAGAGGGTCTAAACTACATCAAGATGAATCAACCGAGGATGTACATAATGATGATAATCTAAGATGTAGTATACTTCAAAGAATGTCAACTTCTTTTGGATGGGATTTTGTAACATTTCTCTTAGAAAATGAGCCTCAAACATTTAAAAAAGTGATGTCATCTTCAGACTCATCCTTTTTGAAAGAGACAGTCAATAGTGAGACTGAATCAATATTGAACAACCATACTTAGGAGTTGGTTGATCTTTATGTGGAAAATAAATCTTTAGGTTCTAAATGGATATTCAAAAGGAAAATGAAAGCAAATAATACTATTGACAAATACAAGGCAAGGCTTGTAGTAAAAGGCTTCAAACAAAAGCAAGACCTTGATTACTTTGATACATACTTTCCTGTAACAAGGACAACATCAATACGGATTTTAATTGCCTTGGCGGCAGTATATAACCTTGAATCTATCAAATGAATGTGAAAACAACATTCCTAAATGAAGAACTGGTGGAAGAAATTTACATAGAAAAATCTGAGGATTTTGTGGTTCTTGGTAAAGAAAAGAAGGTGTGCAAACTTGCTAAGTCTCTCTATGGACTAAAACAAGCACCTAAACAGTAGCATGTAAAGTTTGACCAAACTATATTGGTAAACGGGTTTAAGATAAATGAATGCGATAAATGTGTTTACATTAAATACAGTCTAAATCACAAAGTCATTTTTTGTTTGTATGTGGATGATATGTTGATCATCATTAGAGACATTTTTGACATAAATGCTACGAAATAAATGCTTGAGAGCAAGTTAGATATGAAAGACCTTGGAGTTGCGAATGTGATCTTAGGAATAAGAATTCATAAGACTCCATACGGGTTGACATTGTCATAGTTTCATTATATTGAAAAGGTACTTGACAAATTCAAGTATTTAAAATTTGGTATTGCTAAGACTCTATTTGACGTTAGCTTTTCACTTTAATATAATAAAGGTGAAAGTGACTCATAGTTGGACTACGCAAGAGTTCTGGGATGTTTAATGTATATCATGAACTGTACATGGCCAGACATAGCATGTGCTATTAGTAAATTGAGTCGGTACACGAGTAATCCCAATAAGACTCATTGGATGAAAATGAAAAGATATTTGGGGTATCTTATATACACTCAAGACTATGCTTTGCATTATAGTAAATATCCAGTGGTGATTGAAGGATATAGTGATGCAAATTGGATCACTGAATCGAATGAAGTAAAATCCAAGAGGGAATATGTATTTACTTTAGGTAGAGAAGCAGTCTCTTAAAAATTGTCCAAACAGACATGTATTGCTCGCTCTACAATAGAATCTAAATTTATCACACTAGATAAAGATGGAGAAGAAGCTAAATGGATCCAAAATTTCTTGGAAGATATTCCTTATTGGCCTAAACCATTGGCACCAGTATGTATACACTCTGCTAGCCGAGCGGCGATAGGTAGGGCAGGGAGCATGATGTATAATAATAAATCTCGTCATATAAGACGGGGACATAATACCATTAGAGAACTTCTCTCTAGTGAAATTATCACTATTGACTATGTGAAGTCAAAGAATAATGTGTCGGATCCACTTACAAAAGGTCTATCTAGAGAAGGAGTGAGAGAACATTGAAGGAAATGGGTTTACGGCCTAGGACAAGTCAGCATGGTGGTAACTCTACTTAGAAGACTAGAGATACCAAGAGCTAGGTTCAAGGAGATCAAACAAAGTTGTGACTGACCGTTCAACATTGTCAATATATCCAACCCATTCTCATGATGTAGACAATGTTTAGTAAACAATGATAAGGCTTATGGTGTGAAGCTTTTTAATGATCATCTAAATTTGGAAGATTTGATCAAATAATTTAATCTATAGGATTGAACATTTAGAAATCATCCATGTGATGGTGAAGTGGAAACCGCTTCAAGAATAATGTTAGTAAAGCCCTATTCTCTCAATCTCATGAACTCAAGATGTGTTCATGGCTGAAACAAATAAAACCATGAGAACCATAAATGGTAGAAGGCTGATTATATGGAAAGTGAGCTTACACTTAAAAGAAAAGTGTACTCACTTAAGGAAAGTCTACTTCTCCCACATTGGTGGGAGAAAGAAACTTTATTGTGTTTTTATTAAGAAACACTACTTCAAGTGGATAGTGAGGGAAGAACCAAGAGGTGCCTCGCGCTATCGTCGTCGTCGCTCGGCTCGGCTTCAGCTTGGATTTGGATTCATAAAACTATCGATGAGATTAATTTTTCAGATAAAGTTTATTTGAAATTTGAAAAAAAAAGTGAAATTTTTTAATTTAAAAATCCAACGAAAAATATTTTCTCTATGAACATGCATGTAGAAATGCAAAAACATACATCAAAAGGGACACAACCCTTCAAGGAAATAACACACTATTTCAAAAAAGGAGTGACTGCTCAGTCGAACATGACTGTTCAGAAAAGACACACTATTTCAGAATGGACAGAAATGACTCTTCCAAAGTTATACAACTTTCCATGAACCATTGCTTCCTTTTCGAAGGGGCACTTGATGGCTATAAATACTTGAACTTTTTCCTCAAGTATGTACGAAATATTTAGCATTGAAAAACACTCTTTTACTTCCAAAAGCTCTTTGAGATGAGTGTGTTCAAAGAATCTGAAGGTTTGAGGTACCACTACGTTCAGATTGTGAGCCATTTTATCCTGGAAGGAAAAATCTCTCATCCTCGAGTACTTAAGGGGAATTAATTCCTTAAGGACACTCCGTGCAATTGGAGGACTTGGTTCTATTTCTACTTCATCTTATTTCTTTTAGATGACATACTTCTTTGATAGTTCATGTTGAATTTGTATCGAAGGTGTTAAAACTTTATTGTTGTTCTTGAAATAGTCTTGAACTTGTGTTGAAGAGTAGTGCGTAAACATACAGATTGTGTACCTGAAAATAACACTTTGTTATTATTCGAGATACTGAAAATCAAAATAAAATCAATCATTTTGAATAATCTGGACCACTTTAATATCATCTTAGAGTAGTATCATATAATTACCATAGCACAGAGAAAACAAGAAAAGAACAGAGATAATAAGAAGAAATCTGATTAATTAGCGTAGCAGAGAAAATAGGAATAAAAAGTAGCGGCAAGACAATAATGAGAGTGAGAGATGAGAGAGTCTTCTATTGTCTTTGATAGACGATCTTTCATAGATTTTATTCTAAAGCCCTAACCCGCTCCAAAAAAATAAATTATTTTTACTTTTAACCAGCATCGCAATCACGCTTATTGTGATGACCCTGTATGTCATTTTTCATATTCTCGCTTATTTTCACCATTAGAACTTTTCTATAGCTTCCCAAAGTCAATTATGACTTGTTAGAATTGATAGTTTGTTGATTTTTAGAACAAATTTCCCATTTAGAAGTCTTCGTCGATTCCAAATGGCCCTGAGCAAAACTTTAGAAAAATAATTTGGATGCAAATTTTGACTATGTCAGCTGCTATGTAATATCTATTTTAGTATAGGTATACCCTTGGTTCGGATCCCATAGCTCCCGAGCTCATTTTGACCCATTAGTCAAAAAGTCAAAAATCAAAATATATGAGTGTGGGATCCACAAGTAGCCTAATGACTTCATATGGAAAATCTAACTTTACCAATGCAATTAAAATGTCGAATTTAGTAGGGTTACACAGTTCGTTTGTGAAAAATGGAGTCTGAATGAGTCCGGGAGGTCAAAAATAAGTTTTGACCTTGCGGGCCCATATAAACTCGTATAAAAGGTATTTTTGGCCAATTTTTTAGACATTCTTTAGCATTTTGAAAATCCTAGCATCCATAAATATTTGTTGACAAAAAAATGAGTGTTGTGGGTTGATTAGAATCTCAGCAACTTGTGTAATCAAATTTTTTTCTACAAATCTAAGGTAAGAATTCTTCTAATTTGATATTGATTTCATGATTTCTTGACTCAAAACCACTAAATCATTGTGGGTCAATTATAGCTCCAAAATTGAGTGATTGACTCAAATTACTTGAGGGTTTTAATTCCCTAAAGATAATTAGGCTATGGGTTGGTCTTGGAAACTCTTTTCTAAGGGTGAAACCCAATTAGGGTTTGGTGTCCATTTGAAACCCATGGAGCGATGGTTCTATAATGGGTATTGTCATTCTTGTTGTAATTCTTAAATTGTATTATTGATAACATTGCTTGTGGAAGACGAAGCTTCTCGGAAAGGAAAGGAAAAACTCGTTGGTTCATGAGTTACTTGGATTTAAGGTAGGTTGGGCTTACCCATAGTCTAGATTGAGCTTGTTTGTAATGTAATCATTTATATCTTGCGAGATTGGGTGGGGAGTTTAGACGATAGTTGATTAAATGGTGAACTTAGGATTTATTAATTTCTATAAGTCATGGATTTGTAAGGTATGATATTTGGCTAGCTTAATTGTGGTCTCATGACTAGTATGAGAACACTACACTATAGTTGTTCTAAGTAGACATGAATGGTATACTTCTATATCCTCAGGAGTGTATTGACCTATATAATGCCTAGATAGGAGATGACCTTAGTGTTGGGTTGACTAAGGAAGGATTCTTGAAGAGACTTTCCATATGTACCTAGAAAGGATTGGTAAGCCCTTATGGTGAGGTATGGATGACCTATCTTAATTATGGGTAGAATTTAGACTTATGTTAGTAAGCTTGGCATTCTCGGGATTTAGAAGTGGGGCTTGACCTACCTTAAGCTTGGACTAAGTAAATGCTTAGCGACCTAGATACTTGGTGATTGTCTAAACTATTTGTACATAGGAGTTGTGATGGTTGAACTCAATTATCGGATTATCTTGTGATCATGACTTGAATAATCTTGTTAAGTGACTATTGTACATGCCTTGTGAATACTCGTGCTCTTGTTGACGCTCATATTACGTGTGAAGCTTATTAGTAAGGTAAAATGGCAAGTGTTATCCCACATCCCTACTTCTTTATATATTGTGAGTTTTGTGTATACTTATTGGTTTTGCTATACATGTGGATGTATGTTGTGTATCCGAAGAAATATGTGATATTATGATGATGTCCGATTCAAGTACGGAGGAATATGTGATATTATGATGATGCCTGGTGAATTCAGAGAAATATGTGATATTATGATGATGCCCGGTTCGAGTTCGAAGGAATATGTGATATTATGATGATACCCGGTGAATTCAAAGGAATATGTGATATTATGATAATGCCTGATTTGAGTGCGGAGGAATGTGTGATATTATGATGATGCTCGATGAATCTGAAGGAATATGTTGATGTTGTGATGATTTTCGATGAATTCAAAAGAGGTAAGAACATTATGATGCCGTATAGGGCAAATTTACTTATATGCATTGATATTTGTAAGGTTAGGCTATGTGGGGCCAACCGCCTATGTGCTTAAATTATGAGGTCTCTCTTGGTAAATTGATATTGATTAAGACTTAGCCTTATGTGTAAACTTGCATAAAAATTCAAGGGCTAACCTAATATATATACTTGACTTGAAGAAGAGGTTATATTATGAAATCTTGCCTAGTAAGATGGCTTATGTGATAACTAGCTACTTCTAAAATATATATGATTATTATTTGGAACCTAGAAATCTAGTAAACTAGTGGGTGGACTTTACTTGATTAAAATATGGAAACTAGTGGTTAAGATTGTGACATGCTTAGTGATGATGGATCTAGTATTGTGTTATGGTTAGTTAAATTATCTCCTAACATGTGAAGTTGAGATGGCTTAGTTGATAACTTATGTCATGATGTTTCTAGTTAAAAAAATGGCCTTATGATAGATGAATAACCTATATTATGGGTGACTTGTAGTTTTTTCCCAACTTGATGACTAGTGATTTTAAGACTTGTAATCTTTTGAATTTCGGAAAAATAAGGTTAAATAGTATGGACTTCACGGTATTTATCAATGAATTATAGAATTAATGGTTACATGCCTATTCTATGACAACGTTTCTTTCTTTATGTTGAATTATGGTATGAGTATTTGGTAGTGGATTTTGGTAATAAGCCATGGCGGGGTTATGCTATCCGCGATTTTCGGTAAATTGATGGAGTAGTTGTACTTTATTGTATTATTGGTTGTATTCTTTAGTGTACTCTCCGGTGGTATGGGATGTCGTGATGAGTTTTTGTTTGATATTCTTTTGTGTGCTCTCCGGTGGTATGGGACGCCGTGATGAGTTCTTTGTTGTGCTCTCTTTCGTGTACTTCCCGGCAGTATGCAACGTCATGGTAAGTTCTAGTGTTTATGTTCTAAAGATGGTTGATGATGATTATGGAAAGTAGGTGCTTTGCGATTGTGTATATGGATTTATGTTTTTGAAATGATACTCAGTTAATATGGAGATTATAGGGTATATTGAGATAGTATGTCATGTTATTACTTTAGTAGTATAGATGTTGTTACAGTGGTATCAAGGTAGATTTAGGTTCGATCCTGTCCCTTGACTTTAAGATCATTATCTTACTTCATATCGTCTTTACATTATATTTGAGCTCAGTTGGCCGATGATGCCTACTGAGTACCCATGTTTTGGTACTCATACTACACTTCTGTAACTTTTTGGTGCGGATCCATGTTCTAGTTGCCGCCGTTGAGCTAGTTTGTGTGAATTGACTATTCGGAGATAGGGTGAGGTCTTGGAGATTGAGTTACCCTCTTTTCCCTCTATCCTTATTTGTCTTTTACTTTCGAGACAAATGTATGAGATTATTTAAGACATTTTAGATTCTGAGATTGTAAATTCCTTTTGTTAAGTTTAGAAGATCTTGTATTAATACTACTAGGTTGTGGGATTTGTATTTGAATATCAGTTGTCCTTAGTTGTGAAATGTTGTTATTATATATTGCCTTCATATATAGGGTCCAAGTTGGACGTTCTTACCAAGGTAACCCATTGCAATAGCTTTGGGTTACAGTATTGGCTTACCTACTAGTGGGATGTGGTTGGTGCCATCATGATTCATAAATTGGGTCATGAAAAATTTGTATCAGAGCCTAGGTTTCGCCGATATTAGTCATACAAAAGCAAGTGTCTAATAAATTCCTGTGGTTTGGGACGTTGATGTTCATTTCTTATCTTTGGGAGGCTATGTGACATTTTTAGGAGTCCTTCATTTTTTTCATTCTTATCGTGCTAAGAGTCTGAGTTGGTTTGTAGTTGTAATGCCCCGAATTTGGTACCCGAAATGCTACATAGTGCTAACAATCTCGAAGGAACACTAGCTAACCGATGATTGATATTTATACCTGAGCACTGAATAATATACTGAAAATATACGAAATATTAGTTGTAAGGCCATAAGGTTCAAATATCTGATAAATCATAATGTCTGAAATAGGGTATATCAATACCAAAACAAAACAAAAATAATGTCTGAAAATATCTAGTCTGAAAACACTGTAGTCTAAATACTGATAACATGAGTTACTGATATATCTTATAATTGAGTGACTATATTCGACAGTCCTGATACTGATAGAACTAGCTGAGTTCCTTTATGAACTGAGTTGACTGTATCTGACAGTCCTAATTCTGTAGAACTATCTGAGTTCTATTACTGAGACTGAGATTGTGACAGTGGGAGGTAATCATCTAACCAACATACCCCAAATGAGATATTAAAGTTAAGTTGGGGTCCAATCTATACCCTAATTGGAAGGGTGTCAATACCTCCCCACTGGTAACGACAAACTGTGAGTGACCCTCATATAACAGGTTACTCTGATGAGAATGGTGGGACCCTCATATAACAGGTTAAGCCACCTCATCTACCCTCATCTAGCAGGTTTTGATGTCTCAACCTACGCTGGCTACGTAGTTCTGGAACGCAAGTATTGCTTCTAAGAATCACACCATAAACTAGTAGGTGAGTTTCTATCCTTGGGTTCACTCGATGCTGAATCCTACTCCCATCTGAATAGATACTGAATTTATCATACTGAACCAAACTGAACTGAGTTTACAAAGTTTCGTGGACTAACGAAATATCACTAAATTCTATTAACTGACTGAGTTCATGAGATTACTGAGATTACTGAGGTTTCCTGAGTCGTGAGACTGACTGAAGTCTAATGATCATGGCTTAACTGAGAGTATCATGAAAACATAACACTGGCTCTAGGCACACAAATAAATTGTCGGGTATAAGTACCCCCAGGACTCGATAGCATGAAACAGACAAGACATGACACTTCTTGGCACATGACTTAACATCAACAGTTCATAATATAATAGTTGGGAATATTTCATGAGGTACTTGGTTGTCATAATCTTGTATATTGATAGGAGTGCATATAATCATGTCATAATTATATCAATCTAAGTTCATGAACATTTCATCAAGTAATTACAATGCACAACACTTAGCATGGAAGTCATATTGAACATAAGAGAATAACATGCATTTATCATGTAGGTCACAATTTAGCTAATATGTACAATTCCTATCATCTTAGGCATTTTATCAAACACCTTGCATGTACAACTTAGGACATAGGCATGATCATCAATTAACACTTCAAAACCAACTAAATTCATATATTTCAACTCATATACTAACATAGTTTTATAAAAATACGTAAACATTCCAACTTGGGAATCATTCAACATCAACAATATGGTTATAAACAACCCACAACATAAACATCATGATTTAAAATAAAATAAGATTCTTGAACTTCATGGATGAAAGGAATCCATGAATGAACACTTGACATACCTTAGTACGTGATTCTACAAAGATTGGCGGTGGAATTTTCTTGAAATTGAATCTCCAATTGAAAACCCTAACTTGTTCTTGAGAGAAATTTGAAAGAAACACTATATTTTGGGTGAAAAAATAGCGGAATCTCGTGTTATTAGGTTTATATAGGGGTGGGAAATTGACCATTTTTCCCTTGGAATTTCGGAGCTGAAAGCTGAAAAAAATGGCCCAGGGCGGCGCCCTGCTTGGACCATGGGAGAACCAAGGCGGCACCCTGGCTGGAGTAGGGGAGAACCCGGGCGGCACCCTGATAGCGCCTTTAGCTATTGGTTTGGGAAACCAAACATGCCCTTACACTATTCTAAAAATTCTGAAACTCACCCGAGATGTACTACTAACTTGCCCCATCGTAACGTAACTTGGAAATCGAAAAACAAAGGTTGGGAAGGTCATCAAATAAATCTCCAAAGTTTGGAGGCTTAAAATGAGACTAAGTCTTTTACACTTAGCTAAAATATTCTAAGTGTTGGAGCTTTTAAAGAGCTTTAAGGTCTGATTTTAGACTTAGACTTTTACGGGGTCTTACAATATCTCCTCCATGGGAACATTCGTCCTCGAATGAGACTGACTGAGAGGGGAAAAACGATAAACTGAAGCACATACTGAACATGAATGACTGAAACATGATTCCATGACTAACATGGCTGATGAACTGAATATGTCATACTGAACATGCATATCTGATGCATGAGTAACTGATTCATGAATGCATGACTGAGTGTTCTGATTAACTGAGTTTCACACAATGAGAATGCATATCTGATGCATGATTATATGATTGAACTGATACATAAATGCATGACTGAATATGCAATGGTAATTGATACCAAGTTTATCATGAAATTCTGAACCTGAAACTGAATAAGCTTAAGAAGAACTGTTACCTTGAGCTGAGTCTGAGTTAGCGGAGAAGAAGTGAGGGTACTTGGTTTGCATATCTGCTTCTGCTTCCCAAGTATCTCCCTTAACGAACTAAATTCACCAAAGAACTTTTACTGGAGGGACTTTTTCGTTCTTCAGTCTACGAGTCTGATAGTCAAGGATTTCGACTGGAATCTCTTCATAAGAGAGGCTGTTCTGAACATCTATGCTCTGAATAGGGACTAAAACTGCTAGGTCACTTATGCACTTCTTGAGCAAAGAGACATGGAAGACTGGATGAACTGAAGCTAGATCTGAAGGCAACTCGAGCTCATAAGCTACTTTGCCGAAGCAACTGAGAATCTTGAAGGGACCGACATAACGGAGACTTAGCTTTCCCTTCTTGGCAAATCTCTTCACTCCCTTCATGGGAGAGATCTTTAGATAAACATAATCACAAGTCTTGAACTTGAGATCCTTTCTACAAACCTCTGCATAAGACTTTTGTCGGCTCTTAGCAGCCCAAAGTCTCTCTCTGATCAACTGAATCTTTTCTAAGACATCGAATACTAAGTCAGGCCCTATGACTACGGCCTCACTAACTTCGAACCAACCGATTAGAGATCTACATCTCCTACCTTAGAGATCTTCGAATGGAGCTATCTTAATACTGGAATGATAGTTGTTGTTGTATGAAAAATCAATCAAAGGCAAGTGGTCATCCCAACTTCCCTTGAAATCAATTGCAAACGCCCTTAGCATATCTTCCAAGGTCTGAATAGTCCTTTCTTCTTGACTATCTTTCTACGGATGAAAGGTTGTACTAAGATAAAATTGAGTATCAAGACTCTTTTGGAATGCTTTCCAGAAGTAAGAGGTGAACTAGGTACCCTTGTCTGAGATAGTAGATAATGAAACACCGTGCAATCTGACCAACTCTCTGATATAGAGTTTGGCATAATCCTTGACTGAATAAGAGATATAGACTAGAAAGAAATAAGCTGAATTGGTCATTCTGTCTACAATGATCCAAACTGAATCATGCTAATGACGAGTTTGAGGCAAACCCATCACGAAGTTCATGTTCATAGATTCCTACTTCCAAGTAGGACTACTGAACTCCTACATGGACCCACTAGGCTTCTGATTCTCTATCTTAACTTGCTGACATGTAGAGCACTTAGCCACAAAATCTACAATATCTCTCTTCATCCTACTCCACCAATAGATCTCCCATAAGTTGCGGTACATCTTAGTGGCCCCTGGATGAATAGAGTATCACACATTATATGCTTCTACAAGAATTTGCTACCTCAAGTCATCTACATGTAGAACACATAGACGACCCTAACAACACAAAACACCATCTCCCCCTTGGGAAAAAACTTCTACTTTTTTATCTTTGACTGACTCCTTTAGCTTTACTAGACTGGGATCTCTATCCTGCTTTTCTTTCATCTTAGAAACTAGAGATAATTCTGAACTACTCTGAACCCATATATTGCCCTCTACTGAATCAACTAGGTGGACACCTAGTCGGGAAAGATAATGAACTTCCTAAGCTAACTTCTTCTTACTATCCTCAACATGAGCAACACTACCCATAGATAGTCTACTGAGAGCGTCGGCCACTATATTGTCCTTGCCTGGATGATAAAGAACACTCATGTCATAATCTTTCAAGAGCTCTAACCACCTTATCTGATGAAGGTTAAGATCTTTTTGAGAGAAAATATTTTGAAGGATTTTATGATCTGTGAAGACATCTACATGAACACTGTATAGATAATGCCTCCAAATCTTTAAGGCAAATACTATGGCTACTAACTCAAGATCATGAGTAGGATAATTTTTCTCATAGGTATTAAGCGGTCTGGAGGTGTAGGCTATGACCTTACCTTGCTGAATGAGGACACAACCAAAACCTACTCTGGATGCATCACAGTACACAACAAACCCATCTGGACCATCTGGAAGAGCTAAAACTGGAGCTAAGGTGAGTTGATACTTCAACTCTTGAAAACTCTTCTCGCAAGGGTCTGACCACTGAAACTTGACTTTCTTCTGAGTCAATCTGGACATAGGGGAGGCAATAGACAAAAATCCCTTAACAAACCATCTATAATATCCAGCCAAACCCAAGAAACTCCTGATATCTGATGGAGAGATAGGGAGAGGCCAGTTTCTTACTACTTTAGTCTTTTGAGGATCAACTTTAATGCCATCACAGAAAATGATATGACTAAGGAATGCTACTGAACTTAGCTAAAATTCGCGCTTACTGAATTTGGCGAACAACTGATAATTTCTAAGAGTCTAAAGTACTATTCTGAGATATTCTGTATGATCATGCTCATTGCGGGAATAGATGAGGATATCATCTATGAAGACTATGACGAATATGTCCAAGTAATACTTGAACACACGGTTCATCAAGTCCATGAAAGTTGCTGGGCCATTGGTAAGACCAAAGGACATGACTAAGAATTTGAAGTGACCATACCGAGTTTGGAAAGCTATTTTTAGAATGTCACATTCTCTAACTTTGAGCTGATGACAGCCTAATCTGAGGTCTATCTTGGACAAGTAATTGGCACCCTGAAGTTGGTCAAATAAGTCATCGATTCTTAGAAGAGGATACTTATTCTTGACTATGACTTTATTGAGCTGACGATAGTTTATACATATTCTAAAACCGTCTTTCTTGTACATGAATAAAATTGGTGAACCCCATAGGTATATGCTGGGTTTGATGAATCCTTTATCTAGGATATCCTTCAACTGTTCTTTTAATGCTCTGAGTTCTGTTGGTGCCATTCTGTATAGAGAAATAGATATGAGTTGAGTATCTGGAAGAAGGTCAATGCCGAAGTCTATTTCCCTTTCTGGAAGAATTCCTGAAAGATCTTTGGGAAAAACATCTGAATATTCATTCATTACTAACACTAATTCAAGACTAGGAGTTTCGGAATTAGAGTCCCTAACATGAACAAGATGATAAACACATCCCTTAGTTTTCATTTTCCTAGCCCATAGATAGGAAATAATCTGACCCCTTAAAGCTAAAGTATTACCCCTCCACTTAAGGATGAGTTTATTTAGAAACTAAAATTGGACTATTCTATTTCTGCAGTTGACTGTGGCATAGAAGGAATGAAGCCAATCCATACCGAGAATGATACCAAAATCAGTCATCTCTGATTTGACTAAGTCTGCTGAAGTGATTTTTTGAGATATCATAACTGGACAGTTCCTATATACCCATCGATCAATGATGGTTTTTCCCACTAGGATAGATACTGAGAAGGGATCTGCTAGAATTTTGGGAGTGACTCCAAAATCAACTGCTATGTAAGGAGTAACAAAAGATAAGAAAAACTCCTGGATCTAGCAAAGCATAAACATGTACATGAAATATCTATAATGTACCAATAACCACATCAGGATAATTTTCCTGATCTTGTCGGGACTGGAGAGCATAGACTCTGTTTGGGCATTGCCCACTAGTAGTACTGGAAGTGGCACCCTGCTGATTCGGGCGACCTGACTGAGCTGAGGAATGGTTCTGCTGACCTTGCGGACCTGGTTGAGGATAATTTCTGACTCTGTGGTATGAATTTCCATATCCAAAACAAATATCACTGCTAGCTCTGCAAGTACCCTGATGGTTCTTGCCATAAGTATGACAAAGAGGATAGGTATGGGCACTACTAATATTTCCCTGAGACTTAGAGCCTAACGCTCTATCTCGATTGCCATCTCTGAATTTTAGCGCACTGGAGTACTAGATGAAGAAAGAGTTAGAACTAATGACTTAGGACGAAACTAAGAACGACTTTCTCCCTCTGAATTAGGATGAACAAAGTTGAAACTACCTATCCTTGCTCTCTTATTCTGCTTCTCTCTCATCTTAATCTTCTGCTCTTCTATCTGCTGAGCATGGATCATAAGCCTGGCTATGTTCATGTCACTACTCAACATCACAAACCTGCACTCATTGACCATGCTATCATTCAGCCCCAAAACAAACTTACTCATCTTGGTCATACTATCAGTAACCACGTGAGGAGCATATCTAGCTAGTTGAATAAAATTAAGAGAATACTCTTTCACCATCATATTTCCATGCTCGAGGTTGATAAACTCTAACACCTTAGCTTCTCTCATCTCTTAGGGAAAGAATCTATCTAATAATGCAGTGACAAACTCCTCCTACTTAATAGGCCCTGCATCAATTAACCTCTTTGACTTCCGCTATTTGAACCAAGTGTAAGCAATATCCTAGAATTGATATATAGATAGCTCAATTCTCTCACTAGGAGTAACCCCCATGATGTCTGTAACCTTCTGAACCTGGTCTAGGAATTCCTGAGGATCCTCTTCTGACTTAGACCCCAAAAGGGATGGAGGATTCATTCAGGCGAAGTTAAATCCTAGCTGCAGATGAATTGGCCATTGGGTTGGCTGGAACGATAGCTGGTCATTCATTCTGAGCAACAACTGATTGAGCATGAGTAGTGAATGCAGCTCTGAACTCTGCATGAGAACTGTTTTCACCCAAAAAATCTTTGGGCTGAGGGGCTGACTGATTTTTAGTTCTCTTCTAGGAAGGCATGTTCTGTAAATAGAAGAGAAAAGGATTAGACTAAGAGGTTAACTTGGAGCTTATGCTTACTGGCATGACATGAATACTGAAAGAAGGGAAACAATTTCTAAAACATCTCATAGCCTCCTGCACATAAATATGGCGTGCAACACACCATGTACATGTGCCAAGAAGTAGGGCCAAACTAGGGCCTGGACCCAAAACCCTAATTTAGCTTAGGGCTTAATTTTAGCTCAAAGTAGGCTTAGTTTTCACCCATTCTTTAAGGGTTATGATTCCTTGTTCACCTGTGAACATTGGGTTGGCCTCAAAAACTTATTTTTCATACGTGGGACCCACTTGGGGTTTTATTACTATTTTTGGAGTCAGAGCACAATAGTGCAATATGGGTATCATTAGACTCGTATTAATGAGTAGATTATTATTTTGATAGTATGATGGAATTTTGAGGATTGTAAAGTAAAGGCGAGCATGTGGTGCATAAAGTGAGGTTTTGTGATTTAGCCTTAAGGTAGGATTCTGTCTACTTTTCTTCATAGATGATGTATGATATACGTTGCATGTAAATATGGATGTTAGTATTGATTATTAGTAGGATAACTTGACCTTGATTTCTGATGTTTATGGAATAGATAAGGGTTTTGAACCCGTAAGATGGCATGTGTATGAACCTTTTGTATCCTATTTCCTTCCCTCTTTAGTTTAGATTAGTTATACCATGGAAATGATAAAATGCTATATTTGAAATATGGTGTTAGCATTTGAAACATGATTTGTGCATTTAGCCTTATTGGGATAGTGTGGTAGTCTTAAAACCGTAAGTTGGGTAGAGTTGACTTGAGTGCCATTGTTTCTAGTCAAGTTTCTATCTTAGGCTTGAATATAGTTACTTGATATCTAAATGATTAACTAGATACCTTAGTTTAGTTTGGGGTATAGTATGCCTAATTATGGAAATTGTGGATTAGGAGTGGAATTATTCGACCCACTTAGGCCTATGCTTGTGTTAAGTCCTGTGGACTTAAGTTGTGGATATTAGACATAAATGAGGCTAGTAAACCTTAGAATAAGGTTACTTCATAACTTGGTAACTTCTATTGATGTTCTCGGATTGTGGCTTTTGATTTATCGTTATGATACTCCTTATGGGAGTTATATTGGGAATTTAGTGATGATATTCCTCCTAGATACGTTATGTGACCTATAGAGATACTATTTCCTCTTAGACTTAATGATTGTCCTATAGAGTTGTTATTTTCTTTTAGATTTGATGATTGGATTGTCCTATAGAGTTGTTATTTTCTCTTAGACTTAATGATTGGCCTATAAAGATGCTATTTCCTCTTAGACTTGATGATTGGCCTATAGAGTTGCTATTTTATTTAGTCATGATTGTTGTTCCTATAAAGAAGATATTCCTCTTGGATATGTAATTTGGCCTAGAGAAGTGATATTCCTCGTTGTCATGTTGTATAACCAATTAATATGTGATATCTTATAGATAATTACACGTCTATCTATATTATTCCTCATATGAGATGCCTCTTGTGTGAGAGATGATGACATGCTTATAGATATTATGCCTCCTATATGTTAGATGATTAGGGATATGCTACAACTTATAAATATGATTATTGATATGAGTTCTAGATATGTGTATGGGCCTAAGGCCATAATTATGATATTGTGATTATTTCAGATAAATTAATGGGCCAAAGGCCGTGTTATGATATTGATTAAATAGTCAAGAAGTGTTTAGCATTATAAATAATGTGATTATAATTTATGAATATAAATATGTCTATGTTTGTATACTCATCTCTCTGATATGGGATGGAGGAAGATGCAGTATGTTGCTTACGACTTTATTGATTGAATATTGGTGATGACAAGGATAGATTTGGTATATTCATGATTATTATATCAGTAACTTATGTGATTTTAGATGAAATATGATCTTATTATTGTTCTGATTAATTGAGGGTTACGGTATATGGTAGTTAGTCATTTTTTAGGAGACTATAACACTTGGTAGCTAGGAATCAAATGTATTAGTTAATGAGTCTTGCTTAGTTGAAATATGGTAGCTATCGATGGTTGGTGCATGGCTTATGATGATGTCATTTTAGCATAGGTGAAGATTAGTGATATTGATGACTAAGTTTATAATGTCAATTAGTTTTCAAATGAGGGGTTATGTATTAATGAGGCTAGATAATAACTGATGTCTATAATAAAGATGTGTTTAGTTAATAACGTAGAATACTTTCTAAATGGTTGATTAATGAATAGTTAAATGAGTATTATTTGGTTAACGATGGTTAGTTAATGAATGATGTTAGTTAATAAAAGTTGGTTAGGTGATAAGTAGTAATGTGTTGTTTAGTAATGATTAATGGATATAGGATGAGTAGTTGATAATAATGAATGGTGGATAAATGACGATTATGGTCTAGTGATGAACCTTGGGTAGATGTTAGATATTGGCTATTTAATAAATAATGGTTAGTTGCTATCCCCTAAATAAGAATAATGTTTAGACAAATAATTAAAGGCCATATGATGACGAGCGAACTAGTGGTTTCATTATAAATAGCATTGATTAGATAATAACGAGTAGTTAGGAAGTAATGTCTAGATAGATACTTTATGGTGATACGATTATGTTCATGCTTATATTAGTATATGTTATTCCATAATAGTTATTGCGATGATATTGATACCTGGCAAGGCCGGAGGATACTATTGTGATGATATTAATACCTGGTAAGGACGAAGGATACTATCATGATGATATTGATACCCGTCAAGGCCGGAGGATACTATTGTGATGATATTGGTACCCGGTAAGGTCGGACGATACTATTGTGATGATATTGATACCTGGCAAGGTCGGAGGATACTATTATAGTGATATTGATACCTGGCAAGTTCAGATGATACTAATGTGATGATATTGATACCCGATAAAGCCAGAGAATACTATTGTGATAATATTGATACCCAATAAGACCGGAGAATATTATGATAATACATTGATAACCGACAAGGCTGGAGGATGATTGCGATAATAATGATCATGGTGATGATAGTTATGATGACTTATGCTATTGATTGTGTACCTTGCATTCATCCCTGCATGTGCATTGCCTATATGCAGTATGTACCTATGTCTATCAACCGGTATGGGACGGTTGCATGGATATGGGTGAAAAATATGCTTTATGTTGTTGTGTATTGATTGAACCTTCAGAGTCTAGGGTGGTGGGGGTATGCATAGGCTCGGTTAGGTATTTGGTTTCCCAGAGTAGTCAGTTATTCACATCATTATTAATATTGTTGTTATCATTATTATGATTATTATTATGGCTAGCTTATAACAGATTGGTCATTGATTCGGTATTGGGATTTAAGGTACATTTTCAGCCTATCCTATCTTATCATTGCATTATTATGCACAATTATTTCATGTTTAGCCATGTAGATTATAAATCGTATTTAAATCCTGATAAGTCTTATAATGAGGTCTTAAATGAGAATATGGTGATATAGGTTATGCTTTGAGATGACCCCATGTTTATATATATATATATATATAGATATATATATATATATATATATATAGCTATATGAAGATATCGTACTATCGTATATCCCTTCCTTCGTTGTTCATTTTGTATTGTCGTTACTTTGCCTTATATATTACTATATATCTTTCTTTTGCTCCTTATTTGTATATATACCTGCGATATATGGTAAAGCATTGACGAATATTGAATGTAGCTGGAATAAGATAGTTCACCTTGATACTTGCTTAGTCTTATTATGTTAGACTCTTGGATATGAATAGGATAGTTTTCCCTTATTATTCTCATTGATTTATTATATGATTTATGGACTCTTGGTTGTAGTTTTTATTTTGTTTATGTATTGTGTATATATGCTTTGGTCCTTTTGAGGTTCTTAGTGGGCGAGGTGTCCTATGAGTTAGCTTTACCTCTAGATTTTGTAGTTGTTCATCCAGTTTTCTATGTCTCTTTGTTGCAGAAGTATATTCCTGAACCGTCTCATGTGCTTAGGTAGGACTCAGTCTAGTTAGATAGGTAGTAGGCCTTTGTAGAGGAGTCCATGCTTATTTTGGCTAGTGATATGAGAAGGTTGCGTACTAGAGATATTCTTGTAGTTAAGGTTTAGTGGAGGCACCGCCCAGTGGAGGAGGCCACTTAGGAGTTAGAGAGCGAGATGTGAGCCCAGTATCCTCACCTGTTCAAGACTTCAGGTATTTCCTCATCTTTAACTTTCAGGGATGAAAGTTCCTTAATAGTACAGATTGTAATGACCTTGCAGGTCATTTTCCATATTTATGCTTATTTTCACCATTAAAGCTTTTCTATAGCTGGCCAAAGTCATTTATGACTTGTTGGAACTGATAGTTTGATTACCGAGTAGTTCGTTGGTTTTTAGAATCAATATCCCATTAAAAGTGATTGTCGATTCCAAATGGCCGCTGAGCAAAAACTTAAGTAAAATAATTTTGATGCAAATTTTGACTGTGCCAGCAGCTATGTAATATCATTCTTAGGATAGGTAGACCCTTGGTTTGGATCCCACAGAACCCGAACTCATTTTGACCCATTAGTCGAAAAGTAAATAATCAGAATATATGGGTGTGGGACCTACAAGTAGCCTAAATGACCTCAGATGGAAAATCCAACTTTACCAATGCGTTTGAATTGTCAAATTTAGTGGGATTACATAGTTCGTTTGTGAAAAACAAAATCTGAATGAGTTCGGGAGGTCAACAATAAGTTTTGACCTTGCGGGCCCATCTAAACTCGTATAAAAGGGTCTTTTTGGCCAATTTTTGAGACATTCTTCAGAATTTTGAAAATTCTAGAAGTCATAAACATTTATTGACAAAAAAAAGGAGTCTTGTGGATTGATTAGAAGCTTAGAAACTTGTGTAATCCAATTTTTTTCTATAAATTTAAGGTAAGAATTCCTCTAATTTTATATTGATTTCATGGTTTCTTGACTCAAAACCCCTAAATCATTGTGGTTCAATTATAGCCCCAAAATTGAGTGATTGACTCAAATTACTTGAGGGTTTTAATACCCCAAAGATAATTAGGCTATGGGTTGGTCTTGGGAACTCCTTTCCAAGGGTGAAACCCAATTGGGATTTTGGTGTCCATTTGAAACCTATGGCACAATGATGCTATAATGGATATTTTCATTCTTGTTTTAATGCTTCGATTGTATTGTATTGTTTATAGAATTACTTATGAAAGAGGAAGCTTCTCAGAAAGAAAAGAAAAAATTCGTTGGTTCATGAGTTGCTTGGATTCAAGGTAGGTTAGGCTTATCCGTAGTCTAGATTGAGTTTGTTTGTAAAGTAATCATTGATATCTTACGAGATTGGGCAGGGAATTTGGACGATAGTCGATTAAAAGGTGAACTTGGGATTTATTAATTGCTATAGGCTATGGATTTGTAAGGTATGATATTTGACCCTTAGTCTAGGACCTTGGTTACCTTAATTATTGTCTCATGACTAGTGTGAGAACACTATAGGTGTTCTAAGTAGACATGAATGGTCTACTTCTCTATCCTTAGAAGTGTATTGACCTATATAATTCCTAGATAGGAGATGACCTTGGTGTTTGGTTGACTTAGGAAGGATTTTTGAAGAGACTTTTCCATTGGACCTAGAAAGGATTGGTAAGCCCTTATGGTGGGGTATGGATGACCTAGCTTAATTCCGGGTAGAAGCTAGACTTGTGTTAGTAAGCTTGGCATTCTCGGGATTTAGAAGTGGGACTTGACCCACCTTAAGCTTGGACTATGTAAATTTTTAGCGACCTAGATACGTGGTGATTGTCTAAACTATTTGTACATAGGAGTTGTGATGGTTGAACTCGATTATCGGATTATCTTGTGATCATGACTTGAATAATCTTGTTAAGTGACTATTGTGCATGCCTTGTAAATACTCATGCTCTTGTTGATTCTCATATTACATGTGAAGCTTATTAGTAAGGTAAAATGGCAAGTGTTATCCCACATCCCTACTTCTTTATATATTGTGAGCTTTTGTGTATGCTTATTGGTTTGGCTATGCATGTGGATGTATGTTGTGTATCCAAAGAAATATGTGATATTATGATGATGCCCAGTTCAAGTCTGAAAGAATATGTGATATTATGATGATTCCTGGTGAATTCAGAGAAATATGTGATATTATGATGATGCCCGATTTGAGTCCGGAGGAATATGTGATATTATGATGACGCCCGGTGAATTTAGAGGAATACGTGATATTATGATAATGCCCGATTAGAGTGCGGAGGAATGTGTGATATTATGATGATGCCCAATGAATTCGAAGGAATATGTTGATGTTGTGATGATGCTCGGTGAATCTAGAAGAGGTAAGAACATTATGATGCCGTGTGGGGAAAATTTACCTATATGCATTGATATTTGTGAGGTTAGGCCATGTGGGGCCAACCACCTATGTGCTTAAATTATGACGTCTCTCTTGGTAAATTGTTATTCGTTTCTTGTTTAAAATCACTATATAAGAGGTGTGACCCTTGTTGATGCTAAATTAGCTACTAGAGGAAATTTATGCCCAATATTCGAGTTAAGACTTAGCGTTATGTGTAAACTTGCATAAAAATTCAAGGGCTAACCTAATATATATACTTGACTTGAATGAGAGCTTATATTATGAAATCTTGCCTAGTAAGATTGCTTATGTGATAACTAGCTACTTCTAAAATATATAATTATTATTTGGAACCTATAAACCTAGTAACTAGTTAGTGGACTTTACTTGATTAAAATATGGAAACTAGTCCTTAAGATTGTGACATGCTTAGTGATGATGGATCTAGTATTGCGTGATGGTTAGTTAAATTATCTCCTAACATGTGAAGTTGAGATGGCTTAGTTGATAACTCATGTCATGATGATGCTAGTTAAAGAGTGGCCTTATGATAGTTGAATAACCTATACTATGGTGGCTTGTAGTTTTCCCCCAACTTGATGACTAGTGATTTTAAGACTTGTAATCTTTTGAATTTTGAAAAAATAAGGTTAATTAGTGTGAACTTAGCGGCATTTATCAATGAATTATAGAATTAATTATTTCATGCCTATGCTATGACAATGTTGCTTTCTTTATGTTGAATTACGGTATGAGTATTTGAAAGTAGATTTCGGTAATGAGCCTACCCACGGTTTTTGATAAATTGATAGAGTAGTTGTTCTTTATTGTATTATTGGTTGTATTCTTTGGTGTACTCTCCGGTGGTATGGGACATCGTGATGAGTTCTTGTTTGATATTTTTCTGTGTGCTCTCCGGTGGTATGGGACACCGTGATGAGTTTTTTTTGTTGTTCTATCTTTCGTGTACTTCCTGGCGGTATGGGACGTTGTGGTAAGTTCTTGTGTTTATGTTCTAAAGATGGTTGATGATGATTATGGCAAGTAGATGCTTTGAGATTTTGTATATGGCTTTACATTTTTGAAATGATACTCAATTGTTATGGAGATTATGGGGTATATTAAGATAGTATGTCATGTTAATACTGTAGTAGTTTAGATGTTGTTACAGTGGTATCAAAGAAGATTCAGGTTCGGTCCTATCCCTTGACTTTAAGATCATTATCTTACTTTATATCGTCTTTACATTATATTTGAGCTTAGTCAGCCGATGATGCCTACTGAGTATCCGTGTTTTGGTACTCATACTACACTTCTATACCTTTTTTGTGCAGACCCGGGTTTTAGTTGTTGCCGTTGAGCTAGTTCATGCGAGTTGACTATTCAGAGATAGGGTAAGCTCTTAGAGATTGAGTTTCCCTCTTTCCCCTCTATCCCTATTTGTCTTTTGCTTTCGAGACAAATGTATGAGATTATTTAAGACATTTTAGATTCTGAGATTGTAAATTCCTCTTGTCAAGTTTAGAAGCTCTTGTATTAATTGTAACACCCTGAAAGTTCCTAACTAAAAATTTGTCCCTAAAAGCATCAAGCATGGGATTCTAGAGTGAATTATACTCAACTCCCTATGGAATTCTTTAAATTTTAACTTTTTATTACGTAGATGACTGAATAACCTTTTCATCAATATAAGATTCGTCCAAAACGGACACTCGGTGATGAAGTTATGGCTATTTTATGTGCTAGTCGTAAAACATCATCATTCAGGTGGATAGCGCGTCGCGGAGAGGGTTTAATTAGTAATTGTCAAATTCCAGTGGGACCTTGCGATGATCCTAATTTTGAATTTTTCAATTTCTAGTGAGACTCCGCGATCATGGCATCGCGGAGTGAGGCAATTTCCCAATTGTCTATTTTCAGTGAGCCACCGCGATTGTGGCGCATCGCGGTGGCTCATAAAATTGGGCACCCAGTTGTAATTTTTACTCCATCTCATTTTGGGTATTTTGGGTAATTCCCACCCCCTTATCAGCTTAAACACGAGATTATATTCCCAAGTGACCACATTACTCATGTTTTCCCCAAAAGTTCACAAGAACTCACCCTAGGGTTTCAAATTAAAAACCCAAACATCTCAAGATTCAACCGTGGGTTTTCAAAACAAATTGAAGATTTGGAATCCCCAAGTCGTGGGCATCAAGAAGCACCATTTGAAATCCTAAAAAGAGATACGCGGGGTTTTTCTAAAATCTCATGGGCATAGAAATCATGATTTTAAGAAAGAGGTTTTCAGATTTATGAATACATTCATGTTTTAGAAATCTTGACGGTATTATTTTTGTCTTTTGACCTTCCCCACATTGATTTGAATTGATATAGGTATATATGTACATGTTTTAAGTTAATGTTTGAATTGAGAGCATGACTCACATGAAATCCCTCTCTTGATGTGATTGTTCCCATGTTTCACATGATATGGATTGTTTTGAAATGCATCTTGAAAAGTATGTTACGAAGTGTCTTGATTTATGAATGATTTGGTTATGAATCTTGAATTCAAAAGAGAGGGTTGTTTGTATTGAAAAATATTGAAAATACATATAATGAAAGAGTGCATAGATTTTGCCAAAAGCACATGACCACCTTATGTTTGAAGAGTTCTTGCATAGTTTTGACTTATGCTTTTGGAACATGAAATCTCTTATACTATTTGCATGTTTGGGTGGTCTAAACTATGTTTTAATGGAAGATCATGCTTATTGCATTATGGCTTAGAATTAGGACTTGCAAGTCTTGGTGTGACGACACCAATTCAGACTATGCCATGATAATTCAGAACAGAATAGAATGCACATTTGAAATCAGACTTTTCAGATATTGAAACTAGAAAAATGCATGATTCAGAACAGGATAAAATTGACAATAAAGAGAGCTTAGGTGGTTCCCCGAAGAAGGTATGAGTTCAGAAAACTCGTTGCCCAAAATCGTAATTTGAAGATCCGGGGTATTATGTCCCCTAGAGGAATTTTACATTGGCCTAGTGCCGTGTAGCATATTAGAATAGAAACTCCAACCCTTGCGGCACATTTGGGTTGGGGGCTTCCCCGCCGAGTCAATGGCGGATTCCATACAGCCCGTGGAAATTTAGAATTGTAGGGGTGTACCACCTTGCTCAGAATTAATATGAAGAACAGAAATTGCATTGTCAAGAACGATTTATGATTTTCAGAAAGGTGCCCATGTTTTTCAAAAATTACTTTATGTATGATGTTTGACAAATTGCTTTCCATTATTTTATTTATATAAAAGATTTATTTTGGAATGCTTTGCATACCAGTACATCTGTATTGGCCCCCCTCTTCCCTCCAGGTTCTGAGGCTCAGTCTAGGGGTCCAAAAAAGCAGTGGTTTCAATTTCAACCAATCTGTAGTTGACAGTCAAGGTCGTGTAATTAACACTTGGGCGGATATCATTAACCGTGCTAACCTTGGTATGGAAGTTATGCATGAACGTAATGCTCATAACTTTCCTCTAGACTTAGCTGCTATCGAAGCTCCATCTACAAATGGATAAGATCCCAGTCTAGTCTATAGGAGGTTTTGAAAAGAAAGGAGCAATAATCATTTTCTTGTTTTATCAAGAGGGTGCTATTGCTCCTTTCTTTTTTTCTTTTTATTTTATTTAGTAATTTACTAGTATTTTACTTACATATACTTTTTTGTTTACATTATAGAAAAAGAAAGAGAGGATATTTGCATGCATTTATCATTTATTCAGGATTGAGTATTCTATTTTCATTTTGTATGTATTTAGTACTTATCAGACAGAGTTGCAGTGTCCAGTTGGTGAGCCTTCTCTTCTCCGGAAGGCTTATTCAGATTGTGTTATTTATGTCCGTTTTGGTCTACTGGGGGCCTTCTCCCAGTTTTAGAAAGTTATCAAATTTCCTCATAGTACAGATTTCGCAGACTGAGTCGGATGTTATTAGATGTAGTTGTTTTTTTTTCAATTTTCCATACTTATGTTGAAATTCAGAATTGACCATGTTTTCGTAGTAGATTATGATTCTACATTTTCCTTATTTATATGAATGTTGTGCATGATTACCAGATAGATGAGGGCATTCTGGGCCTTCATGGTTCGGGATGTCCATCACGGCTAGGCCCTAGTTTGGGTCGTGACAAACTTGGTATCAAAGCATGGTTCATGGTCCTAGGGTGTCTGCAAAATTGCGTCGGGTAGAGTCTTGTTTATGGGTGTGTAGCGCGCCACACTTATAAGCAGGAGGCTACTAGGCGTTTAGGAATGTTTCTCTTCTTTGTGATTTCGTTCGTGCCTTAGAGTCTGAATCAGAAATTGTCCCCCAATCAGTGATCTATTATATTTTAGAAAACAGTTATGCCTCCTCGTCGTTCCAACAACCAGGATACTTATGATGATGAAGTCTGCCCCACCTATGGGATGCGGACCCATAATAGAGCACACACTCCAGAACCTATTCCTACTCTGGGGGTACCTCCAGTACCGACCAGCGCTTCTCGAGCTCCGAGGATAAATGTTAACCATCCCCAATCTTCTTAGAGGGACATATCGAATGCAAAATTAAGACAATCCATTCACATACTTTCCCAGTTGGTAGCCGCGCAGACTCAGAGGTCAGAGGATACTAGTTCTGCATCTGTTACTTCGGAGGCTACTAGGGTAGGCCAGTTTATGAGGATGAACCCGCCCAAATTTTTGGGCACTAAGGTAGAAGAGGACCTGCAGGAGTTTGTAGATAAAATGGAGAAAATCTTTAGAGTTATGCATGTGGATCAGGTGGAAGGGGTTAAGTTAGCAGCATACCAGCTGAAGGATGCAGTAAACCAATGGTATAATGAGTGGGAGAATGTGAAAGAAGAGAGTGTTAAGCCCACAGTTTGGACGAGTTCGTGGAAGCTTTCCTTGATCGATTCTTTTCTCTAGAGCTGAAGGAGGCCAAGGCAGAAGAGTTCATGAATCTTAAGAAGGGGAAGATGAGTGTTCAGGAGTATACTTTAATGTTTAATCAATTGGCCCATTATGCTCTTGAGATGATGAGTAGTATGAGGGCCCGAATGAGGAAGTTTGCTTCTGGCCTTTCAGAGGATCTAGTGCTTGAGTGTCAGGGAGCTATGCTGAATAGGAAATTGGACTTTGCTAGGCTGACAGTCCATATGCAGTAGGTTGAGGAGAAGAAGAAGAAGATAGCCAAGTCTAGAGAGAAGGACAGGCAGGCGAAGAGAGCCAGATCAGCGGATCAGAACCCCAACCAGCAGCAGGGTGGTAATTAGGGTAACAAATGGCAAAAGAAAAAGTTTTGTCGCAAGGCGCAGTCTGCAGCTAGCGCCCCAGCGCCCAGACCTCCAGTTGATAGACAATCTCAGAGTTTTCAGACTAGTCATGGACCCAGAGCTCAGGATACTCAGTCACAGGGTAGTGTGTCTCAACAGTACCATCCTCAACCACGGTGCGACACTTGTTATAGTCATCATCCGAGAAGGTGCCAGCTCGGTGCATTTGTGTGTTATTCTTGTGGTCAGACAAGTCACTTTTAGAGGGATTGTCCTTTGTCCAAAAAGGGTGTTTGGGGTGCCAAGTCTCAGTAAAACTCTTCTGCACCACCACCACCTCAAAAGGGCGCCACTTCAGTTGCCGAGAGCGGTCACAATCGGTTGTATCCTTTGACAAATCACTAGGAGGCAGAAGCCTCACCAGATGTAGTCACCGGTACATTACAAATCTTTTCCCATGATGTATATGTGTTGCTTGATCTCGAGTCTACTTTATCGTATGTGACCCTGTTTGTAGTTGTTGGTTTTGGTTTTGAGCCTGATATGATTCCTGAACCTTTCTCTATTTCCACCCCGGTGGGTGATTCTGTTGTAGCTAGAAGGGTGTATAGGGGTTGTGTTGTGTCCATTTGTAGTTGGGATACCGTATCCAACCTCATAGAGCTTGATATGGTTGATTTTAATGTCATCTTGAGGATGGACTGGCTCCATTCATGTTATGCTACTCTAAATTGTAGAACCCGAAAAGTCACTTTCTCCTTCCCAAATGAACTAGTTATAGAGTGGGAAGGTCATTCTTTAGCACCTAGAGGGCACTTTATATCTTATCTCAGAGCCCATAAATTGATTTCTAAGGGTTACTTGTATCATCTTATTCAGGTTAAAAATTCTCATGCCGAAAGTATTCTTCTTCAGTCTGTCCCTGTAGTAAATGAATTTCCAGAAGTTTTTCCAGATGATCTCCCAGGAATTCCACCTGATAGGGAGATAGACTTTGGCATTGATGTGTTGTCATATACCCACCCCATTTCTATTCTGCCATATAGAATGGCTCCTGCGGAGTTAAGAGAGTTGAAATAATAGCTAGCAGATCTACTAGATAAAGGTTTTATCAGACCTAGTGTTTTGCCCTGGGGTGCACCTGTACTCTTCGTGCGAAAGAAAGATGGTTCCCTGCGTATGTGCATAGATTACCGCAAGTTGAATAAGGTCACAGTGAAAAATAAATATCCTCTTCCCAGAATCGATGACTTTTTTTATCATCTTCAGGGTGCTAAGTGTTTTTCTAAAATAGACCATCATTCGGGGTATCATCAGTTAAAGGTTACGGAGTCAGACATTCCTAAAACAGCTTTCTGAACCAGATATGGCCATTACGAATTCTTGGTCATGTTCTTCGGGTTGACTAATGCTCCTGCAGCTTTCATGGACCTAATGAACAGGGTTTTCCATCAGTTCCTAAACTTATTTGTCATAGTTTTTATCGATGACATCTTGATTTACTCCAAAAGTGAGGAGGACCATGCTAATCACCTCCGAATAATTCTTCGGACTCTCAAAGATCATAAGTTGTATGCGAAATTCTCCAAGTGTGAATTTTGGCTGAATGCTATTGCTTTCTTGGGGAACATTGTTTCTAGTGAATGGATTAAGGTTGATCCCCAAAAGATTGAGGTAGTGAAGAAATGGCCCAGACCCAGGACTCGAACCAATATTCGGAGCTTCTTGAATTTGGCAGGGTATTACAGAAGGTTCGTAGAGAGTTTCTCCTCCATATCTGCACCACTTACTAAGTTGACTCAGAAAAGGTGAAGTTTGTATGGTCTGACTCTTGTGAGAATAGTTTTGAGAAATTGAAAGACAAGTTGACTACAGCTCCTATTTTGACTCTTTTGAAAGGTACAGAGGGTTTTGTTGTGTACTGTGATGCGTCCCGTGTGGGACTTGGGTGTGTACTTATGTAGCACGGTAAGGTGGTGGCTTATGCATCTAGGCAGCTAAAGGTGCATGAGCAGAATTACCCCACTCATGACTTGGAATTAGCAGCTGTGGTATTTGAGCTTAGAAGTTGGAGGCATTATCTTTATGGGGTGCATGTTGACATTTTCACTGACCATAAGAGTTTGCAGTATGTTTTCTCGCAGAAAGAACTAAACCTCAGGCAGAGGCGTTGGATGGAGCTTTTAAAAGACTATAACATGATCCTTTACTACCATCCGGGTAAGGCAAATATTGCAGTTGACGCCCTCAGTAGATTATCTCTGGGCAGTCTTTCTCATGTTGAGGAAGGGAAGATAAAAATGGTGAAGGATGTTCACCGACTTGCAAATCTTGGAGTGCGACTCTTAGATTTTGAAGATGGAAGGGTGGTTGTGTCTGAGATAGCTAAATCATCCCTTTGTGTAAAACTTTAAAAAAAGCAGGCCGGAGATCCCATCTTAATACAAATTAAGAATAATGTGGGTCAGCAGAAAGTCATGTCCTTCAAAATTGGTGGTGATGGTATTTTGAGGTATCAAGGTAGATTATGTGTACCAGATATTGATGGTTTGCGGAAGAGAATCCTTGACGAAGCCCACACTTTGGGGTATGTTGTTCCCCCAGGCTCTACTGAGATGTACCATGATCTAAAATCCATATATTGGTGGAATAATATGAAGCATGATGTGGCTAACTTTGTTTCCAAGTGTTTGAATTGCCAACAAGTTAAGGTGGAACATATGAGGCCAGGCAGTACTTCTCAAGAGATAGGTTTACCTTTATGGAAATGGGAGATGATCAATATGGACTTCATTTCAAGACTTTCAAAGTCCCGAAACTAGTATGATTCTATATGGGTAATTGTAGATAGGCTAACTAAGTCAGCGCACTTTCTGCCTGTCAGGACTAGCTATTCGGGAGAGGATTATGCCAAGTTATTCACAGCAAAAATAGTTCATTTGTATGGTACACCTATGTCTATCATATCCGACCGAGGTACACAGTTCTCTTCTCAATTTTGGAGATTATTCCAGAGAGGTTTAGGAACCCAAGTGAACCTTAGTACTATTTTTTACCCCCGAACGGATGGGCAAGCAGAGCTCACCATTCAGACCCTTGAGGATATGTTGAGGGCCTGCGTAGTTGACTTCAAAGGCAGTTGGGTAGATCATTTGCCATTGATAGAGTTCACATATAATAATAGTTTCTATTCTGGTATTAAGATGGCACCATTTGAGGCATTGTATGGGAGGAGATATAGTTCTCCGATAGGATGGTATGAAGTAGGTGAGATACAAATGTTTAGGCATGATCTTGTTAACCGGGCAATGAAATATGTGAAAATTATCATAGAACGACTTAAGACAGCTCAGAGTCGTCAGAAATCCTTCGCCGATATTAGAAGAAGAGCTCTAGAATTTGAAGTTGGGGATTTTGTATTTCTCAAGGTTTCTCCCATAAAGGGAGTCATGCAATTCGGGAAGAAAGGTAAGCTAAGTCCTCTCTATATAGGATCTTACCAGATTGTGAGAAGGTTAGGTGGTGTTGCATATGAGTTAGAATTTCCTGCCAGTTTGGGTTCTGTCTATCCGGTATTTTATTTATCTATGTTGAAGAAATGTATTGGAGACCATTCGTTAGTGCTGCCTATCGAAGAAATCAAAGTGACAGACTCCTTATCCTATGAAGAAGAGCCTTTAGAAATTTTGGATCGCCAAGTTAGACAATTGAGAAACAAAGAGATAGCCTCAGTTAAAGTGTTGTAGAGAAACCAGAAAATTGAAGAAACAATTTGGGAATCCGAAGTTGACATAAGAGCTAGATACCCAAACCTTTTTGACCCAGTGGATGACGTAATGGAAGGTACAATCCTTGACTTATTCTTTCTATGCCTTAGTATGCTTGAAGTCATGCTTATCTGTGTTCCACGTCAATATTCGGGGACAAATGTTCCCAAGGGGGGGATATTGTAACGCCCCGAAAGTTCCTAACTAAAAATTTATCCCTAAAAGTATCAAGCATGGGATTATAGAGTGAATTATACTCAACCCCTGTGGAATTCTTTAAATTTTAACTTCTCATAATGTGGATGACTGAATAATCTTTTCATCGATATAAGATTCGTACAAAATGGACACTCGGTGATGAAGTTATGGCTATTTTATGTGTTAGTCGTAAAACATCGTCATTCAGGTAGTTAGCTCGTCGCGGAGAGGGTTTAATTAGTAATTGTCGAATTCCAATGGGACCTCGCAATAGTGGCGCATCGCGGGGTATCCCAATTTCGCATTCGTCAATTTCTAGTGAGACTCCGCGATCGTGGTGCGTCGCGGAGTAAGGCAATTTCCCAATTGTCAATTTTCAGTGAGCCACCGCGATGAATGAAATTCAACACATATGTAGCATAGTACATCGACTCAACATAATTTTAGTTAGCATTTGTTAAAATAGTCATTAATAGACAATAATGACTAATAAGACCCCCCAAAAGAGTTATTTCTACTTCGATAGTAGTACAATGTACTTTTTCCCAAGGCCAAGATCGTCAATACAAAGCTACAATATTGTCAGTTTGTAGGAAGGACAATTTAAAATTTTTCAACATAATTAAATAATTAATGACTACTTAGTTGGTAGATTGACCGTAGAAATTAATTAAGTGGGTAAGCTAGGTGGAGGTGGCACGTCAATTGCTACTTATCCATCATGAACAAACAACAAACAGTAGGGGTGAAATATTTTTCTAATCTGTTATTTTTATTATAACAACCATACACATCTTCTGTGTAATCCTGCAAGTGAAGTAAAAAAGAATAACAAATACATGAAACTTAACTCTCTTGTGAAGATAGAGAAATTTCCAAAAAATCTCTAGACTCAAGTTAGCATATCAAGCATATCAAAGCAGTATCGAATAATTATTTTTTATGAAAATTCACACATCTAGGGTGTGTTTAGTATGATGGAAAATATTTTCTTAAAATCGGGCACCCAGTTGTAATTTTTACTCCATCTCATTAACGGTATTTTGGGTAATTCCCACCCCCTTATCAGCTTAAACACGAGATTATATTCCCAAGTGACCACATACTCATGTTTTCCCCAAAAGTTCACAAGAACTCACCCTAGGGTTTCAAATTAAAAACCCAAACATCTCAAGATTCAACTGTGGGTTTTCAAAACAAATTGAAGATTTGATATCCCCAAGTTGTGGGCATCAAGAAGCACCCTTTGAAATCCTAAATAGAGGTACGCGGGGTTTTTCTAAAATCTCATGGGCATAGAAATCATGATTTTAAGAAAGGGGTTTTCAGATTTATGAATACATTCATGTTTTAGAAATCTTGACGGTATTGTTTTGGTCTTTTGACCTTTCCCACATTGATTTGAATTGATATATGTATATATGTACATGTTTTAAGTTAATATTCGAATTGAGAGCATGACTCACATGAAATACCTCTCTTGATGTGATTGTTCCCATGTTTAACATGATATGGATTGTTTTGAAATGTATCTTGAAAAGCATGTTACGAAGTGTCTTGATTTATGAATGATTTGGTTATGAATCTTGAATTCAAAAGAGAGGGTTGTTTATATTGAAAAATATTGAAAATACATATAATGAAAGAGTGCATTGATTTTTCCAAAAGCACATGACCACCTTATGTTTGAAAAGTTCTTGCATAATTTTGACTTATGCTTTCGGAACATGAAATTTCTTATACTATTTGCATGTTTGGGTGGTCTGAACTATGTTTTAATGGAACATCACGCTTATTGCATTATGGCTCAGAATTAGGACTTGCAAGTCTTAGTGTGACAACACCAATTCAGATTATGCCATGATAATTCAGAACAGAATAGAATGCACGTTTGAAATCAGACTTTTCAGATGTTGAAACTAGAAAAATGCATGATTCAGAACAGGATAAAATTGGGCATAAAGAGAGCTTAGGTAGTTCCCTGAAGAAGGCATGAGTTCAGACAACTCGTTGCCCAAAACCGTGATGTGTCGATCCGGGGTATTATGTCCCCTAGAGGAATTTTACGCTGGCCTAGTGCCGTATTAGAATAGAACCTCCAACCCTTGCGGCACACTTGGGTTGGGGGCTTCCTCGCCGAGTCAATGGTGGATTCCATACAGCCCGTGGGATTTTAGAATTGTAGGGGTGTACCACCTAGCTTAGAATTAATATGAAGAGCAGAAACTGGATTGTCAAGAACGATTTATGATTTTCAGAAAGGTGCTCATGTGTTTCGAAAATTACTTTATGTATGATGTTTGACAAATTGCTCTCCATTATTTTATTTAAATAAAAACTTTATTTTGGAATGCTTTGCATATCAGTACATCGGTATTGACCCCTCCCCCTTCCCTCCAGGTTCTGAGGCTCAGTCTAGGGGTCCAGAAAAGCAGTAGCACTTATCAGACAGAGTTGCAGTGTCCAGTTGGTGAGCCTTCTCTACTCCGGAAGGCTTATTCAGATTATGTTATTTATGTCCGTTTTGGTCTACTGGGGGCCTTGTCCCAGTTTTAGACAGTTGTCAGATTTCTGCATAGTAGAAATTTCGCAGACTGGGTCGGATGTTATTAGATGTAGTTTTTTTTTTCAATTTTCCATACTTATGTTGAAATTCAGAATTGACCATGTTTCCATAGTAGATTATGATTCTGCATTTTCCTTGTTTATACGAATTTTGTACATGATTACCAGATAGAGAAGGGCGTTCCGGGCCTTCATGGTTCGGGATGTCCGTTACGGTCAGGCCCTAGTTCGGGTCGTGACATTAATACTATCAGGTCGTGGGTTTTGTGTTTGAATATCAGTTGTCCTTAGTAGTGAAATGTTGTTGTTATATATTGCGTTCACATATAGGGTCCAAGTTGAACGTTCTTACCAAGGTAACTCATTGCAATAGCTTCGGGTTACGGTATTGGCTTATATACCGGTAGGATGTGGTAGGTGCCATCATGACTTTGAAATCGGGTCGTGACACTTGTCTCAACCCACATCGCCCCGCACCGCCCATTGCCATCTCTAGTCACATAGGACACATGTGTCTATTTGTTTAACTTTATATAAATTTAAGTATCTACTTGTTCATGCCCAAAGTTGGAGGGCATATATGCAAGTTGAAGACAAATTAAAGAACAAGTTGATCCATTATGATACATTCTAATACAAAATTATTGAGAGATCTCCTCCAAATCACTGATATGGCTATCGAAATCGTGAGCCTCAACATGTAGATTCCAAATTGAAGTGGTTGTATCAAGCCCTTTATAATATTAGGGTATGCAAATTTATTCATTTAAATAAATAACATTTATAAAATCATATAGTAATTTATTACTGATTTATTTAGACACTAATCAATTAATATCATATTACAAATACATTGTTTATTTGTAGAATTAAATAATATCACTTTGGAATGCTTAAGTGAGGAGGTCTTATCTGAAATGTCATGAAATTTGATCTGAAATTTGTTTGCAACTATATATCCAAGTGGTGTGTCATCTATATCAACCTAAGTGATATATAAACTGTCCATTCTAACATTTAGTTACTGTCCATCTTAATTTAAACTTGTGGAGTACTATTTATCAACATCACTACTGAACACCATGCCAATTGGCGAATCATTTTTCAAGAATCCTTGGCAGGATTTGTGATGGTAATTGTCTCATTCCTGATTTTACTGGCAAGTAACAAAGAAATTTCACTCTTTATATATAAAAATAGCTGTTATTATTTTTTATTATTGTTATTAATTGCTTTCTTTTATGGCCGATTTCTTTTTTCACAGACCATTCTTTGGTCAATTGCAACCTGAAGATGAATTTGATAAAAGTGGACAGACTACAGATACATGGTTTTGAGAGACCACTATTCAAGCATGTTTGCAATGCCTAAGAATTTACAAGTTTTCTTTAATTCGAAATAACTTTGGATACGGAGTGTTTGAAGTTTCATATGAATGAAGTTCATATATTTGATGTTTTAAAGTGGCTAGACATACACTCCGACATGAAACCTAGTAACCTACACTTGATTCGTAAGTTACTCTATTTTTATTAAATCTTTTTGTAGTTCTTACGTAAATATTCAATAACAAAACCAATACTTATGCCTTAGTACCGAGTAAATGGAAATTGACAATATGAATCATTACTGTCTCGCGCTGTAGGGAGGTTTGGTACAATCATAGTTTCTAAGTTACTTTTACTATTTACTGTTTTTAGTAACTAGTTATCTTTATGCCCCTCAACTTTGTCAAAAGGTTACTGTTTTTATTTTAATTAATTACTGTTTTTAGTTTATTATTATTATTATTATTATTATTATTATTATTATTATGGGTTGTAACATAGGGTATATTTGGACATTTTCGCAAAGTTAAGAGGTATATTTATTCCTAAACTTTAAAGGCATATTTGGATCAAACCTGTAACGGAGTTTCACAAAGTTTAGGGGTATATTTGCTCCTAAACTTTAACAATGAGGACATATTTGGACCAAACTTATATCGAAGGATATATTTAGATCTTTTTATAAAATTGAGGGGCATATTTAACCCTTTTTCCTTAATTGAATAAGAAGCTAGGAGACAAAAAACCCAAAAGATTCCTTTCAAATGCTGTATGAACATCTTTAGCATTGGCAATAATGTGATTATTTATACCCTTTTTCAATCAAATTCCAGCATTTTCTTCTCTTACACCTAACAAAAATATAAAGTTATCATGACGTACTTTTGAATCCCAAGGAAAACAATGTCATAATTTGGCAAATGAAACTTACTATCACGTGGGGCTGGACCCCATCATTTTAAAAACATTTTTTTTTTTTACTTTAAACTCAGTTTAATTATAGCTATAAAGAGATATCATATCAAATGCACCAAATATATTATTTGAATCAATATAATTAATATTATTGTATTATTTAAATAAATATCATATTCTATTTACACTTTTATTATTATTACTTTAGATATTTTATATAAAATTTTACTTTATTGACATGTACAACTGTAAACAAAATGAATTGATCGCATTGTAAACACTTCTCATTATTAATAATAAGATTGTAAATTCGAGTCCCCGAAATACTATAATAATTGGTTGAGAGCTCTTAGAAGGTAAAAAAAATAATATTTTCTTTTAAAAATTCAGGTGCTGGTAGGAATAAAAGAATGTGTTGGTTGACTTCCCATCACTTTTCACCTTTGAATCTTGAATTTCAGAGGTTAACAAGGCTATTCATTTTGGAATATTCCATTGCTGATTGGGTGGATCAGTTTGGAGTTCCCTATAAATTCCAACTCAACTTCTCAAAGGAAAAAGGGTGCATTCTAACTCTTCTTTCACCTATTTACTTTCATCTATTTTCTTGTCATAATTTCCTTGAATAACTTGCAAGTCTTTGATGCCATAAGATGGTGGACTTAGAATTTTTACCTAGGACGTTTGAAAAACAAAAATAAAATGCTTAGAATTTCACTTGAGAATATTAAAGTATGTTTTGAACCCTCTAAATCATTAAGTCAATCTCTTATTTTGTGTTGGAGGATTCAAAATCTATTTATAATTTTATATATATAAAAATTTTAAAACTCACTTTATATGTACGGTATAACTTTTTATCGAAAGAATTCGATTCAACACACCCCCTAAATAATTTTTTGTAAACACGGTAATGAACGTGTGTGATACTGTGTGTGGATTCTCTGGTTATATGTGTGATACTTTTTGATAAAGGCACAGCACCCCCTCTCCCCCCTCCCCTCCGCCCATCCTATCCCACCATAAAACACAAAAATGTCATGAATAATATATGTTTGGTTTTTGCAGCTGATATTGAAAATATTCTCAACTAATTTCAGTAACAAAATGGCTTCCTCAGCTCTAGTTTCTTTGTCAAAAAAGATCATCAAACCATTCTCTCCAACCACTCCTTCTGAAAGAATTTACAAGCTTTCCTTCATTGATCAATTCAATAGTACACAATATGTCCCCATAGCCTTTTTCTATCCCAACAATAAGGTATTCAAACCAAATGACATGCGTAACGTTATTGAAAATTCCCTTTCAAAAGCCTTAGCTGCTTATTACGCTTTTGCTGGAACATTAAGGGACAATGTTCATATCGAGTGTAACGATATAGGTGCTGATTTTTACAAGGCTCGATTCGATTGTCCCATGTCTGAAATTCTCAAAAGTCAGGACAGAAATGTCAAAGAAGTATATTCCAAAGATATACCGTGGAATGTCATTGCACCTAATAGAAAATTGGTCATGGTTCAATTGAATCAGTTTGATCGTGGAGGAATTGATCTAAGTGTATGTGTATGTGTGTCTTAAAATACCTCTCAAGCTTTCACACACACAACTGCCATTGCAGCAGTTACTGAGCTTGATGAGAAGGAGGGAAGAAGAGAGAAATTGAACTAAGAAGAGACTTTGTATATTGAGTTATATGTACAATGAGAGTTCATGCCACCTATTTATAGACTCACATGACTAACATGTGATTATCTAGAAGCTTCCTAACAACCTCCTAACAACTTAATCAAGTGGTCAACACACTAACCAACTTGACACACTTAACAAACTCACTTAACAAGCAATGCAACAGTGTTAACTAACTAAACACAGTATTAACCAACTGTTAACTAGCTAATATAGCAGAAGTACCGATCCTATAAGTTTTAACACTCCCCCTCAAGATGCTGTAACACCCCGCTTTTCGAACGAGAACGAAAATCGTCATTTCCTTCACGTAAAGGTTCCAAAAGCCATAAATCCAATGCAAGTTTAGTTTGTTAATAAATTATGTATTGTGGAAACCTATTTGAGCATGAATTGATATCATAGAGGTCCCCAAGCTCAAGGACAAGTTGAAAGTTTTCCTATCGTTCGAATTTTAGTGAGCGTTAAAACTTAGGTCAACTTCAATCGACCATTACTCTTTGTATATATTTAATTAGAGTGCCTACTATATATCAAATGAAAGGTCTTCGAATTATCTTTCCAACGATACCAATTTTGCAAAAATCCAACACCCAAGGAAGAAGGTATGGCTTTGCAAAGTGGAGTGTGTCGTGCAGCATAAGTTGTGCGACGCACACCCTAACTTATGCTATAAGGTGTGCGACGCACAACCTAATGTGTGCGATACAAAGTGCGTCGCACAACCTATATTATGAGATAAGGTGTGTGTCGCATACATTATTACTCAAGTGACTTAAACACTCTATTTTTGGGGGCAAAATGGTCCTTTTCCCACCCTTATTTAGCCATAAACACGAAATTCAGTCCCCAAATACCCCAAAATACACCTTCATTCATCAAAATTGCTCAAGAACTCTCCTTAGGGTTTTAAAGTAAAAACCCAAGAAACTCAAGATTCAACCGTGGGTTTTTGAAACTAATTGCATATTTGGAATGCCCAGAACGTAGGCTTCAAAAAGCACCTATCATCTTCGCATATAGAGGTACGTGGGGTTATCTCGAAATCTCATGGGCTTAAAACTTCATGTTTTTAAAATGGAGGTTTTGAAATTACGAATATGATTATGTTTTAAATGTTTTATGATATTGGTTTGGTCTTTAGGTCTATTCCCAAAGTAATTTGATATATGATATACGTATATGCATGTATTCCGAAAAGATGTTAACTTGAGAGCATGAATTATATGAAAATTCCTCTCTTGATATAATTTTGTATTAAATCCTCATATGATGTGAATTGTTTGAAATCATCTTGACAAGCATGACATGAAATATTTTGAAAATAGTTATTATTTTTGACTTGAAATGAGAGGGTTGTTATGTTGAAATATGATGAATATAATGGTTGCATGAAATAATGATGTGATATTGATGGCTTGCAAGTCGGGTATAATGATACCCTATAGAATAAGATAAATGATTGAATTAAATGAAGTTTGATGCATTGATTTTACATGAGATAGGTGGATGCCTGAAGAAGGCATTTGAGTGTAAGGGCTCATCACTGGAAATCGTGTTTGCCGACATAGGGATTTCGTACCAGGCTACGTGATCTTGTGTACTTGACTTTATGTCATTCCCAAATTAGGACTATGGTTAGGAGCCCAGGCTAAGTGATCTTGGGCACTACTATACTTTATTGGGTCGAGACACCCTATTGTGTGATCTTGTGTGCCTTCCCCTCACTTATACTCTAATCTCGGTGGCAACCGAGATTAGACAGTTGGTGTAAATGTTATATGTAGGGTATTCCACCTAGCTCAGCTGCATTACATTGTTGTTGAAAACTATTACATGATGCTCATGTGTTTTCAAATGATTTGATATGAAACTGCTTTATAATGGCTCTCACCTATATTTGGTAAAAATATTATATTTTGTTTTGATTTCTCTGCATACCAGTACTTTTGTATTGACCCCCTTCCCTCCCAGGTTCGGAGGCACAGTCTAGGGGTCCAGAAAATTAGTAGATTCTCCAGATAGATTTGCAGAGTCGAGTGGTGAGCCTTCTATCTTCCGGAAGGCCTAATGTCTGGCAATTTAATTATTATTTAGTAGTTTTGGGTTTACTGGGGGTCTTGTCCCAATTTTTAGATAGTTATTTATTTCAGTCATGTAATAGAGATTTTGCAGACATTTTTGAGATGTTGATTGAGATTGTGGGACATTATTACCCCTTATTGTTTTCATATGATTCTTGACCATGTTTTCGTTATATTGTGTATCTTTCGTATTTCTTTTGTCATATAAGTCATGTGCATAATTACCAGACAGATAGGGGTATTTCGTTCCTTTATGGTTCGGAATACTCGTCACGGCCAGAGCCCCGGTTCGATCGTGACAAACTTGGTATCAGAGCACAGTTCATGGTCCCAGGGTGTCTGCAAAATTACGTCGGGTAGATTCTTGTTTATAAGTGTGTAGCGTGCCACACTTATAAGTAGGAAGCTACTAGGTGTTTAGGAAATATTTACCTTCTTTGTGAATTAGTTCGTGTTTCAGAGTCAAGTATGTTCCTAATCAGAAATCTTTTATCTTACAGAAATAACAGTTATGCCTCCTCATCGCAATACTAATAAGAGTGATCAGAATGATGAAGTCCATCCCACTATGGGATGAGGACACGTAATAGAGCTCCTACTCCAGACCCTGTCCCTACTCTGGGAGTCCCTCCAGTTCCGACCAGTCTACCTCGGGCTCTATGGACCAATTTTAATCGTCCCCCGGTAAATCAGAGAGATATTTTAAATGCAGAGTTTAGATAATCTATTCACATGTTGACAAAGTTGGTGGCTGTGCAGACTCAGCGGTGAAAGGATACTTGTTCTGCATCTGTTACTTTCGAAGCTACTCGGGTGAGCCAATTCATGAGGATAAATTCTCCCAAATTCACAGGTACTAAGGTAGAAGAGGATTCGCAGGGATTTGTAGATAAAATGGAAAAGATTTTCAAAGTGATGCATGTTGATGAGGTAAAAGGGGTAGAATTGGAGGCGTACCAGCTGAAAAAAGTGGCGAATCAGTGGTACAACGATTGGAAAGATGCGAAGGGCAACAATGCTGAGCCTTCAATATGGAATAAGTTTGTTGATGCTTTCCTTGACAGGTTCTTTTCTCTGGAGCTGAGGGAAGCTAAAGTAGAAGAGTTCATGAACCTCAAGCAGGGTAAGATAAGCGTGCAGGAGTACACTTTAAAATTTAATCATCTGTCCTGTTATGCTCCTGAGATGACGAGTAGTATGAGGGCCCGAATGAGGAAATTTGCATCTGGCCTTTCTAATGACCTGGTGCTTGAGTGCCAGGGAGCTATGGTGAATAAGGAGTTGAACTTTTCTAGGCTGAACGTTCATATGCAACAGGTAGAAGAGAAAAAGAAGAAGATTTCTTAGGCTAGGGAGCTAGAAAGACAGACGAAAAGAGCAAGATCTGCTGACCAGGGTCACAGCCAGCCTTAAAGGGGTAAGTGGGGAAATAAATTGCAGAAGAAGAAGAATTGGGCTAATGCACAAACTGCTACCAGCACCCCAGCGCCCAGACCCCAACAGACAGACGATCTTAGAGTTTCCAGACTCAACATGGATCCAGAGCCCCAGATACTCAGTCGTAGGGCAGTGTGGCCCAGCAGCGTCGTACTTATCAACGGTGTGAGTTTTGTGGAAAGAATCACCTAGGAAGGTGCTTTTTTGAGGGGAGAAACTGTTACACTTGTGGCAAGATAGGTCATCTTCAGAGAGATTGCCCTTCTGCGAGAGAAAATACGGGGGCGGAGGGGGGGGGGAAGGGCTAAGCCCCAAACTGCCTCCACGGCTCCTCCTCTAAGGGTGCTCCTTCAGCTGTCGGGAGTGGTCGTAATCGGTTATATGCTTTGGCTAACCGCCAGGAGGCGGAAGCTTCACCAGATATTGTCACTGGTACGTTGTGAATCTTTTCTCGTGATGTTTATGTGTTACTTGATCCCGGGTCTACCTTATCTTATGTGACCCCTTATGTGGCTGTTGGTTTTGGGTTTGAACCCGAAGTTATTGTAGAACCCTTCACTGTTTCCACTCCAGTAAGTGATTCTGTTGTTGCTAGAAGGGTGTATAGAAATTGTGTTGTGTCTGTTCTTAGTCGGGATATTGTGGCAGACCTTATAGAACTTGATATGGTAGATTTTGATGTTATCCTTGGGATGGACTGGCTCTATGTATGTTATGCCACACTTGATTGCAGGACCCGGAGGGTTACTTTTTCTTTCCCGAATGAGACACCAATTGAGTGGGCAGGAAATTCTGTGGCACCTAGAGGTCACTTTATCGCTTATCTTAGAGCCTGAAAGCTCATCTCCAGGGATTGTATGTATCATCTAATCTGAGTAAAAGACTCCAGGGTTGAAAATCTTCCTCTTCAGCCAGTCTCTATAGTGAATGAGTTTCTAGAGGTCTTTCTTGAAGATCTCCCAGGGATACCACCTGATAGGGAGATAGTTTTTGGCATTGATGTATTGCCAGAACTAGTCCTATTTCCATCCCTATGTATAGAATGGCCCCGCAAAACTGAAAGAATTAAAAGAACAATTCACAGACCTCCTAGACAAAGGATTAATTCGTCCTAGTGTTTCCCCATGGGGTGCACCCATACTTTTTATGCGAAAGAATGATGGATCCCTTCGTATGTCCATAGACTATCGTCAGTTGAATAAGGTCATTATTAAAAACAAATATCCTCTTCCTAGAATTGATGATCTTTTTGACCAGCTTCAGGGTGCTAAGTATTTTTTGAAAATAGACCTTCATTCGGGCTATCATCAGTTGAAGGTTAGGGAGTCAGACATTCCCAAAACAGCCTTCCGAACCTGATATGGTCACTATGAGTTCTTAGTCATGTCCTTCGGGTTGACTAACCCCCTGCTACCTTCATGGATCTTATGAATAGGGTATTCCATCAATTTCTAGACTTGTTCATCATAGTATTCATTGATGATATTCTGATCTATTCTAAAAGTGAAGAGGGCCATACCAATCTCCTCCGAATTATCCTTCAGTCCCTTAAAGATCATCAGTTATATGCTAAGTTCTCCAAATATGAATTCTGGGTGAATACTATTGCTTTCTTGGGACATATTGTGTCTAGCGACGAGATTAGAGTGGATCCCTAAAAGATTGAGGCAGTGAGAAAATGGCCCAGACCCACGACTCCAACCAATATCTGGAGCTTCTTGGGCCTGGCGGGTTATTACAGAAGGTTTGTAGAGAGTTTTTCTTCCATAGCTGCTCCGCTCACTAAGTTGACTCAAAAAAAGGTGAAGTTTGTGTGGTCTGATTCATGTGAAAATAGTTTTGAGAAGTTGAAGGACAAGCTAACTACTACTCCTATTTTGACCCTTCTCGAGGGTGTAGATGGTTTTGTGGTGTACTGTGATACGTCTCATGTGGGACTTAGTTGTGTTTTGATGCAGCATGGTAAGGTGATAGCTTATGCATCTAGGCAGTTAAAGGTGCATGAGCAAAATTACCCCACTCATGACTTGGAGCTAGCAGCCGTGGTGTTTGCACTTAGAATCTGGAGTCATTATCTCTATGGAGTGCATGTTGATATTTATATTGACCACAAAAGTTTGCAGTATGTTTTCTCGCAGAAGGAATTAAACCTCAGGCAGAGGCGTTGGATGGAGATTTTGAAAGACTATGATATGAGCCTGCATTACCATCCGGGTAAGGCAAATATTGTAGCCGATGCTCTCAGCGGTTGTCTATGGTCAGCCTTTCTCATGTTGAAAAAGGAAAGAAAAAGATGGTGAAGGACATTCACCGCCTAGCAAATCTGGGAGTGCGACTCTTAGATTTCGAAGATAGAGGGATGATTTTTCATGAGTTAGCTAAGTCATCCCTATGTGCTGAAGTTAAAGAGAAGAAAGTTGAAGACCCCATCTTGATGCAAATCAAGAAAGATGTGGGTCAACAAAAGGTAATGTCGTTTGAAATTAGTGGTGATGGTATTCTGAGATATCAGGTCGATTGTGCATTCTGAATATTGATGGACTGCGAAAAGGGATCCTTGACAAAGCTCACACTTTGAGGTATGTCGTTCACCCAGGCTCTACTAAGATGTACCATGATCTGAAAACCTTATATTGGTGGAATAACATGAAACGTGATGTAGCTAATTTTGTGTCTAAGTATTTGAACTGTTAACAAGTAAAGGTAGAACATTTGAGGCCAGGGGGTACTTCCCAAGAGATAACTCTGCCTTTATGGAAGTGGGAGATGATAAATATGGACTTCATTACAGGACTTCCGAAGTCCCGAAACTAGTATGACTCAATTTGGATGATTGTAGATTGATTGACAAAGTCAGCGCACTTTTTACCTGTAAGGACTAATTATTCGAGAGATGATTATGTGAAGCTGTACATTGAGGAAATAGTTTATTTGCATGGGGCACCTGTCTCTATTATATCCGATCGAGGTACGCAGTTTTCTTCTCTATTTTGGAGATCATTCCAGAAAGGTTTAGGTACCCAGGTGAACTTAAGCATAGCATTCCACCCTCAGACTGATGGGCAGGCTGAGCGCACCATTCAGACCCTTGAGGAAATGTTGAGGGCTTGTGTGATAGATTTCAAAGGTAGTTAGGTAGATCAATTGTCATTGATAGAGTTTGCTTATAGTAATAGCTACCATGCCAGTATTAAGATGGCACCGTTCGAAGCATTGTATGGGAGAAGATGCAGGTCTCCTATAGGGTGGTTTGAATTTGGTGAGACACGGTTGTTTGGGCCTGATCTTGTTCATCAGGCAATGGAGGATGTGAAAATCATCAGAGAAAGACTTAAGATGGCTCAGAGTCGTCAGAAATCCTATTTCGACGTTAGAAGAAGAGAGTTAGAGTTTGAGTTCGGAGATTGGGTATTCCTTAAAGTTTCTCCCATGAAGGGAGTTATGCGCTTTGGGAAGAAAGGTAAGCTAAGTCCTCGCTATATAGGACCATATCAGATTATAAAAAGGATTGGTGGAGTTGCATATGGGTTAGAGTTGCCTGCAAATTTGGGTTCTGTCCACCTGGTATTCCACATATCTATGTTGAAGAAGTGCATTGAAGATCACTCTTTAGTGGTGCCCATTGAAGAAATCAAAGTTTCCGATTCCTTGACTTATGAAGAAAACAAGTTAGAAAATTGAGGAGCAAGGAGATAGCCTCGATGAAAGTATTGTGGAGAAATCAGAAAGTTGAAGAAGCAACCTGGGAATCGGAAGATGACATGAGAAATAGATATCCCAACCTATTTTCTTCGATGGATGATGAGACAGAAGGTACTATTCTTATCCTATACCTCCTGTTCATTAAATATGTTTAAATTCGTGCTTCAACAACTTCCTACCCATCATTCGGGGATGAATGATCCCCAGGGGGATATAATGTAACACCCCATTTTTCAGACGAGAACGAAAATCGTCATTTCCTTCATGTAAAGGTTCCAAAAGCCAGAAATCCAATGCAATTTTAGTGTGTTAATAAATTATGTAGTGTGAAAACTTATTTGAGCATGAATTGAGATCATAGAGGTCCCCAAGCTCAAAGACAAGTTGAAAGTTTTCCTATCGTTCGAATTTTAGTGAGCGTTAAAACTTAGGTCAAATTCAATCGACCATTACTCTTTGTATATATTTAATTATAGTTCCTACTATATATCAAATATATGAAATGAAAGGTCTTCGAATTATCTTTCCAACGATACCAATTTCGCAAAAATCCGACACCAGAGGAAGAAGTTATGGCTTTGGAAAGTGAGTGTGTCGTGCAGCATAAGCTGTGCAACGCACACCCTAACTTATGTTATAAGGTGTACGATGCACAACCTAATGTGTGCTATAAAGAGTGAACCGCACAACCTATATTATGTGATAAGGTGTACGCCGCATACATTATTACTCAAGTGACTTAACCACTCCGTTTTTGGGGCAAAATGGTCCTTTTCCCACCCTTATTTAGTCATAAACACGAAATTCTGTCCCCAAATACCCCAAAATATACCTTCATTCATTAAAATTACTCAAGAACTCTCCTTATGGTTTTAAAATAAAAACCCAAGAAACTCAAGATTCAACCGTGGGTTTTTGAAACTAATTGCATATTTAGAATCCCCAGAACGTAGGCTTCAAGAAACACCTATCATCTTCGTATATAGAGGTACGTGGGGTTATCTCAAAAATCTCATGGGCTTAAAATTTCATGTTTTTAAAATGGAGGATTTGAAATTACGAATATGATTATATTTTAAACGTTTTATGCTATTGATTTGGTCTTTAGGTCTATTCCCAAAGTGATTTGATATATGATATATGTATATGCATGTATTCTGAAAACATGTTAACTTAAGAGCATGAATTATATGAAATCCCTCTCTTGATATGATTTTGTATTAAATCCTCATATAAAGTGAATTGTTTGAAATCATCTTGACAAGCATGATATGAAATATTTTGAAAATGGTTATAATTTTGACTTGAAATGAGAGGGTTGTTATGTTGAAATATGATGAATATAATGGTTGCATGAAAGAATGATGTGATATTGATGGCTTGCAAGTTGGTTATGACGATAACCTACAGAATAAGATATATGATTGAATTAAATGAAGTTTGATGCATTGATTTTACATGAGATAGGTGGATGCCCGAAGAAGGCGTTTGAGTGTAAGGGCTCATCGCTGGAAATCGTGTTTGCCGACATAGGGATTTGGTACCAGGCTTAGTGATCTTGTGTACTTGACTTTATGCCATTCCCAAATTGGTACTATGGTTAGGAGCCAAGGCTAAGTGATCTTGGGCACTACTATACTTTATTGGGTCGAGACACCCTGCTGTGTGATCTTGTGTGTCTTCCCCTCACTTATACTCTAATCTCGGTGGCAATCGAGATTTGACAGTTGGTGTAAATGTTATATGTAGGATATTCCACCTAGCTCAACTGCATTACATTATTGTTGAAAACTATTACATTACGGCCATGTGTTTTCAAATGATTTGCTATGAAACTGCTTTATAATGGCTCTCACCTATATTTGATAAAAATATTATATTTTATTTTAATTTCTTTGCGTACCAGTACTTTTGTATTGACCCCCTTCTCTCCCAGGTTTGGAGGCACAGTCTAGGGGTCCAGAAAATCAATAGATTCTCCAGACAGATTTGCAGAGTCAAGTGGTGAGCCATCTATCTTCCAGAAGGCCGAATGTCTGGCAGTTTAATTATTATTTAGTAGTTTGGGGTCTACTGGGGGCCTTGTCCCAGTTTTCAGATAGTTATTTGTTTCATTCATATAATAGAGATTTTGCTGACGTTTTTGAGATGTTGATTGAGATTGTGAGACATTATTCCCCATTATTGTTTTCATATGATTCGTGACCATGTTTCTATTATATTGTGTATCTTCTGCATTTCTTTTGTCATATAAGTCATGTGCATGATTACCAGACAGATAGGGGTGTTTCGGGCCTTTATGGTTCGTAATACTCATCACGGCCAGGGCCCCGGTTTGGGTCATAACAGATGCAGGGTACAAAATTTTGAGCACACCAAGCTAGATTAGGAGGCGTAAGTGTTGATCATGACTTAAGCCCTTTGTGAGGATGTCTGCAACCTGTTGATTTGTCTGCACTTACATGGGTTGAACCAACCCTTCTTTGATCTTATCTCTGATAAAGTGGTAGTCCACCTTAATATGTTTGGTCCTCTCATGAAATATGGGGTTAGCAGCTAGCTGAATAGCTGATTTGCTATCATTAAAGATGATAATAGGTTTAGTGATTGGGACCCCTAATTCTTCAAGTAGTCCATCCAACCAAGTTACTTCTGCCAAAGCTATGTCCATGCTCCTATATTCTGCCTCAGCTGAGCTTCTGGAGACAGTGTGCTATTTTTTGGACATCCAGGATATCAATAAACAACCAAACTATACCACATAACCTATAATAGACCTCCTAGTGTTTGGACATACAACCCAATCTGAGTTACACCAACAAACTAACTCTGCAGTAGGTTGTGCCTTAAGCCATATACCTTGTCCTACAGTTCCCTTTAGTTATCTTATTACCCTGTTTGCAACCTACAAATATGATTTTCATTGGTCCTACAGTTCCCTTTAGATATCTTGTCCTACAGTTCCCTTTAGATATCCAGTGTCTGTACTACATAACTGATATCAGGTCTTTTTATTGTTTCATACATCAATTTTCCAACAAGTCTTTGATATGATGTTATATCCCTTAGAAAAACATCTTCTTTAACACCTGCTGCTTTATCCACTTCAACAGAGGTTAGCTTGATATTAGTCTCTAATAGAGTAAGAGCTGGCTTAGCACCAGCAAGCCCTGTGTCAAATATAAGCTCCAATAGATATTTTCTTTGGTTCAATATTAGTCCACTTTCAGACCTCAACACTTCAATGCCTAAGAAGTACTTAAGTTCACCTAGATCCTTAAGTTTGAATTGCTGATGGAGAATATCTTTTGCGGCATTTATCATATTTGCATTGTCACCTGTTATTAGAAGATCATCTACATAAACCCGAATCACCACCATACCTTATGACTTCTTTAAGGTAAAGAGTGAATAATTATAACTACTCTGAGTGAATCCTCCATTGAGCAATGTTGCAGTAAGCTTTATGTTCCACTTCTTGATGCATGCTTAAGCCCATACAGTGACTTAATTAATCTGCAGACTTTGTGTTGCCTTCCCTCCTTGAAACCATCTAGCATCTCCATGTATACTTTCTCATCTAAATCACCTTGTAGGAAAACATTGTAGACATCCATCTGATATATACACCACTCTTTTAATGTCGCTAAAGCAATAACACTTTTCACTGTGATCATTTTTGCTACAGGAGAAAATGCTTCATGGTAGTTTAGCCCCTCCTGTTAGCTATAACCCTTGGCTACCAACCTATCCTTTAACCTCTCTACTTCTCCATTGGCTTTGTACTTAATCTTTTACACCCATTTTGATGCAGTTATGTTTTTGTCTAGAGGGATATCAACTACCTCCCAAGTGTGATTGTCTTCAAGAGCTTTAACCTCCTGTTTCATAGCTTCAATCAACCTTTTATCTCTACTAGCTTCATTATAAGATTGTAGTTCTACTTCTGATGACAGACTAGACACAAAACTTTGGTATCTTGAACTAGTATTAGCATAAGATACATAGTTTGTCATAGGATATCTGGTCCCTTTTCTTTTCCCGGGTGATGAGGTTGACTCATCTATGCTGGGCAAGTTCTGTAGGTGATAAGGTTAACTCATCTATGCTGGGTAAGTTGTGAGTATCTTGATCTTAGATACTATCAAAATTATATGGTAATGCACCTTTTTTTTGTAGCTTATGTGATTGACTATCAGGATCTGAGTAAGCATCTGCTTCTGTTACTGCATCAGCATAATCAAGTAAACTCAATTTAAGAAAATCAGTAGTTGATTCTGAGCTTGGTTCCTCTACAAAAGGGAATGAATCTTCTTTGAACACCACATCTCTTGTGACAAACAACTTATTAGTACACCAATCCAGCAATATATAGCCCTTCTGACTGGTAGAATAACCCATCAATACTGCAACTTTAGCTCTTTCAGAGAGCTTATCACCCTTAGGTAGTACTGAAGCATAACATTTGCATCCAATAAATCTTAGGTGTTTCAACGATTGGACTTTACAGAACAATATTTCATAAGTACTTTTACCCTTAATAGCTGAGGATGGTAACCTGTTAATAAGATACACATCAGCCTTAACATTCAAGCCTCAAACCCTGACAGGCATCTGTGACTGAAACTTGATGGATCTTGCAATATTCAATATCTGTTTGTGTTTCCTCTCAACTACACCATTTTGTTGTGGTGTGTACGGATAGCTACTTTGATGTATTATTCCCAAGGACTGAAACAACTCTTTGCATTTAGAATTAAGGAACCCTATCCTATTATCTGACCTCAGTATTTTTACTTGAACACCAAACTGATTCTGAAATAGAGTAAAGAAGTTTTTAGGGCTACAATACTCTCAAACTTTAATTGTAGCAGATGTAACCATGTATATCTACTATGATCATTAACAACAATTAAAAAATAGTACTTCTTGTCAAAAGTAGGTATCTTATAAGGCCCCCAAAGATCTATATGTACAATATCAAAATATTTTAAAGCTCTAGATGTACTGACAGGAAAGATCTGTCTAGTTTGTTTAGCTAATGGACACACATGACACTTATTCAGAATATCTACATCACTACTGTGCCTTAATAGATTCAAAGTTCTTAATGCCTGGGAAGAGGAATGTCCCAGCCTCATATGCCATAGACTGCACTCATGCATCTCTACTCCTATATTTTGCCCTTGATGAGCCACATTGTTAAGAATTCCATCTACTCCCCAAACATTTTTAAGGATGTATAATCCTCATTTTGCCTTACCAATACCCTTTACCTTGCCACTATGAAGGTCCTGAAATACACAAAAGTCAGGATAGAACGAAACAAAATAATAGAGTTTCCTAGTCATCTTAGACACTTATAACAAGTTTAGTTTGAAATCAGGAACATACAACTCATCCCTTACAACTTTATCTTTCAACACCTGTGTTTCTCCTACATGTTATATGTTCACCTTGGCTCTAGTAGGTAGGTTTACTTTATCACACATTGTGCTATCCATTTTATGTTGTGTGTTGCCACATGGTGTATGGCTCCAGAGTCTATTATCCATTTATGTGGAATAACATGGCTAGAAAAACAAGTAACAGTACTTGTCATATTAGCTTGCTCTGAGTCATTTGTCTCTTTGTTGATCAATGTTATGATATATCTATATTCATCTTTTAGAAACCTTATTCCTTTGCTAGACCAATGTTGTTGTTACCTTTACTTCCCTGGTTACCAACTTGATCAGCCAAATATGCTTTTTCTGGTTGAGGTCCAATAAAGTTATGATCTGATAACTAGCTGGTGTTTTGATTAGCAGCTGATTGTCCATATCCACCACCTCTACCTTGCCCATTGTAGAATGCTTGATTTGACCCTCCCCTTGGATTGTTATAGTTACCCTTCTTCTTGTTTCTCCAATCACTTGGATATCCATGAAATTTGTAACAGTTTTCTCTTGTGTGGCCAGTGAAGTTACAGTAATCACATCTTTTACCTTTGTAACCTTGACTTCCATAACTGGTTGATGCCTGATTCCTGCTTCCATATCCAGAATCTGCATATTTCTGTGTACTTGCGTGACAATAAGCTCAGTTTTCTCACTCATAGTTAAAGCGAAAGTAAGTTGTTGGATCGCATCTTCAATAATCATTCATATGCTTGGTTAAGTGTAGGTGTGGTTCACTTCATCAGTATCTGTCTCTTTGCCTGATCATATGTATTATTCAGTCCACTTAGGAATCGTACTAGCCTCAAATGATATAAGTGCTCTGCATACTCCTTAGACTTAGGACAATTACATAATAAAGCTGGAATAACTGCATCATGTTCACTCCAAAAATTCTTCAACTTAGTGAAGGAGGTTGAGACTGAGTTAGTGCCTTGGTGTAGGTTGTTGATTTCACTGTGCAATTGGTACAACCTCATGCGTTTCACATTATCAAACTTCTCCTTAAGATCTTTCCATACCTCGCAAGCATTTGTTGCATACACAATACCACTGAGTAACTCAGCACTTACTGAACTCATCAGCCATGAAAGAACTACTGCATTGGATGTCTCTCATTGATCATGTAATTCCTCTCTGTATGTGTCCTTGCTACAAGTACCAGTCACAAAACCATACTTACTATTTCCCATAGATCTACACCAAATTCCATAATTCTCTGAACCAGTCAACTTAATGGGAATCAATGCATCTCCTGCTACATCTGATGCTCCCAGAAATAGGGAATCACTAGGATCAATCTTAGGTGCCATGTCTATTTCACAGGCTACAACTAGATTGGAATCAAAATGTCACAGAAATCACAAAAATCTACTACATGTTAAAATACCTCTCAACCTTTCACACACTCACACACAATTGCCATTGCAGCGGTTACTGAGCCTAATGAGAAGAATCGAAGAAGAGAGAAAATGATCTATGAAGAAACTTTGTATATTGAGTTATGTACAATGAAAGTTCATGCCACCTATTTATAGACTCGCATGACTAACATATGATATCTAGAAGCTTCCTAACAACCTCCTAACAACTTAATCAAGTAGTCAACACACTAACCAACTTGACACACTTAACAGACTCACTTAACAAGCAATGCAACAGTGTAACTAACTAAATACAGTGTTAGCCAACTGTTAACTAACTAATATAATAGAAGTACTGATCCTATAAGTTTTAACAGTATGTCACACGAAATTGGAGATATCTGCACATTGAACAAATTTATAAATGACTGGGCTGCAATTGCGCCTGATTCTAACTTAAATATACGTCCTCAATTTATTGGATCATCTATTTTCCCACCCAAAAATGAACGTGTGAATGAGCGACCTCTCGAAAAGTGTGTAACAAAGAGGTTAACCGTTTCAAACCGCACACTAAAATCCCTCCTCTCTGAATGTTCATCATCAGGAGTGACAAATCCATCTCGCGTTGAAACACTAACAACACTTCTTTATAAATGTGGCATGAGAGCAAATTCGAATCAATTATTCAAGCCATCAGTTTTGTTTCAGACTATCAATTTAAGACCTATTATACCTTTGCCAGAGAAGACTCCTGAAAACTTCAGTTCTTCCCTTTTCGTACCAACATACACTGAAGAAGAAATGAAGTTATCGCGATTGGTTAGTGAGCTAAGAAAGGGGAAAGAACAATTTTTTGATGATTACAAAAAGTGTAAGCAAGGAGATCCTCAAGATTTGATTTCTACAACAATGTGACCATTTCGAGAAATAAGGGCACTGTTCAAGGACACTAATATTGATCGATCTTCATAGATGTAGCAGCTTGGTAAATTACCACTGTATGATGTAGACTTCGGATGGGTTCGGCCTGATAAAATAAGTATGGCAGACACTCAACTGAGAAATGCTTTCCTGCTGTTTGATAACAACACAGTGGATCATGTAGAAGCACATGTATCTTTTGATGAGGAAAGTACAATGTCCGCGTTCTGAGAGAGATGGATCAACTTCTTGAATTCGAACTTCCATTTGATCAAGCAATTCCGATTTCCAATGGAGCCTCGATGTTGATTAATGATAGACACTTCAAATGTGGAAAATAGTTTTTGGTGCAATCGTGAATCAGGCTTGTGGAGTTTGCATTTGGAGCTCGATTTGAAGATGGAAGATAGTCGTTGAAGTTGAATGATTGGAACACATGTAGTCATTGGAGTTCTATCGTTCCCATGTCTAACTGTGCTTTAAAATTTTATGATCTTAAATATTCTAAAGGAGTGAACTTTGCATCTGGAGGCGCTGGTTGTTTAGTTGAAACCTACACTGGATTCCTAAGTCCTTAATTCGAAGTAAATGGTTACTGTCTATGTCACTCACTTGGGAGGTTTGGTACAATCAAATGGACTGACTCATTGTTTCTAAGCTACTTAGCATTTAATATTTTTAGTAACCATTTGTCTTAAAGATTTAATAAGTTGAATGCATGCATACACAACTTTAAATATCAGGTATCATCAGATGTCCTTTGAAAAAAACAAAGTTCCAAAGATGTTCAAGAAAAGAACATGTTAAAATCAAAACAATTTTCTGCCTTCATTTACATCTAAACAAAGCAAGAAACATGTTTGGCAATTGATTTTCTAAAACCTGATTACTATGATTAACTTTATGAGGAGAAAGCCAACTTATATATAGGCTCAACTTATATAAAAAAGGTATAGTTATAATCGAACTTCATGACATTGACTTCAGCCGATATATATTGAAAAATAAACTTAGTCTTCACATAGAATCGGTAATGGATGCTGACAAGTACTTTCTTTTTTAAAATCATTCCGTACGCCACTAATACTAATATATATTTCTATGCAAATATAAAACAAATCAATATATCCAAGTAATTGATCATATACCATTAACTTGTTCAGCAATTCTAATGGCTTTGGTCATGTCAACCTTGTTTCACTTCTGCATCTTTATTTTAGTTGCAAGTTTTGCCACCACAGTTTTGTGCCATGAAAGACCTCATCAAGCTGCTCTTTTCGTGTTCGGGGATTCAATTTTCGATCCTGGAAATAATAACTACATCAACACCACTGCTGACTTTCAAGCAAATTATTTTCCATATGGAGAATCATTCTTCAAGTACCCTACTGGAAGGGCCTCAGATGGACGCCTCATTCCTGATTTTATCGGTAAAATTTAATCGCGTCTAGTCAACTGTTTGAAAAAATATTTTACTTTGAGTTACCTGCAAGTTGATCCGAACACCACCTGTAATTTATTTTGCTACTAGACATGAGGTGAAGAATTTGAATTTTGGTTGGATTTTGCAGCTGAATATGCTCATTTGCCATTAATTCCGCCTTATTTTGAGATTGGGAAGAAACATTTTGTTCACGGGGTAAACTTTGCATCAGGCGGTTCTGGTTGTTTGGCTGAAACCGGTCGTGGCTTTGTAAGTGACATTTATTTGTTTCTATAACAAGCAAGTAGCAACCTTACTATATTAATGCATAAACGTCTCAAAAGTTAAACGATGCAGCAACATTAATTACAATCCAACTAGCGAAAATAGAAGTCCAAACAACCTTATGCAACAATTCAATAAGAAACTTGACTAAAATGTCCACTGGCATTTTCACGATCTTGGAATAGGTATACAACATGTTTAATCTACAAAGAAAATCATAGGATTTTGCATCAGACAAGAATTGCACCTTTGATCATTCAGTTTTCATAGCAGTTTCCAACGCTTTATGAATTGATAGTGTTTGTGCGGTGGTGCCCTTTCCAACTAATTGAAATGAAGTATCAAAGCCTTGAAGGAAATTATTTAAATTTTTAAGAAAAAATAACTTTTTTTTAATAAACTCTATTTTCAAAATTATATAATCGATTTTTTCTAATTATTCTTTTTTAAGTAATAACATAATACTCTTGATATATGAACTACTTCTAATAATTCTGTTCTTTTATATAAGAAAAAATTATTTTTTCTATTAATAGTATTTATAAAAAATAAGGCCCTAAAATTTGGGGCCTAAGGCGGCACCTATGTTTCAAAGAGGTAGAGCCGCCCCTGCCATAGTCGCCATGCGCGTGTCATCTTCTTCTCCTTTTGCAAACATAGCAGCACCATCTTGTGCCACAATAATATTTGTATTATTAGTACAATCAGGTACAAGAGAAGAAAAAAAAAGTAATAATCAAATTATTTTCATATCATGAAGATCAAAGATTGTCTTATTTACACTTTCACTTGGCTCTCATTTAATTGAATTTCTTGCCTTTGACTAATTACTTTTATGTAATTCTTATATGAATTTGATAGTTAAATCAATATTAGGTGGAATTGTTGGTTTCAATTTTTGTCAGGTTATAGATCTTAAAACACAGTTGGAATATTTCAAAGATGTGGCAAAACTGTTGAAGAAGAAAGTGGGGAGAACAGAGTCCAAACAGATCCTCTCTTGTGCTGTATATATTTTTAGCACTGGCAGTAACGATTACTTTGCCCTATTACCAAATTCGACTTTTTCATTTTCAGATAATGAATATCTACAGATGATTATGGGCAATTTGACTTCTGTTTTAAAGGTAATTATGAACTTAATATTGATTGGGATTTAATTTGTAGTATTTTTTTTAATCTATTGAGGAAATAAATAGAGATATTGTTACTTTCATTTTCTACATTGAGTTTAGGCTAGAGAGTAGCTAGATCTAGGCGTGTCAAATGAGCAAATTGGACTGAATTAAAGCAGATCAAAATGAATTGAGCTAGTAAAAGGACATTAATCTACCCAAATTTTATTTGAGTCGAAATAACCAGGTCAAAATTGGTTTTCAAATTGCTTTTCTCTTCCTACCTGTAAAATGTATTGCTTTATTGTAATTTTTTTTTGTATAAAAAACCATGTTACTTCATTTCCATATTGACGCTCTCTAAAATTTTATTACTTCATTCAATTTTGTATAAATTTTTGGTGAAAAACTCTAATGAGGAACAGTTTGATCCTCCGGGGATAGTGGATTTCAATTTGTCTCCGGGCTTAGGTCTAACAGGTCCGGTACCCAACTAGATTATGAGTTTGCTTTCAATGTGCCAATTTCTTGGATCAGCTTCTGAGGATTGAGATTATTCTCGACTAGCCTTTAATCAAAGCCGATGGTGAAGGTTTAAGTGGCATTGTTGATCAGGCCTGGAAACGCAGAGAGAGGAAATGATTTGCTTTTCTGAATTTTAAATTAGGGTTAATAACATCTTTTTCGTTTTTTTGTTAGAGCAGAAATCACAAAATGGTCTGCTTTTCTAAATTTCTGCATAGATGGAAATATTTATTCACGCGGAGTGTCATAAACGGTGTACACTATGCACCAGGTGTGTTTTAATACATAGTTCAAGTAGGAAAAGTGAACAACTGATAATTGAATTGTGAAATTCGCAAAAAAAATGACAGTTCAGTTGTGTTTTTGACTATTACCTTTTTAAATTAATGCATCAGGGAGTTTACAAGGATGGAGGGAGAAAGTTTGTGATGCTCAATTTGGCTCCATTAGGTTGTCTCCCTATTCTTAGGGCTCTGAACCTTCAAAAAGGAGTTACAAATGGAAGTTGCATGGAGGAGGTCACAAACATGGCGAAAATGTTTAATTCAGCGCTTCCAAAAATGCTCAAACAACTGGAGAAGCAATTGCCTGGATTTAAGCATACAATATTCAACACCTTCAAAGTATCAGCAGAAACCTATGATAATCCAACAAAATATGGTATGTTCTATCGGATCGAACACAAAATCCTGTATTTTTCTGTTCGATTTATGTAAGAATAGTTATTATACCAATAAGTATTATAGGCTGATTCTTTATGTCTTTCCGTTCACATCAGTGTGTGCACTCAGTCGCATAACTACATAGACTGAAAGGCAATCAGTTGAATGCCCTTTGTCCAAAAATTATATGGTGTAATACTGGATATACAGGTCTAAATTATTCTTTATATATATATATATATTAAACACCATTAACGAAATTCCTGATTTCGCAATGCATGTGTCAGAAACTTCATGGTTCTGCTAATAAACTAGAATATGGTTCTTAAATCCTAATAAGTAGTCTAAATGACATGTTGATGCAATGCTCATGACAAAATGTAATTACACAAACTATATATGTAGAGAAAACATAGAGTAAAATATTTATTTTTTCTATAAAGAATGTTTCCTTTGTCGTAATTTACTTATGATTTTGTTTTGTTTTGATTAGGTTTTAAGATATCAGATACGGCTTGTTGTGGAACGGGTCCATTTCGAGGTATTTTTAGTTGTGGAGGCAAGGGACAGGTAAAAGAGTACGAGTTATGTAAAAATGTGAAAGATTACTTGTTTTTCGACTCTGTTCATCCCACTGAGCTTGCCTACCAACAATGCGCCAAATTAATGTGGAATGGAACTCTAGAGGTTGTAGCACCTCACAACCTAAAATCCTTGTTTGAACTTTCAACATAACCTGATGGTAGCATTGGTGGAAAGAAGGAAAAAAGATATAAAAGTTGATGTTAAGGAGTTTTATCTCTATTGTTATTGCTGTTCTCAGTTAACATGATTCAACTAAATGGAATCATGCAATGTACATTTCAGTTGTATATGCCATTGGAGAAGGATTTGTAATATTGTTTGATTTTGGAAGTCACTGAGATTAATAAAACATTATCCCATATCTGTGTGCATCTCTTACCTTGTTCTTCTACAGACACTTTTGTTTCTGTAGTCTGGCATTGCACCATCGTTAGACCTTGAAAAGATGAATGTGATCAGATAGCGCCTATATCAAATGGATTTAAGACCGAATTCGAATTCTCTCACCATATAGAACTAGCTTATACATATCCAACAGAACCTATGATTTCTAGGATTGATTTCTCATATGATTATTTAACTAATAGTTAGTATTATCTTAGAATCACCTTCATTTTTTCTCTGTTTCAATTTTTCATATTATCATTCTACTATTAGTTATTTCTAGCATAACGTGTTCTTTTACAAGTAATATGAAAGAAGATTTTTTATCTTGTGTACCTCGTCCGCCCCTCATACTTTCAATTCCTTCACATAAATATCGCAAAGGGAGCATTACAAGTAATAGAGAAGTAATGTTGCTTGCAAAAAATGAAAGGAACACATTATATTGCACATAGTCATAGCATCACAAAAAAAAAAAAATTATTAAAACCAACCATTGAAGATACAGTGGAAATGGATAAGAATCTTTTTACTTTTTAGTTACAAGTTTTTGTTTTTTTAAATATATTCATTTTATGTCCCGGTTGCGTGGACAGATTCTGTTTCTATCTTCACTTTCTTATAATTTTGGCAGCTGAGATAACGCCATGCGTCCCTTTGAAAAATCTAAAAAAAATATACTTTCAAAATTCCACAAGCATTTTTTAAACTGTAAATGGGACACTCAATTATTTTCACAATAAAAAAACCAATTCTTATGAGTACCAATCACTCCACCCAGCCAAGTTGCCGACACTTTTATGCAACTATTGCCTCCGTTTGAATTGTTTGTCTGATTTTAATGTGACATAATGTTGAAAAGAAAGTAAAGAAACTCTTGAATTTTGTGTTGTTAAAATACAGATACGTAGAATATATTAAAATGTATTTTAATTTTATAAATTTAAATATGTTACCCGAAAAGCTAGAATTAAAGAATGTTTGAAATGGACTACAGAAAAAAGTAAAACAAACAAATTCTAATGGGGTTAGTATTATATATCCAATTGGTTTTTCTTAAGCTTGTTCAAGTACTCCAATGGCTTTGAACTCAAGCTTGTTTCACTTTTGTATCTTTATTTTGGTTGCTTGTTTTGCTCAACCAATATCGTGTATTAGCAGCCATGATAGACCTCAAGCGGCCCTTTTCGTGTTCGGTGATTCATTGTTTGATCCTGGGAACAATAACTACATCAACACCACTACGGAGTACCAAGCAAATTGGTGGCCATATGGAGAAACCTTCTTCAAGTATCCCACTGGCAGGTTCTGTGATGGACGTCTCATCCCTGATTTTATCGGTAAATTTTATGGCCTTTGGTCAATTATTTGATAAGTGTTCAAAAAACAGGAGCGTAGCTAGAGTTCTAGTTATAGCATCACTAGTACTTTTGGACAATTTAGTATTTCTGTCGAAATTCATTAAACTGCCTTCTCTAAAATTCTGGATCCATCCGAGGAAATATTCTTGAAGATCCTCTCAGTGTTTTAGCCGAAAATAACTATCAGCTTATTAAAAGAAAAGAACTAATTGATCAACTATGTTATGCCAAAAGGAAGTTAAAGTGACTTTCCACAGAGGGAAAAGGAAGATATACTCTTTAAATAGGTTCTATAGTCATCTTGAAAGTTTGATTGCAATGAGCCTCACAAGAATTATTTCGGTATAGAGGTATGAAGTGATGAAATTCTGATTTTCTTTATTGTATTTGCAGCTGAATACGCTAATTTACCATTGATTCCTTCGTATTTTGAAATTGGCAAGAAACATTTTGATCATGGAGTAAACTTTGCATCAGGCGGTGCTGGTTGTTTGGTCGAAACTCATCGTGGCTTTGTAAGTGAATTTCCTTTTTCTGTTGTTGTTGTTGTTGTAAGTTACATTACCTTTGAATTTGTGTAATGCAATTCATGTTTTAATTTGAAAGTTAAATGTAATATAGGGTGGACGCCTTTGATATAATTGGTTTCATCTTACTACATTGATAAATAACGATAACTGCTTCTATGTCAAATGTGCAAGTTACTTAGTATTACCAAGACTTGTTTATGTACCTCTGAAGTTTGATTCCATTTGACAGGTTATAGATCTTCATACACAGTTGAAATATTTCAAAAAAGTCGTGAAACTGTTGAAGAAAAAGGTGGGAGCAACAGAGTCCAAACAGATCCTCTCCAATGCGGTATATATATTTAGCGCTGGCGGTAATGATTACTTGGCTCCTTTGTCAACAAATTCGTATCCTGAGAGAGAATATCTGCAGATGATTATGGGCAATTTGACATCTGTTTTGAAGGTAATGAACTAATTGATTCAACCTAATTTTTTCGTATTTCTTTGGAGTTAGTTTTACCACTTTTATCTATTTTAGACTTCATGGCAGAAATGCAAGGCAAGGCTACATACAATAGACCGTTGTGGTCCAACTCTTCACTGGACTCCATTCATAGCAAGAGCTTTAGTGCACCCGGCCCCTCTATCTACTTAAGAATTGGAGTATTTGCTTTACTAAATGATGTTTGGAGCATCATGCATTTTGTGTTTAACACAAATACGCAGCAAGTATTTTAGACTTGTATAATATCTAACGAGTTAGGACTGTTTTCATTTTTTCTTGTCCTAGAAATCAGATATTGTTACGTACTTTCTTTTTCTGTGAAAAAATGACAAATTTAAAACTTCTTGTGTATCTATATGTTGTTTTTGTTACTATCCGTTACTTCTTTTACTTCAGTTACTACTTTTTCTGGACTGCTTTAAACTATTTTTTCCTTAAATTGAGGATCTATCGGAAACAACCTCTCTACCTCAAAGTTTAAGGTTTGTGTACACTCTACCCTCTCCAGACTCCACTTGATGGGATTATACTATCTATATATTGTATTGTTTTTGTTAAAACTTCTTGTTTATAAGTTCTCTTGTTTGTCGAATTCTAGTGTTTTGTTATTTCATGTTCTCTGTTGAGCTTTGGCTAGGCAATAGCTAGACTAATTCTTTGTGCTTTCTTAAACTAACGCAACAGGGAATTTACAATGAAGGAGGCAGAAAATTTGTCATGCTTGGTATGATTCCCCTAGGCCGTCTCCCTAATATTAGAGCTCTTAATGGCAATTCCATAAAGAAAATCACAAACTTGGCGAAAGTGCACAATTCGGCACTTCCAGGGATGCTCAAACAACTGGAGAAGCAATTGGCGGGATTTAAGTATACATTATTCAACTTGTTCAAAGTATTTTCAGAAAGCCTTGATAATCCAACAAAATATGGTATGTTTTATCTCATAACACTCAACATCTAGTCTCTTTACGTCCGAGCACTGTCGTTGATTTATGTTAACATAGCTAATAATATAGCAATAAGTACTACTGGTGCAATGATCATATCACAATGGAATTATTACTGACAATGTAAAGAATATGAAGTAAAATGTTTCATTATTATCTAAAGAATGTTTCCATAGTCTTAACTTACTTACAATTTTGCTTTGGTTAGGTTTTAAGACATCAAAGACGGCATGTTGTGGGAGTGGTCCATTTCGAGGGATTTATAGTTGCGGAGGCAAGAGGCAAACAAAAGAGTACGAGTTATGTAAAAACGTGAAAGATAACTTATTTTTCGACTCTTTTCATCCCTCTGAGCTAGCCTACCAACAATATGCCCAAGTACTGTGGAATGGAACTCCAGACGTCGTTGCACCTTACAACCTAAAATCCTTTTTTGAACTTTCAACATAATGTCATGGTGGCATTGCTGAAACTGTTTTTTTCTGTTCTATTTGAGTTCGCTTTCTGAAGAGTAAATCTTCAGATTTGATGATATGACTTCATATATAAGTCCTTATGGTTGAATAAAGTTGAAACATTAGTTAGAAGCCTGCAATGTATATTTCAACTGTATATGCAATTGGAGATGGATTGATAAAAGAATGTCCTTTCGATTAGGGAAATATTGAGATTAATAATCCTTACCCTCTGTCTGTATCTCTATCATTGTTCTTCTATAGCCAGTCAGTCACCTTAGTTTCTCTGAGGTCAGACTTTGCACCATTATTGGACCTTGAGAAGAATATAATTAGAGATGGTAATCATAATTAGTCCTTTGGCACTTGGCCTTCTATAATACTCCGCATTTCGGGCTAGAACGAAAACCGTCATCTCTATGCGTAGATGATCCAAAAGCAATAAATCCTATGCAAATATGGCATATTAATCATTTTAGTAGTGTGGGGAATTGAATGAGTTTTCCGTCAACATAAGATTCGTCCAAAACGGACACTCAGCGAAGGAGTTACGGTTAATTTAAGTCCTAGCTGTAAAACACCGTCATTCCTGTCCTTGGCGCGTCGCGGAGAGGGTTTAAATGACGATGGTCAATTTCCAGTGAGACTCCACAATGGTGGCGCGTCGTGGAGTGGGCCAAATTCCCATTCGGCAATTTCCAATGAGCCACCGCGATAGTGGCGCGTTGCGGCGGCCCATAAGATCGGGTTCCCAGTTTAAATTTTTCCAATTTCGTTCAGAAGTTACAAGGGTAGTTTGGACTTTTTTTCAAGTCTCTTAAAACGTCCAAACAAGAGATTTAGACCTCTACAAGCATAATATACGACATTCTCAAGACTTCTCTCAAAACAAAAACCCTAGTTCATATACTTCTCCTCCAAGAAACTCAAGATTCAACCGTACATTTTCAAAATTGATCGGAGATTTGGAATCCCCAAACCGTAGGCTTCGAGGATCAGCCATTATTCTTCATAATCGAGGTATGCGGGGTTTTCCTAAAATCTCATGGGTATAAAAATCATGATTTTAAGAAAGGGGTTTTCGAATTTATGAATACATTCATGTTTTAGAAGCTTCGATAATATTGTTTTGGTCTTTAGGCCTTCCCCCAAATTGATTTGAATTGTATATATGTACGTATGCATTGAAAACCGTGAATTGTGAATCGAGAGCATGAAATATATAATCTCTCTCTCCTATTACTTTATTATTTGATTTACAAGTTATGAATCCTTACATTTTATGGTTTACAGAATAATTCAAGATACTATTTGTCTTATGTGAAATTCATGATGATTAAGAATGGGAGAGAGGAATGCTTTAATGATTTTAAGTGTTGAGATTGATAAACAAAGAAACTTCAGGAATGTTTTTGAGAAGTTGGCCACTACTTATTGAAATTGTTGAATGAATAGAAAGCCTTTGCATGATTTTTGACTTATGATTCGAGATATGACTCTTCCTACACTATATGCATGATCAAGTGGCCTGAACATTGTTTTAGAATGAAATAATCATATATGGATTAGAATAATGACTTGCAAGTCTTGGTATGATGATACCAACTCAGACAATGCCATAACAAAGACAGACTAATACAGAAATCAGACTTTCATGTTTTAAAATTTCTGAATGATGCATGTTCAGAAAAGACTAAAATAGAGCATAAACAGATGTTAGGTGGTTCCATGAAGAGGGCACGAGTTCAGATAACTCATTGCCCAAAATCGTGATTTGCCAATTCGGGTATATTCTATTACACTGGCCTAATGTCGTGTGGCGCATCAGAATTAGAGACTCCAACCCTTGCGGCATACTTGGGTTGGGGGCTTCCCTGCCGAGTCAATGGCGAATTCCATATAGCCCGTGGAATATCAGAGTTGTAGGGGAGTGCCACCTAACTCAGAAGTAATACAAAGAACAGACAGTGCATTGACAAGAATGACTTATGATTTTCAAAAAGTGCCCATGTGTTTTGAGAACTGTTTATGCATGATGATTTAACAAATTTCTCTCCACTATTTTACATATATAAAAGTTTTATTTTGGATTACTTTATGTACCAGTACATCTATATTAACCCCCCCTCCCTCCAGGTTCTGAGGCTCAGTCTAGGGGTCCAGAAAAGTAATAGATTTTATCAGACAGAGTTGCAGTATCCAGTTGGTGAACCTTCTTTAGTCCAGAAAGCCTGTTTACTTTCAGACAACTATTACTAGATATGGTTTGGTCTACTGGGGGCCTTGTCCCAGTTTTCAGAACAGTTTTGAGATGTAACAGAGATTTCACAAACTGAGTCAGATCTTATTCAAATGTTTTAAATTGTAGTTTTTCTTTCTCAAGTCTTGAAACCCAGAGTTAATGACCATGTTTCCATATCAGATTTTATTTTCGTATTTTCTTTTATGATATGAATGTTGTGCATGATTACTAGATCAGATAGAGAAGGACGTTTGAGCCTTCATGGTTTGGGATGTCCGTCACGGCTAGGCCCTAGTTCGGGTCGTGACAAACTTTGTATCAGAGCCAGGTTCATGGTCCTAGGGTGTCTGCAAAATTGGGTCGGGTAGAGTCTTGTTTATGGGTGTGTAGCACACCACACATATAAGCAGGAGGCTACAAGGCGTTTAGGAATGTCTCTATTTCTTCATGTTCTAGTTCGTGCAATAGAGTCAGAATGTTCATCTTTCATACTCTAATTTGTGCTATGGTGTCGCCCATACGAAAGTAACAGTCATCCCAATTCTTTCCTTACTCTGATATTCTCAGACATGTCTCATTATTGGGGTGATTCAAGTACAGAAGTTTAGAGTCTAAATGACATGGTTTTTTCTGATTGAGCCATATAAGATTTTGAAATTGTGCAAGGACTTGTGAAAAGTCTGTTAGTGCCTAAGAGTGTATTGATTCTAGTGTGAACTTTGATTCTGATGAAATTGTACTTTTCAGCCTGCGGTATTGAGCGTATTCAGTCATTTTCAGAATTTATATTGCTGATGTCACGCTTAAGGGGGATGATGTGTAGCAGAATGTTGGAACTATATTTCCACCTGAGTAGTAGTATAAATTAAGTGTCGGTGTCATGACCTATTAGTAGTGATGTTGGACCAAAAAGTTAGTGATGTGAAGTCATAAAGTTATAAGTCAGAGTAAGGGTGACTTTTGTGTAAATAAATATTTTAGTTGAATAACCAATGTTTGAGGATGATTTACTCCTTTTTAGTGATAAACTATTGTGGTAGCTAGTAGCATGTGTGGATTGTATGGCAGTCTCTGGGGAAGTGTTTGACTCAGATTTTTTTTTATTTATACAGGGTAAGATATATATCCTTAGATCATTGATTATTGTGTGTTAAGTTTCTGTCTTTTGTAATCTTTTTATCATTGTGTTGTTGAAACTCGAAGTCTAGTGAAGCAGTGTGAGGCCTATTTTGATTCACTAGCAACTTATTGTCCATCTTGTTGGTTCTTATGTTAGATGGAACTAGGGGTTTAGAGGCGTAATGGCAGGAAAAGTGGGAAGGGCAATTTATTGAATGTATGTATAGCCGAATCTTTTGGCATGAGATTGAGTTGGTATCAAAGTGATATGTCCTTATGTGCTAGTTTAGTAGAAAGTAGAGAAGGAGTAATTAGCTAAGGTGAGCTGTTGTTTGCTCGAAGTATAAAAATGGCTAGATTAGCCAGTAAGTTATAATTATAGACACAAGGTTGTTTGTGGAATTTGAAAGTAGTCTAAATGTACGCTTGGGTAAGTAAGTGTGATGTGAGAATTCTGTATAAGTAGATAAGATTGTATGGAGTTATAATATAATATTAAGGTTGACCATGTCTATTATGTGACTCTACCCTCTTGACTTTCTTTTCTTTGGTAGTTGTAGACTAGTACTACTTGTGAGAAGGCATGCAATAGATTTGGAGACATAGCAGTGATGTCATGAAGGTGGATGTGATTATTTCTTGGTTAATGATACTAGTTTTATGGAAGCGATCTAATAGTCTTGAACAGTGCATGCAAGAGCTTAAGTTTATTTGGTTCATAATGAAGTATGATATTGTATGTATGAAGTAGAAGTATGCCAAGGTGATATGAGGTTGCAGTATTTTTCTAAGGCTATTACATGTTGTATGTGGCTAGTGGTGTCGTTGAGTTGCTAAGTGGAGAAAGACTAGTTAAATGGTATATGGTGTTCTAAATAGCCGAGTTAAGGAGTTTTGATAGATAATGTTAAGCCTTTTGATATGATCTTGATTCTCATAGTAGAGAGATATAAGTTTGGAGTCGTGATGCTGGTAGACTATGACAAAAGTGGTATGGTCCGACAAAGGTTTGGAGATATCCATGTTTAGTGTTAGAAGAATCTGAGTTAGTGAATGTTTAAGTTGTTATATGATGACTTTTGGAGATATAAAAACCTAAGGGTTGAATCTTAGAAGTAGGTATTAGCATTGGTTGTTATACATGATGATACTGTCTTATAGGGTAAGTTAATTTTACGTGTATTGTTATATCCCCGACTCTAGAGTAAAGTAATTTCAACTTATACAAGAGTGTATATAGTGGTTCAGAGACTTAGAGTAGTGGCTGAAATCTAAGGGGGAGATGATAGAACGAGTAACCAAGTCAAGTTTTCAGATGATAATAGATGTGCCAGTAAGTTGTGAAATTGGCCGTGAGAAAGAATGATGCTCAATCTATTCTTATTTCAGTAGTTTACTTCAGTTATTCCGATACATACTCATGCTTCATGTCCAGCTTCATGATCATAGCTCTTGTTCAGGAATATGATAAGGAATCATGTACTCTCCTAGTTCCTAGTATGATGAGTTCCCAGTTTGTTTAGCAGTCAGAATCGCTTTCCGTAAGTTATGAATTCCAAAAATTCAGATCATGCAGTTCATGACTCTTGTGCACATGTGATCCTCTTAACGATCAGTGAAAAATTCAGATTTATATCAAGTACGTCCTCATATTAGATATCTTCAATGAGTCCATGCCGTGAGTGCTCTAGTCCTCACGCCTCAGTAGGGTATCAAGTTATGCTTAGTACTCTCCTCATGTTCCGGATTTCGGTATTCCAATTTTTCAGTGACCTTTTCCCTTAGGTCGAGATAGTGATGATGAACAGTTGTCTAGATTAGAAAGAGTAAACATTTCTTGTTGATGAAAGATGGTTGTGTGCTTATTTGAGTTAAGGCAATAATTGTGGAGTAAGATTGAGGCCAAGTCTTTGATATATGTCAAGGTTTGTTGAAGTTTTATGTGTTATATTTGGGAAAAATTGTTGTGTGCTTGTTTTATGTAAGTTTATAATTTGAAAGAATTTTGGGGTGAAGTTTCGTGTATGGCTTGGTTAGTTGAGGATATTTTATGTGTATCATCTGAAGAGTGCAGGGAAGTTGTTATGGATAGAAGTATTAGAGAATATGAGAAATATGCTTTATGAGTGGTTGTGTAGAAGTGTACATGTGGGTATGAAGATAGGCTTTAATGTCATGTTTGTATGCATATGGATGGATGCCTTAAGTGTTTGTGAGTGTATAATACGAAGTTGAAGGTAATTGCTGGAGTGGCAGTAAAAATTATGCAGGAGATGAGGAATTGTGAAATGCAAGGTGTTCTAAATTCATGATTCAAACTAGTACTACAGTATTATGTGGTGCGTCTTGTGATTTTGAGTTAGGCTTGAATATGATGAGGGGATTTAGTTCAGTTTAGACATTAGTAGATGGAAATATCAGCGGCTATGTGAGAAAAATAAGTTAAATCAATGAGCATGGTGTTTAAGAGGAAAGTATAGTTGAGAGTATTTTTAAAGTGTGGCTAAACTCGAAAGTAAGAAGTTGCATTGCCTAAGGTTTGGTAATTCTATCCTTGTTTATGAGTTACATGTCTATATTCTATGCTATAGAGTAGTGTCATTGTTGTGATTCCTTAGTTGGATGTCTTGTACAACTCATGTCAGAGATTCTTTGCTCCCTGGCGCTACTAGAACTTCTTTAGAAAGAGTGTTGAAGAGATACTCCAGTTAAGTATAAGTGTCCCGTATAATTCAGTTTAGCAGTCAGGCAGATAAGTTACTGTGGTTTTCCACCTTTTCACCCAGTCCTACTATCTGAAGTCCAATGCGTATGACCATCCCAAAAGATAATCTATTCCATCCGTGTAAGTTGCGAACTCAGTTCAGTCCTAGCATCATGTTTCAGATTCAGTTATTTAGTCATAACTCAGTTCATACGAGTTCAGCACATAATCTCAAATTTTTCCAGCTATTTTAGCACAGACAGTGTAATACCTTTGTACGATCTAAATCTTATTGCCTCATGATTCATACTTACTAAGTTATCACTTCCAAATCCAATGTGTATGATTTGAGCATAAACGCTTCGGGGGGTATCCTAAACTCTCAGCATGAATCAGCTCCTTAAAACAAGTAAGGGCAAGTCAGCTCAGAATTCAGTTTTATGATAGAAGTTTAAATGTTTCAGATCAGTTATATTCTTTCTTAGAAGACACATCAGTTCCGCATTATTCCATGCCTCTAAGTTTCAATGCTCCTACCCATCATTCGGGGACGAATGATCCCAAGAGGGAGATAATGTAACACCCCGCATTTCGGGCTAGAACAAAAACCGTTATCTCTATGCGCAGATGATCCAAAAGCAATAAATCCTATACAAATATGGAATGTTAATCATTTTAGTAGTATGGGGAATTGAATGAGTTTTCTTTCAACATAAGATTCGTCCAAAACGGACACTCGGTGAAAGAGTTGTGGTTAATTTAAGTCCTAGCCGTAAAACACCGTCATTCCTATCCTTGGCGCATCGCGGAGAGGATTTAAATGACGATAGTCAATTTCCAGTGAGACTCCGTGATGGTGGCATGTCGCGGATTGAGCCAAATTCCCATTCGGCAATTTCTAGTGAGCCACCGGGATAGTGGCATATCGCGGTGGCCCATAAGATCGGGTTCCCAGTTTAAATTTTTCCAATTTCATTCAAAAGTTAACAAGGATAGTTTGGACTTTTTTGCAAGTCTCTTAAAACGTCCAAACAAGAGATTTAGACCTCTACAATCATAATATACGACATTCTCAAGACTTTCCTCAAAACAAAAAACCTAGTTCATATACTTCTCCTCCAAGAAACTCAAGATTCAATCGTGGATTTTTTAAATTGATTGGAGATTTGGAATCCCCAAACCGTAGGATTCAAGGATCAGCCATTATTCTTCATAATCGAGGTACGCGGGGTTTTCCTAAAATCTCATGGGTATAGAAATCATGATTTTAAGAAAGGGGTTTTTGAATTTATGAATACATTCATGTTTTAGAAGCTTCGATAATATTGTTTTGATCTTTAGGCCTTCCCCCAAATTAATTTAAATTGTATATATGTACGTATGTATTGAAAACCATGAATTGTGAATCGAGAGCATGAAATATATAATCTCTCTCTCCCATTACTTTATTATTTGATTTACAAGTTATGAATCCTTACATTTTATGGTTTACAGAATAATTCAAGATACTATTTGTCTTATGTGAAATTCATGATGATTAAGAATGGGAGAGAGGAATGCTTTAATGATTTTAAGTGTTGAGATTGATAAACAAAGAAACTTCAGGAATGTTTTTGAGAAGTTGGCCACTACTTATTGAAATTGTTAAATGAATGGAAAGCCTTTGCATGATTTTTTACTTATGATTCGAGATATGACTCTTCTTACACTATATGCATGATCAAGTGGCCTGAACATTGTTTTAGAATGAAATAATCATATCTAGCTCAGAATAACAACTTGTAAGTCTTGGTATAACGATACCAACTCAAACAATGCCATAACAGAGACAGACTAATACAGAAATCAGACTTTCATGTTTTAAAATTTCAGAATGATGCATGTTTAGAAAAGGCTAAAATAGGGCATAAAGAGATGTTAGGTGGTTCCATGAAGAGGTCACGAGTGCAGATAACTCATTGCCCAAAATTGTGATTTGCCGATTTAGGTATATTATATTACGTTGGCCTTGTGCCGTGTGGCGTATCAGAATCAGAGACTCTAATCCTTGCAGCATACTTGGGTTGGGGGTTTCCCCACCGAGTCAATGGTGAATTCCATATAGCTCTTGGAATGTCAGAGTTGTAGGGGAGTGCCACTTAACTCAAAAGTAATACAAAGAACAGCCAGTGCATTGACAAGAATGACTATGATTTTCAGAAAGTACCCATGTGTTTTGAGAATTGTTTATGCATGATGTTTTAAAAAATTGCTATCCACTATTTTACTTGTTTAAAAGTTTTATTCTGGATTACTTTGCTTACTAGTACATTTGTATTGACCCCCCTCCTCCCTCCAGGTTCTGAGGCTCAGTCTAGGGGTCCAAAAATTTAATAAATTTTATCAGACAGAGTTGCAGTGTCCAGTTGGTGAGCCTTCTTTATTCCAGAAGGCCTATTTACTTTCAGACAACTATTACTAGATATGGTTTGGTCTACTGGGGGCCTTGTCCTAGTTTTCAGAACAATTTTGAAATGTAGTAGAGATCTCGCAGACTGAGTCAAATCTTATTCAGATGTTTTAAATTGCAGTTTTTCTTTATTATGTCTTTAAACCCAGAGTTAATGACCATGTTTCCATATCAGATTTTATCTCCGCATTTTCTTTTATGATATGAATGTTGTGCATGATTAGCAGATCAGATAGAGAAGGACGTCCGGGCCTTTATGGTTCGAGATGTCCATCACGGCCAAGCCCTAGTTCAGGTTGTGACACCTTCGGTCTAGAAAACGACATTGATGAAGACGTGTAGGTGCATTATTCTATGATAGGGATTGTAACTTTCTTAAATTTTCTATTTTGTTACTCAACGACAAAACTTTGTTTATTTATTTTTGAGGATTGGTAAATCTAATGATATTTACGTTCCAATTTTTGCCTCATAGAAACAAAGCCTATCTCCATGCTGACCATTAAATATGAGATTGGGCCCTGTAACTCCTCGTATGTTTGTTCATCTTTTTAGAGCTAGAAGTGAGCCTATGTGACCCTTAGATCGAGTAGAAATTGATTGGCAATGAGTTGGGTAGTGTTGGGAAAGCTTAAGATGATGAGTTGGTTAGTGTTGGGAAAGTTTAAGATGTGAAATGGGACCATGAGTCGCATGGTAGGAGGTCGTGCCTTGGCCTCACATCACACAAACTATCACGGGGTTCACTGCCTGGACCCTGTAGTGGTTCATGTGTTGTAGGGGGGCTAACCTTGCGATGAGGCATGCGTTGCAAGGGGGGTCGTGTGATGGGGTGTGTGCGGCACCCCCACCCCCTTGTTTCATCAACAAAATTTGTTTTTAATTGTTATTTTAAGGGTGTGGGTCTTTTTACTGTATGAAAAATGTCCCCCTTTCAATCTAAACGACCCCAAGTCTTCAAATACAATTTCCATCAGTCATAACTTATTCTACTTTTCCCCATTACTCGTAGAAGTAAAATTAAACTAGGGTTCTTGATTCAAGGTTCGAATCTCAAACTCAAGATCTTTCGATCAAAAGGCATGCTCAACACTTCCTACTTTAACTATTACTACAAATTAATGATTTCTTTAATATTTTCGTGCATTATGTTGACGTTTAGAAACTAGGGTTGAGAATTTTTCCCTTGGTATTAATCATTTTCTAAACAGTAGTAGTAGGTTTTGAGGTTTGAAAATACTATTTGAGAAGGGTGAAATTCTTTTTATGGAATTGAATAGTTAAATGATATAAATGTTGAAAGTTATAACCTTTAAATCTTTCAAAGCTTTGTTTACAATGGTGAATAAAGTATGTCACTCCGTCCTTTGGACTCTTGAATGTATTGAATCTTATGTCATGCTTTAAGACTCTTATGAAAATTTAATAATGATTACGTTTATGTTTTTGAATGATGAGGTTATGAGTCAATAATGTTTTATGATTATGATTTTTGCATGATATGAATGACTTGCAAGTCTTGGTATAGCGATAACAAAATGTAAATGCCTCAATGAAAGATTTTATGGATAAATGTTGATGAAAAATGTTTTAAATTGAGTTTAAAGAATATTGTGTAGTTCACTGAGAAGGAATAAGTCCTCGTGACCCGACGCCTAAAATATATGTTTTGCCAACATTGGGTGGGGGTGGGGGGTTTTGATCTTTAATGGGACGACCTCCTGATGTTCTCCTCTATAAGGATATTGTTAGACCCACAGTCTAAGACAAGATGGCTAGCAAGGCTATGTTGATGTTTCGTCTTTTGATGGAATATTTTACATCTTTTTCAAAGGATAATTGTTCGTTTTAAAGCAACTGGTGTTGTATTTGGTGCTGGATTTTAGTGTTTTCAAGTCAAGGACTTAGCTGAAGAAGTAACTTGGAAAAACAGTAGAAAACGAACACTGACGGTCAAACTGACAAACCGTCAACTATGTGATGGACTATCAGAGCGTCCATCAAAGCTAAACAGAATAGACCAAGTAAATGACCCAAGTGACGGTCCAAGCGATGGACCGTTAACCTGACCGTCAGGCCGAGACAGAAAGTCCATCCTCAAGTGATCAAGCAACGATCCAAGTGACGGACCGTCAGACCAGTGACGGTCCATCAACATGGTCGTCACCCTTAAGAAGAATAAGAAAACTTGGGACCATCAACGATGGTCCAAGTGATGGACCCTCAGACTACCGATGGGCCGTCAAACTGACCGTTAACTTCGGCACGGCATTATTGATTTGAAATTTAAAATCCCTAGTACCTGGGAGCATATAAATACCCAGTTTAGGTTTAGATTAGACATCTTTCATTCATAGATTATTCACTTTTCAAATTTTGAATATCTTGTAACTCATTACTCTCTGAGAAAGAGCTGAAATTGTGGATCTAGATTCTTATTCACCATTCTTCTTTGGAGATCAAAGATAACAATTGTGGGACTTTTTGTAAGTGATTCTTTAAATTAATTTATGAACAAAACAATGTTTTCTTCTTCTTCTTCCTTTGAGATGTGTGGCTAAACCTCTCATAACTAGGGTTATGGGAGCCTTGATGTGAATGGTTGTTTTGGGTTGTGGGATTGTGTGAATTCAATAACAATTACAATTTCATAAAGTCTTCTTCATTTTAATGATATTTCTTGGTTGCAAACTTGAAAGGTGAGCCCAAGAACACCACTTGTTTGAGTAGAAAATATGTGTGTTGGGAAAAGAAGAGATTTACAAGGAGCCTAAAGACTTTAACCTTTGGGTTAAGGGTTGATGCCTTAACAGGATCAATCCTCTTGGAAAATCAATTGAACATATTAATTTGCTCTTTAAATTTGAGAAAATTAAGGGGTAATCATCTATTAAGGTGAGAAACAAATAAATGAAGTCTAGAGTTCAATATATTCTTGCAATTGGAATTTGTTACGTATGAATTTGAGACAACCCATAACCTTGACTACTATAACATCTCGGTGAACATAATCCTAGTTTCGTTATTCTCATTGAGTTAAACTTTACACGCTTACTTCTTAGTTGAAAGACTGTTTACTACAAACTTACTTTATTGTTAACAAACAAACCCCCTTGTTACCTCAGAATCTTCGATCAATCGTCCATTAATAATCATAACGCTTAATTTACACAGTATTCCCTGTGGGACTCGACCCCAACCTAGTTGGATTCTATATTTTATGACGACCGTTTATTATTTCTAATGAGAGTTATAATTTGGGCATATCAAATTTTGGCGCCGTTGTTGGGGAATACGGTTGTCAATTAAGTTTATGAATGTTAATTGACAAGTGGTCAAGTTCCTAATTTTACCTTTATTTATTTATTTGTTCTTTGTGGGATAATTGTTGTGTATGCCAATGTCATGACTTGAACCAGGCCCTGGCCGTGATGGACATCCCCAACCATAATGGCCCGAGCCCCTTTTTCCTTTTTGGCAATCATGCACATCATTCAAATAATATAAAGAGATGCGGAAGTTTCGACATACGGACAGATGGTCAATATAATAATTCTACTGAACAATCCAAAATGAAATTTCATAAACCCTTAACAGTATCTAACATCAGTCTGTGAAATCTCTAATACATCAAACCAACATCTTACTCAGAACTGGGACAAGGTCCCCAGTTGGACCAATACCATAATGAAATAACAATACTCTAAGAATGGCCTTTCGAAGTAAGGGAGGCTCACCAACTGCACACTTTTGTCTGACAAATCTACGGCTTATCAGGACCCCTGGACTGAGCCTCAGACCCTAAAATATAGAGGGTCAATATAGATGTACTAGTACGCAGAGTAATCCAAAAAAAATACAACTTTTATACAACATAGGTGAGAGCTATTATAAAACATGTTATCGCAAATTCATTTGGAAATACATGGGCATAGTATAATGAGTTTCAACAATACTTCAGCACCATTGAGCTAGATGGTTCACCCTACAACTTCACATTTTTCACCGACTACCAGATCTCGGTTTGCTACAAAGATTGGAGTACTAGTGAGGGGAGAAAACACAAGATCACACAGCAGGGTGCCACAAACCTCAATCGAGTCAACATGTCGTGGTTGGGCTCATGATCACAAAGCAGGGATCCTAACCATAGGTCCCGATTTGGGATGAAATAATAATAGGTACATAAGATCATATAGCAGGGTACCAAGGTCCCGTGTCGGCAAATCACGATTTCCAGCATAGAGTCTTCTGACTCATGATTTCTTTGGGTAACCATCTAACCCACATCGGTCAGATTTTAAGTTTATTATAAGGAAAAAATGCATCATACACACACAATATTATTTTCCTATTTTATTCGCGGGGTATCGTCATACCCCGACTTGCAAGTCATCTATATCACATTGATTCTCAGTAGTTCTTATGCAAATTATTTATAAAATAGCACAACATTAGCTAAACACAATTTTCATGATAAAAAGGGCTTTTAAAACTCATGCTCTCAATAGTTTAACATTAGTATCATATGGGTTACCTAAACATCATTATGGGGATTAAAAGATTCACAACTCATGTTCATAACACCTTTCAAAATCCAAAGTATATGTCCACTATTCAACAATCAAGATTTATAAGAAAAACAACCCCATGACCTTTCAATATTCTTCTCAAAAACCCTATCATAATGCATGCTTTTTGTTAGAACGAAAATTCATACTTATAATCATATACATACTTAAGTAACATTTTAAAACTTGTTAGAATTCATAGAAAAATCATGCCCATGAGATTAGGACAACCCCACGTACCATAGTTTTCTTAGAAGAGAGAGTGGAACCAGAATCTTAATTAAGTTCTTAGAATTCTTGACCTTAAGGATGAACTTTTGATCTTTGGAGAATAGATTAGGGTTTTGATTTTGAGAGACTGAGAGTAGTTTCTCATGTATTTAGCTCTAAACACATTTTAATTTTGTGTTATAACTGAGTTTAGATGAGGGAAATAGACTAAAATGCCCCTCTAGAGCCAGAATTCAAAAAAAATGTGAACTGGGCACACTAACCGATGCGACGCATCAATATTGCGTTCAATGCATTATTGATGTGGTGCAATAACTTCACGTCGGGCCACTATTTCCAACATCCAAACACATTCCATCCTTTATCCAAAAAATCTAAAACTTCTCCGAGACACCCTCCTTCCATTCCCGAACATGAATCAACTTTAAAAACCAAGTTTTGAGGTTGAAAAGATCAATTTAAGGAACATAAAAGTTTAGGAGCTAAAATGAAGCTAAGTTATTCTTGACACTTAGAAAGATTTCAGGTTGCCAGCTTCTTAAGCATGCTACTAGGTGTGGTACTACGTCAAAAATTTTGCGGGGTGTTACATTATCCCCCCTTGGAATCATTCATCCCCGAATAATGATATGGAACATAGGTAGGCATGATTTAATCATACTAAAGAGGAGATAAAAGAATAGGCAAGGATTGTACCTTTCATATCGTCATTCACCGGATCAAAGAAATTTGGGTATCTTGCGTACATATCATCCTCCGACTCCTAAGTAGCTTCCTCAGCCTTTTGATTTTTCCACAATACCTTAACCAAAGCTATTTCCTTATTCCTCAACTTTCGGACTTGGAGATATAAAATGGCAACGGGTTCTTCTTCATATGACAAGGAGTTTTTCACATTGATTTCCTCTATAGGTAACACTAAGGAATGGTCCCCAATACACTTTTTCAACCTAGACACATGGAACACAGAATGTACAGAAGCCAAACTTACGGGCAATTCTAATTCATAGGCAACCCCACCAATCCTTCTCATAATTTGGTATGGTCCTATATAACGAGGACTAAGCTTTTCTTTCTTTCCAAACTGCATGACTCCCTTCATAGGGAAGAATTTGAGAAATACCCTATCACCAACCTTGAATTCTAATTTTTTTCTCCTAACATCGGCATAGGACTTTTGATGACTCTGGGCTATCTTAAGTCGCTCTTTAATAATTTTTACCCTCTCTATTACCTGATGAACAAAATCAAGCCTAAACAATCAGGTTTCACCCACTTCATACCACCCAATCGGTGATCTATATCTCCTCTCATAGAGAGCTTTAAAAGGAGCCATCTTAATGCTGGAATGGTAGCTATTATTGTAGGAAAATTCTATCAATGGCAAATGATCTACCAAACTACCTTTGAAGTCAATTACACATGCCTTTAACTTATCCTCAAGGGTCTGAATAGTGCATTAAGCTTCCCCATCGGTCTGAGGGTGGAATGCAGTACTTAGGTTCACTTGGGTACCTAAACCCCTTTGGAAAGATCTCCAAAACAGTGAAGAGAATTGCGTACCTTGATCGAATATAATGGATACAGGTGCCCCATGCAAATAAACTATTTCTTTGATGTGCAGCTTGGCATAATCATCTCCCGAATAGTTAGTCCTCACAGGCAGAAAGTGGGTTGACTTGGTCATCCGGTCTATAATCACCCAAATGGAGTCATATTAGTTCTGGGACCTCGGAAGCCCGGTGATGAAGTCCATATTGATCATCTCCCACTTCTACATAGGTAAAGCTATCTCTTGAGAAGTACCACCTGGTCTCAAATGTTCCACTTTGACTTGTTGACAATTCAAACACTTGGAAACAAAATCAGCAACATCACATTTCATATTGTTCCACCAATATATCATTTTAAGATCATGATACATTTTAGTAGAGCCTAGGTGAACAATATACCTCAAAGTGTGAGCTTCATAGAGGATCCTCTCTTGCATACCATCCACATTTAGTACACATAACCTACCTTGATACCTCAAAATACCATCACCGCCAATTTTAAATGCCATCACCTTCTATTAACTATATTATTTTTAATCTGCATCAAGATGGGGTCTCCGGCCTACTTTTCCTTCACTTCAATACATAGGAAAGATTTAGCTATCTCATGAACAATTACTCCCCCATCTTCGGAATCTAGAAGTCGAACCCCTAGATTTGTATGCTGGTGAATATCTTTCACCGTTTCCCTTTTCCCCTCCTTAACATGAGAAAGACTGCCCATAAATAATCTACTGAGGGCGTCGGTCACTACATTCACTTTGCCTGGATGATAGTGCAGACTCATGGCATAGTCTTTCAATAGTTTCAGCCACCGCCTCTTCCTAAGATTCAACTCCTTCTGCGAAAAGACATACTATAGACTTTTATGGTCAATGAAAATATCAACATGTACCCCATATGGATAATGCCACCATATTTTAAGTGGAAACACTACAGCCGCTAACTATAAGTCATAGGTGGAATAATTTTGCTCATGTACCTTCAACTGCCTAAATGCATCAGCTACCACCTTGCCATGCTGCATAAGTACACACCCGAGTCCCATCCGGGATGCATCACAATACACAACAAAACCCTTTGTACCTTCAAGAAGGGTCAAAATAGGTGCAATATTCAACCTGTCTTTTAATTTCTCAAAAATACTCTCATAGGAGTCAGACCCCACAAATTTTGCCTTTTTGTGTCAACCTGGTAAGTGGAGCAGTTATGGAAGAGAAATTTTCTACGAACTACCTACAATACCCTGCCAAACCCAAGAAGCTCCGGATATCAGTTGGAGTCGTGGGTCTTGGCCATTTTATCACTACCTCAGTCTTTTGCGGGTCAACCTTAATCCCCTCACTAGACACGATATGCCCCAAGAAGGAAATAGCATTAAGCCAGAACTCACATTTGGAAAATTTTGCATACAATTTATATTCTTTGAGAGTTTGAAGGATGCTTCGAAGATGACTGGCATGGTCTTCCTCATTCTTAGAGTAAACTAAAATGTCGTCAATAAGGAGTATAACAAATAAGTCTAGAAACTGGTGGAATACCCTATTCATAAGGTCCATGAAAGCAGCAGGGGCATTAGTCAGTCCAAAGAACATAACTAGGAACTCATAATGGCCATATTAGGTTCGAAAAGTTATTTTGGGAATGTCAGCCTCCCTAACCTTCAACTGATGATACCCCAAACGAAGGTCTATCTTAGAGAAATATTTTGAACCTTGGAGTTGATCAAACAAATCATCAATTCTGGAAAGAAGATATTTATTTTTAACTGTAACCTTATTTAATTGACGGTAGTCAATACACATACGAAGGGAACCTTCTTTCTTACGCACAAAAAGTCCTTATATAAAGTATGATTAGCATTATAAAGTATGATTTTCTTCTTATTATTTTAGTATTTTAGATATTCTAGCTTAGGTCATTTACATTTAGCATGTATTATTTACAAATTATGATGATGAGATGATGTTTTACTTATGCATTTTACCCCATATACTCAGTACATCCTCAAAGTATTAATCCACATATATTTCTATGTGCTACATTATCTCATAATATAGGTACAAGTTGTAGTATGTACGGTCAAAATCAGACAATTGCAGATTCAAGCCAGCAAATGATGAGTCCTCCTACTTCGAGGATTTCAGTTGAATGTTATTTTTGTACTTTACCTTCTTACTCATATGTATTGATTAGTAGTAGTTGGGGTCGCATCCCAGGTGTCTATATTCAGTATAGTAGAGGCTTTATAGATGTTAGTTAGAGTCGATTATGTAATTTCAGTCCCTCTTTTTAGACTTTATCAGAATGTAAAATGATATCAGTATTGTGTTTTTCATAGATTCCACCATTATTATGTTTCTGCATAGTAACTTAGTCATTTTATGTATTTTATTCAGTTACTTATAAGTTATGCCAGTATAAGGGTTAGCTTGGGATCACTTGTGGTCCTAAGCACTATGTGACGTCTCAGGATAGATTTTTGGGGCGTTACAAACTTGGTATCAGAGCACAGAGTTCAAGTGTCCTCGGGTGTCTGTGAAGCCATATCTAGTAGAGTCTTGCGGAATGGTACGAAGACGTCTGTACTTTTTTTTAGAGGCTACAAGGCATTTAAGAAAAGTTTCCTTTCTTTCCTACTCTAGATCGTACAGTAAAGTTGTTTTCCCGAAATCTTCTATCTATTTGTATGTTACCCCAAAATTCCTCATCTATGTTAAGCGTTAGGATCTAAGTTTGAATTTTTAAAGATTGAGCAAATAGAAATAAGAGTTAAAGCTCTAGATGGTGTGAACTCAGGACGTGGTTATACTCGTGAAGATTCTAAGCTAGTAAGTTTTCAAGATAATATATGATGACTACTGTCTATAGAAAGGTAGAGTTAAATCCTAGAATGAAGTGTTAAAAGTGGGTTTTACACCTTCAGGTGTAATCTTTCAGGGAAAGTCTATTATATGTGTGTATTGTTATATTCCAAGCCCTAGAGTACAGTGATTGTAATACAGTTTAGGGTTTAGTAAGGGCTTCCTCAGACTTAGAATGATGGCTTAAAGATAAGGGGGAGATGATAGAACAAATAACCAAGTTAAGCTCTTAGATTCTAGTAGTGGTGCCAGTATGTTGTAGAATAATAGAAAGAGAGAATGATGCCTAACCCATTCTTATTACGGTATTTGTATTTCAGTTATCCCAATATCTACTCATGTCTTGCATGTCAGTTCCATGATCATATTTCATATTCATATGTATCATAGAGAATCATGTACCCTCTCAGTTCCTAGTATGAGGAGTTCCAGCTCGTTCAGTAGTCGAAATCACATTCCATAAGTTTTGAACCCCTTATTCAGGTCATCAAGCTCATGACTCATGTACTCATTCTTTTCAGTATGTTCACTTCAGTACTCATGCAACACTCTTAATGATTAGTGAAATTTAGATTTATATCATGCACGTCCTCAGATTGGATCTCTTTAATGAATCCATGTAGTGAATACTTTATTCCTCAGGACCCAGTAAAGTGTCAAGTTATGCTTAGTCTCCCTTCATGTTTCAGGCCCTGGTTATCCAACCTTTCAGTGACCTTTTTCTTAGGTCAAGATTGTGATGATGAACAGTTGTGTAGATCAGAGAGAGTAAATATGTCATGTTGGGAAAGGTGGTCGTATGCTTATTTTATGTAAGTATATAAGTTTGAAAGAATATTGAGGTGAAGTTTTTGTGTATGACTTGGTTAGTTGAGAATATTGTATATGTGTCTTTCGAATAATAGTCCATGGAAGTTGTTCTTGATAGAGGTTTGTAGGATGTGACAAAGGTGTTTTATGGGTGTGTGTTTAGAAGTACATATGTGGTTATAAATACAGGCTTGAACGTCATGTTTGTATATATCTGGATGAATGTACTGTGTGTTAATGAATGTCTAGTACGAGGTTGCATGTGGTAATGAGAATTATGCATGAGATAAGAAGTTGTGAAATGCAAGATGTGTTGAATTCATGATTCAGACAAGTATTATGGTGTTATGTGTTGTACCTTGTGATTTTGAATTAGGCTTGAACATGATGAGAGGATTTATTTCGGTTTTAGACATTAACGGATGGACATATCAATGGCCATGTGATAATTATAAATTAAATCAAGTGAAGATAGTATAGTTGAGGGAGCATTTGATGAGGTGTTGCTAAGCTTTAAAGAAAGAAGTTGGATTGCCTAAAGCCTAGTAATTCTACCCTAACTTATGAGTTACATGTCTATGCCCCATGTTACAGAGTTATAGCTTCAAATCATGCCCAAAGTTCTTTGCTCCCTCATATCATTAGAACTCCTTAAAAAGGTGTTGAGGAATCCTCCAATTGGGTATGAGTATCTAGTATGATTCAGTTCGGATATCCAGCAATCCAGTTTAACAATCAGACAGATAAATTTCTATGGTTTTTCCATCTTCCAATTTAGTCTAGTCTTACTACCTGAAGTTTTATAAGTACAGTCATTCCAAGAGATAGTTGTTCGCACCTATGTAAATTGTGAATTCAGCTCAGTATATGTATCGGGCATCAGTTTCAGAATTCAGATATCTAGTCATAATTCAATTCATAAGTATTCAGTGAATGATCTTAGTTTTCCAAGTATTCCAGCTCAGATAATGTGATACCCATTGTGTGATCTTAGCCTCATTTTCTCATGATTTATGCCTGCATAAACTATCAATTCGCAGTTCTATAAGTACCATCGCGCCATGAGCACATCAAGCAAATTCTAAACTCTCAGCATGAATCAGCTCTTTATAATAAGTAAAGGCAAGTCAGCTCAGAAATCAGTATCACGCTAGAGGTTTCTAATATTCCAGACTTAGTCATGTAAGTATATTCCCAGACATGAATGTTCAGTATGTAATCTCAGTTGCCTCAGTTCAAATTTTTCATTCCAATCAGTCTGTTGAGGGTGCTACTTGGGGAGCAGAAGCAGACATGCGAACCAAGTATCCTCATCTCTTCTCCACGAGCTCAGATTCAGTCGAAGATAATAGTCTTCCTTCATTCAATTTATTTCAGTTGTGCATGATAGCTTATAGCCTCAGATTCCTCAGTATTCTTAGCTTATCAACCACATTCAAGGACAGATGTTTCCAAGGGAGAGATATTATAATACTCCATAATTTTCCTAGCTTAAATTCATTCTTAGAATATTAAGGAATAGCTTCCAAAATGAAGAATATTTATTTTATGTGCAATTTTCCAGTTTTAGACCCTCCAATCAAAGGAAATTGAATTAGCTTTCCAACGATATAAGCTTTGCCTTAATCCGAAAACTGAGTAAGAACTTATGGCTATTTTAAGTTTTAATCACAAAACATCATGATTTAGGCCAGTAGCGCATCACGAAGCTAAGCCAATTGGCATTCGGCAATTTCCAGTGAGACTCCGCGAGTCCACCGCGTCGCGATGATTTCCAATTTCCTATTTGCCAAAATCCAGTAGCCCAACGCGATGTTGGCGCGTCGCGCCAATGGACAAAATGGTAAAATTATAAGGCACCACGATAGCTCCACATCACAGAGAAAGCCCAGTTCTCACTCGTCCTTTTCCAGTAAGCGACCGCAATTGTGGCGCATCGCGATGGCCACCCAATTCAGAAAAATGTGTGTTCTTCAGTTCCGACTTAAATTTTAAAGAGGGCATTTTGGTCAATCCCCAAGGCCCCAATTTGTGTAAAACAGAATATTAAGCATATTCCAAATCACTTTATGCTTATTTCATCAATTCTTTCTCGAAAAGAAAAAAAACCCTAAAGCTCAAACTTTCTCTCCAAGAAATCCAATTTTCCTCATCAATTCTCCAAGATAGTTCAAGATTAAGAATTTCCAATTCAAGAACTCCAAGAACTCACCTTCAAAAGCATCATAGGAATCCAAGATTCAAGATTTTTCATCTAAGATCATCGATTAAGCTATGTGGGGTTATGAACAAGGACAATCATTTCATCCTTGTGCCCAAAACTTATTTTAATTATAAATTTACTGAATTTTGTATGATTTCCCATAAATTCAAGTTAGGATTTATAACCATTATTGTTATTTGCAAGTTTATAAGATTTCCAGTGATTTAAAAGTTGAATTACATGATTATGTTCATATTTGTATGCATATTGCAGTAATTTTCAGATTTTAAATCGATTTATCAATATTTACATTATCGAGTATGAATATTATGATGTTTTAACATGAGTTTGATGCATGGGTCATTAAGCCCTAATTAAAGATTGTTATTTCAAGATTTGTTGTGTTGTAAGCACCCAATGACTAGATTCCTTTCAGATTGTTGTTAAAGATTTGACCCTTTTGGTCTCAGAATAGATTTGCAATCCACTTTACTGATTTAGATTATAGATTTAGTTTTGCAAATAAACAGTGGGTTTTCATTGTAAATCACTATACTATTTTAAAAATGGATTTTCATCAGAATGAGCATACAGATTTAATGGGAGTAGTACTTAGCACCGAGATAGGTATGTTACTACGGTTTCATACCCCAGAACTACGTGCCAATGTAGGATTTAGATTGTTCCCACTTATACGTGGATGATAGATATGTGATCACTTACATAGGTTATACTTCCTGGCAAGAGTATGACTCTTCTCCCCAACGTGAGGATTCTTCCTTAGGGGGATAAGAACGTTGAACTCTATGAATGCTCACGTGGTTTATGTCGGTTAGAAGAACCTCCCATGCAGAATCAGTTTTCAGATTTCTAAACCCCTAAGATAAAGTATTTGCCATATTTTAGAAACTAAGTGTAAAGGCTCACAAACTTACTCAGATATTACTTTACTTAAGATTTCAGTTACAGAATTACAGCTTTTAGTTTTTAGACATAAAAAGGTGAGCCCTTTTTCACTTAGCCTATATGATTTGAGAATAGAACAGAAATACAGATTTTAGAACCAAGTGTTATGACTCACAAGACTCATACTATATGTTTTACTATTCATGATTTATGATATTCAGCTTTTAGATTACTCAAGCCTATGTAAATCATTTACACTTAGCATGCATTATTTGAAAATCTATGAATATATACAGTTATTGTGTTACTTATGCATTCACCCTCATATACTCAGTACATCTTCAAAGTACTGATCCACATATATGTCTATGTGCTACATTGTCTTATAATGTAGGTACAAGCTGTAGTATGTACAGGCAGAATCAGACAGTGGCAAATTTCAGCCAGCAGATGATGAGTCCTCCTACTTTGGGGATTTCAGTTAGACGTTTATGAACTTTACTTTCTTACTCATAAGTATTTATTAGTAGTAATTGGGGTCGCGCTCTAGCTATCTATGGACAGTATAGTAGAGGCTTCATAAATGTCAGTTAGAGTCAGTTATGTAATTTCAGTCCCTCTTTTCAGATTTTATCAGAATGTACAATTGTATCAGTATTGTATTTTCATAAATTCCATCATTATTATGTTTTTCCATAGTAAACTCAGTCAATTTATACATATTTAATCAGTTGCTTAATAGTATGCCTGTATAAGGGTTAGCTTGGGATCACTTGTGGTCCTAAGCACCATGTGACATCTTAGGATAGATTTTTGGGGTATTACAAAGGCAAGAGTGAAGAAGATGCAATCTGGGAGAAGGCTCAGAACTTGTGGCAGTTCGACAATCAGATTGAGGACTACCTCAAAACAACCTCAACGAGGGCGTCGAGTTCATCTGGTGGGGGTGCATTGTTAGACCCCAGTCTAATACATGATGGCTGGCAAGGCCATGTCAAGGTGCACATTGGCCTTGACATGTGCTAAGGCAAGCAATGTGATGTTGTGGTGGCGATGAGATAGCATACAGGTGATGATGACCAAGGTGCTGAAGTGATGGCAAGGAAGCCTTGGGCACATGAGGTAACGGAAGGCGCATTTCTCCTATACGGGCATGCGTGTAAGCAGTGACATAGGTATGGCACGGCACTGGCATGACATCAACACTGGCATGACATAGGCGATGGCATGGCACAGGCGATGACATGGCGCAAGCGAGGGCATTGTCATAGTCAAGACAGTGTCACGGCATAGGAAGTGGCGTGGCTTAAGCAATAACATGGCCGAGACAGTAGCATAGCGCAGAAAGTGGCATAGCGCGGGCGTAGGCAGCTACATGACACAGACAAGGCATGATGTTGGCCAGGCAAAGGCGTGGCTGAGAGACATAACAAGGCAAAGACGAAAAGTTCTAAGCATTGGAAAGCTGGAAATTGGCTAAGTGTTGAACATATCAAAATTGGCTAAAGAAGCTGCCCATGTGCTTATCACATGGGGCAGTTGCTAATTTGAATTTTGAATGTTGTAAACATGTGTGATTTTCAAAATGTATTTGAATGCTTAGATTAGGTTGTTGAGTCATGTGATAGGCATGCAGGCCATGTCCAATGACATGCTGCCAAGTGTCACTGTTGTAACTATTGTAACTGCCCATGTGCAGTCTATATATTGTGTTGCTGGAAATTGTACAAAGGAGGAAGTGTTGTAGTGCCTTAGTACAATTCGTGTGACATTGTCCTTTGTAATTCTGAGAGAATAATAAAGGTTGGGAACTTGTTTCCTGTACATTGTTGAGTACTTTACGTTTCTGCATACTTTGTCTATTATACTTAGACTGTGCAGTGTGTGTGGTTGAAGTTGTGCAGTGTGGTACGACTGTCAAACAGTGATGTTGCGAAAAAGAAAACGCCTATGTCTCAGATACTATGATGGCCAAGTTATGTTGGTCTAAGTTCATGCGGCGAACATGGAATAGGGGCCCACCGGTTGAGCGAATACCAGACCCATAAAGCCCGTAGGTTACTTAATGTCGGTGCAAACCACATAGTTCAAAATGAAGGTTTCAAATGGTAGTGTCTTTATGTATTTATGATTTGCTTATTAGATAGCTTTGTCCCTCTCCCCTGGGTTGCATGCCAGTACGACGAGTACTGACCATTCCTAGATGCTACATCTTTTTATGATGTAGGTTCGGAGGCATTTTCTTGTGATTCTTTACAACACTAGAATCTTTGTGGGACAACAAGTAGCGAGTGGTGAGCCCTCCATCTTCCGGATGGCATTTGATTTCATATGTCTTTGTGGGACAACAAGTAGCGAGTGGTGAGCCCTCCATCTTTCGGATGGCATTTAATTTCATTTCTTCAGACATTGGCTATTTTTTTTTATGGTACGCCGGGGCCATGTTCCGGCTTGGGATTTTAATGATAATATTAGAGGCTTCATAGACTGATGTAATAGGTGTCATTAAGTCTTATTTCAAGATTTGGTTTAGCAACTATTGCCTAATTTTAATTTTTTATCTTTGGGTCCAATTTCTGCACTTTAATAATGTTTATGCTTATGGTGTTATGCTAAGGAGTCTTCTCGGGCCTTTGTTAGCATGGGTTGCACGTTACGGCCAGGGCTTCAGCTAGGGTCGTGAAAGGCCCCTTCTCAAATATTTGATAGAATGGCCCGCTCCACCCAAGATCGCTTAGATCATAAGAGAACTCATGGCTGGAAGCAATCGTGTCAAGCATATGAGATGATGTTCAATGGGAGAGAGAACGTTCCAGAGAACAGACTGCTGTTACAAGGTGATTACGAATTGACTGATAGCTAGCTACTGGCTTTAGCATTGCTGCTTTAAAGCATCAGGCAAGTTATAAATTCACAGCATTTCTATTCCCCTGGTGGATATACAGTCAGTTGTAGTCTTCGCAGCGTTCTACTAAATGTAGCCTCATAAACACCTTATCTGTTTCTCAGAGTTGGCCCAACTATTAGCTGTAATTAGATCAGATCAGATTCGAGCAATTAGATCAGATCCAGACGTGGATGTTGCTCCACGGATATATAGACTTGACCTGCTCCTACTCACTCTAGAATACCATCATAGCATGCAAGGAATAAGAGGGGATATATGTGGAATAATCACTCTCTTGGTTGGAGGTTGTGTGCTTGCCTTTCAATCGAATAAAATTGAGAAAGTCTATCCCAAATGCTACAGCCTACAGGTATAGGAAGAATTTTGGTAACGAAAAGCTACGATACCACTTAAGCTTATGGGTGGCATGAGTGCACTTAACTTCGATACCAATTGTTCTTTTTTCATGTACAAAAACCTATTCTCTTGTTCAGCTGGACAACCAAATTTATCTCGGCAAAGTGTGTCTCTGTTATTGTTGGCCTTACAATTAATTTACAGTGTAATATTTGATTCAACTATGGTATGATATGTCTTTATTCAAATGAATCAATATTTTGCTGAAATTTAAATTGCAGTTCGCCATTGACGTACTTTACTAAAATAAGGAATTCATACACCAGACATTCCATGTTATGACAAGTTGTAAGGTCTCAAAAGAATATCCTAATACTGCTCTTGTTAAATGGTGTTTCAAGCGCTACATTATTTTAAGATAACAGTACTCTGAAATTACAACTACACCACATAAAACATGTGCATACACTAGTTTTTTGTAAATATCAAACAAAACTATACGATCAACGAACAATTGCATAATTATATCGAGTATCCAACAATAATAACACAAACACCTAAAGCCTGCAGTTTATGCAGATATGCCTTCTACCAGCATAAGGTGTTCTTTGACAAGAATATCACTACACTAAGCACAGAGAATACCTTTAAACTGTTGCACCATCGACTTCTCCAAGCTTAAGTTATCCTACACAAGTACACCATACATCTTAGAGAGAACTTGACTTATTGTATAAATAAGATCTTGAAAAATAGATGTACGCGGTGAACGCGATAGTACTAAGTACAGCAAGAACCCAATAGAAGTAATCCAGATGTGCCCGATTCAAGTTATCTGAAAACCAACTGGTCTGACCATCTTTCCCCGTGATGTTCTCGGTAACAGAGATAAGAAGACTGCTCAAGAAGCTCCCTATGCCAAAAATGCTGAGGTAGAGAGAAAGACCTATACTTTTCAACTCGACTGGTACCTGATCGTAGAAGAACTCCTGCAGACCAACCATGGTGAATACATCGGAAATACCAAATAGTAGATACTGAGGTATTAACCAACAAATGCTCATGGGAACTGTTGCCTTTGGCATGTCAACCAGCCCATGTTCTATAGCAGTTTGGAGACGTTTCTTCTCGACTATAGCTGCAATCACCATTGAAAGTATAGACAAGAAAATCCCAGTTCCAATTCTTTGGAGCATCGTTATGCCTGATGGTTTCCTAGTTATAGCTCTTGCAACGGGAACCAAAATACGGTCATATATAGGAATAAAAACGACAACAGAGAGGCTAATGAAAGATTGTAATGAGGCAGCTGGTACTTCAAAATTTGAACCAAGATATCTGTCCAAAGTTGCACCTTGCTTGGTGAATAAAGTGGACGACTGTGAAAACACAATAGCATACACCAAACAAGTTGTCCATATCGGAATCAACCTAAGAACAGCCTTAGCCTCTTCAACCTCGCTGATACTACAATTTTTCCCATCCTCCTGGGAACCATCGGGTGCAACCAACGCTTTGTTGAGGAACCTGTGTTGAGTAAATAACAATAAAATGAGACGCCTTTAATACATTTGATTAAAACAACATTTTATTATACAACAGCAGCAACATACTTAATGGAATCCCCACAAGTGGGATCTGGGGAGGGTGGTGTGATGGGTACGCAGCCTTACCCCTGCTTTAAGGCAGAGAGGAGAATGGCTTATACAAAAATATTTTATTTAAATGGCTAATACTACCCCACAAATTATAAATCGGTTGTCCTTATATGCATTGGGATTTTACATTCAATAGCAAGCTGAATATTATGCATTTGTTAACTCTTTAAAGCCATTCCAGAAACATTTCTGCTATCCTAACCTATTGCAGAACTGTAATTTTTTGACAAATTATCAGAAGAAGCATAAAAAATCAACTCCTCTTATTCATCCAATTATAAAAAACAAGCAAAATATGCTCACTTGAATTGTTCAGAACCTTCACGAGGCAGAATACCCTGAACTTCTTGTTCCGCTGATATAGCTGAAGCGGTTATTTTCCAATTCCTAGCTGCATTAACAAACACATTACCAATTCTAAGAAATGGGTTCTTTTCATCACTGTTTTGGCAAAACCGATAAGTGAAGCTTCCGAGCAAGAACACAACAAGCGCGAGACCCATGACAATACAGGGAATTCCAAATCCCAGACCCCAGCTAAGGTTATCTTGAATGTAGTTCAATATCCAGAGGGTTACCAATAGCCCACCACACATTCCAAAATACCACCAATTGAAGAATGAGCTTTTAGCTTTACTTTCCTCTGGGTCTTGAGCATCAAATTGGTCCGCTCCAAAAGCTTGTACACAAGGCTTGTGCCCTCCCTGTCCAATAGCTACTAGATACAAAGAAAAGAAGAAGAAAATAATTTGGAACTTGGGAGGAGAACATGTTGCAGTATCTTGGCAGTCAGTATTATTGAAAGGGAGGACAGTTGAAAGCGTCAAGAAGCTAAGTCCCTGCAGTTCAACAAACGAAAAATGTTTTACTAGCTAAATCAATTTTTGCTAAAGCAGAAAGAAGACAGTACTACCGTCAACAATGAGAAGAATACCTGTTCATATGCATCATTACAGATTTCTCATAGGGAAATTTCACCGAAGACAATTTTCTTACTTAAACAAATCACGCAATAGAGCAGCGACTTTGGTTTTTATCATTCTCACTATGACGAAGAGAGGCTGCTTCGTATTAAGAAAGCATACATGGAGCCATACTTTAAGTGCTCATTTGGTTTCAAGTATTACAAGAAAATTCAGCATAAGCAATAAAATATTTGGTTACATTTTTTATATTTGGATAAAATTCAGCATTTACTTATACACTTCATTTGGTTGTCATTTTTGTTGCTAACATAAATAATAATATGCATAAATTATGCATGAATCCATGAATTATTTTACGCGGATTAGGAAGTGGAACAAGAATAGGGGGATCAGTAATACATAAATTAAAGCAACCAAAATGACCAAAATAACCCTCACTTTAAACAATCCTTTTTAAAAAATATAAAGGGAGCACATATTTTAAACTATGTATTGTATAAAATAACCGTATAATAAGAACTGCATTACAATCCGTGCATTACTAATCTTTACATTACAATCCATGCATTATTAATCTCTCTAAACCAAACTGCCCCTTGGAAAAGAACATTGTGGGTCAAGGTGAAGCAACAACCCAACTGTCTATTTCCTCTAACAGAGATGCTGCTTCTAGATAGCAAACTTTATAATATCTGATTCAAATTTCTGAGCTCCTTCTACTAAAAGATACTGAGATCTGAAGCTATTAATAGTCACAGTCAAACTTTTGTCGGCTGTTTCACATTTGTAGTAACTTTTGATAAGGTATTGCAGTAGTACCTTATCAAATAAAAGGTATAACAATGCCCCGTGATAGCATGAAGTCCGCACAGTTTTTTATTCGATAATTCTAGTGTCTGGGCTAGCTGGTGTGCACCTCGACTTTCTGCCGGGTACTGCAACCTCCCATCATCACAGGTACCGGGCACTCTGTAGTGTCCACTAAGGCTTAAGAAGTTGAAAAAAAGACAGCCTAGTGTTTGTGTCTAAGATGGATTAGAACCGGGTCTCCAAGGTTCGTCCGCCTCATTGACCACTAGGCCACTACCTTGGCTGCATGAAGTCCACACTTTTATGCTACTTGTTTTATATGCTATGTACTTCCCCAATTTCTTCATCTTCACAGTAGCTATACTTGCTTTTCATGAAATGTTTGATATCCAACTGAGGACTTTACTCTTTCTAGTAGAGACAATGTCAGGGATGTTACACCTGCAGGATAGTATATGGTTGACTTACTAATTATACAGCATCAATGAAGATGCATGGGAACTAACTTTGCAACGCCAAGCACATAAAAATTTTGCATCTATTGATATATTCCTCAATAATAAACATCAGTAAGCGATGTTTGGCACATCACACAACTTGCTAATAATGTTCTCTAAAGAAGCAGGACAATGTACTAAAGCCAAAGTCTGGTCATCATTAACCCATGAATCAAAACTGCCTAATCGCACTGAAATTGCTACCTAGTACAAATTCATAAGTATTCAGTTAAACCTCAATGGAAATCGACTACAAATCTCCAGAAAAGCCAATAGAACTTAGGCCCTAAAAGCTCAAACTTTCAAGTAACCTTTTTTATCCTGATATTCTAAGAACAAGTTTTAATTTCAACCAAGTCCCAAGAGACATAGGCGTATTCATTACTTTCACATCTGGTGTTGGCAAACCCACTACTTTCGCCTCACCTATGTATGTATCTGTGTGTCTACTTTGTGTGCACTCAATGTCACAATAGAGGAATGGGTCCAGATTCCTACAACCACCGACTTAAAATTGTGATCCGCCTTGGCCAAGAGGGTCAAAGCCTATCAGCAAAGCACTTCCACAACCTATTATAGCATAAGTGGGGAAAACCAAAGTACAAGCATGTCACCTGAACTGAGTACTAACCAGAATGTAGAGCAAAGAGGAGATCATAATGGTCCGATACCGACCAAGATATGAATCAGCAATAAATGCACCCAAAAGTGGAAGAAGCGATGCCGTTCCACTCCAAGCATTTACATTCTCCGCTGCCATGGCAACTGACTGGCCTAGTGGCCCCGTTAGGTAGCTTATTAGGTTTGAACTTATCCCATAATATGCAAATCTCTCTGCAACCTCCACGCCTATAAGACAGGAAGAAAATAATCAAGTTTTAAACCCAACAGCTAAATTCGTGTGGACAGATTTTGAAAATAAGCAACAACTATAATCAAAACAATATAACGCCTCAATCCCCAATAGCTAAGATCAATTATATGCATTCTTAATATTCATCTCGCTCCATTTGAGGATTTTCACTAAGGGGATTCAAAAAATGAAGAAGTAAACAGACGAAGAAGCCAAAAAGGATTCAACATCTACTATATATACATAAAAAAAAAAATTAACCATGTATAAACAGTGTAATTTTTCGCCTGGTTCAGCATCTGCTATATATACATACAAAAATAATTTTAACCATGTATAAATAGCGAAATTTCTCGCCATAGGGGGCTTGGATAAACCCGTCAGCGCTACCTGGCCCTGGATACAAATGCTATAATTGCAGAAAGAATTGAAAATCCATAAAATAGCAGGCAAAAATCAGTAGTTAAAACAACAAGCAGCTAAAATGCATAAAGATTTGAAAAATCAACAGCAGTAGAGGACAACGAATCAAACTTTGAGACAATTCAGCAGCTAAAATTGTAGAAAAAAAATGAATATCATTAGAACAAGTTGAAACAAAAGTCTAATTCTTAAGAAAACACGACTTGCAGTTGCAGAATGATTTAATACTGAAAAAAAACAGTTTTTAAGACACCCCAGAAGCAAAAATTGCAGAAATATTTGAATATACATAACGGTCAAATATCCCATTTTAGAAAGAAAACACAGATGCTAAAATTGCAATCATATACCAAAATTATAGACAATTAAGTACTCCCCGTTTCAATTTGTTCTTCATCTACTTTCCTTCCTAGTCCTTTTCAAAAAAGATTTCACATTTGACATTATCATTAATTACCACCACACCACAAGATTCAAAAATTTGTTTTACATTGTTAAACTCAAGAAGTATTTACCTATGATGAAAGATGCGGATCTCCATCCACCGGATTTGGATCGGGTCACCGGGTTACCCTTATAGTCAACGGAGCCTTCAACGACGTCGCCGAGAAACGGGGTCTCGGCGTCGGAGATGTTGTCGACTCCGTTGGCCATGTAGATTTTAAAACACAAATTGACTTCAAATTGTGTGGTTCCATCACTAATATCATAATAAGGCGTTACGTTTTGTCGTTTTGCTTCTCAATATGATTGATGGCTAATACTAGCAAGTAGTAGTAATATTTTACTTTTACTTTTTTGGCGGTTTTCATCATGGTTGTTGGTTGGAGAGTGACAGGATTAATAAATGGAAGAGTTATTCCATATTGATAAAATATTTTAGTATTAAAATCTAATAGTAGAGGTAATCTGATAATTGTGAAATAATAAAATGACTTTTGTTCAAAAGCAAAAATGTCAAGAGTATTTGTTATATATACAAAGCATATTGTGGATGTCTATTAAGCAATTTTTTTTTAAAATAGATGGGTTTCGAGTATACTAAGTAGATAAGACAGTGTTAGGTTTTTTGTTTTAATGATTGACAAATCAATCTTGGGATCTAATTTTCATGGAGTCATGCATAACACTTTTGATAATGAAGTTGAAACTATTCAGGGATCAAGTTCGTCGGATCGATGTGTTGTGTATCAAGTTAGCATACAGTTGGATATAGTACCGAGTGGCAGTAAGTTGGTGGCAAAGCTTCAGCACTTTTTTGCCCCCACTAATCAAAAGAGTCCTAAGTTTTCTTGTCCCATATATATTCAACATGTTACGACAAGAAAAACTAAGTTCTCATATGCAAAGAACATTCAATCTCTCTTGAAGCAAATCTTTGAAGCAAAGTCTCACTTGCAACAGGGACCTACTCATTCATTATTTTTGTCTGAAGTTTGTTTTGTATTTGAGTCTTTGTTTAGTGATTTGTAAACGCTCATCCTACTTCTCTAGTCCATAGATTGTAGGTTTCTCATTGTTGTTCTATTTGTGTGTGTTGAGCCTGCTAGAGTTAGCTGATATTTGAGGCTAGAGTTAGCCAGTGATTGATTTAGTTAGAGTTAGTTGTTTTAGTGTTAGCAATAAAGCTATTGTTGTGGAGTCTTGTAATAGAGCTATTGCAAGTTGTTGTGGATTAAGATGTTAATCCTTGAACTATGGAGTATGTATTCAAGTTACTTGAAGATAGTGAAGTGATTGGAAATTCTACGCGGTAGGTCGTGGTTTTATTCTCTTAAGTAAGGAGGCTTCCACGTAAATACTGTGTATGCATTATTTCTTTACATTGTACTTCTAGTTTATTCTTACCGAATACGTTAGGTAGGGACCAGGTCCCTAACTTGGTAGACTACTCGTACCAGCTTGCAAGCAGCTTTCTAAAAAGCCTTACAGCAACTTCCTCACACTTGCAAACAACTTGCAACTAGTTCAAGCAAGAAGACTGGAAGTAACTTAAACAGGTTGTTCATAAATCACTTCAGCTATAAAATCTTAAGTAACCCAAGCAAGCAGCTTCAAAGAAGCTTTGTACTTGCTTCCTCTAATGTCTCACAACTACTTTTTCTATAAATATAAAGTCAATTTAATTCATTTGTACGTGAACAATTGAATTTGAAGTTGGATAATATATAATCTCTATCTACGTACTTTAATTTAACAAAGCTCATTTACTATATAGTCTCTTTTTCATATAACAATATTTTACATTTAGAGACAAATATTTTAGGATAACAAATATTATAAATGACTTGCAAGAACAAAATCAAAAGTTCAGAAACAATCTTTTCCAAAGGAATGTATCATCGAATAATCTTTTAATATGGCAACATGTGTGTTGGAAAAATTTGTATAAAGCATTTAGAATACACAAGGTAAAAAGAATCTACATAAGTAGTCTTTAAAGTTATCCATGTAATATATAGAGAGAGCTTCATGAAATTTGATTGTCAATGTATCCAAAGATACAATGCTGCTTCTACTCCATGAAAATTTATAGCTTCATCTAATGTTTATTCACAGTTTGCGATCAGTATTGCCGTGAACATACTCTCAAGAGATGAGTAGAACTCAACATGCATGGTGAACTCTATAAAGAGTAACCTCTCTTGGGCAGTGTCATGCGCTTAATCACATTTGATATTCCTGAAAATCCTCCTCACGAACAAATTAGAGCCGAGATATCCAACAGCACCTGGAGTTTCCAGAACAGCAAGCAAGAAACAATTGATCGGGTTAATGAAAGGGAAAAGAGTTCAAGGATAGAAACAGAAGTGGATTTTCCACAATTAATGCAAATTAAATTAAGAGAGCTTACCGCATAGGATACCGACACCAAGGCAGAACATAAGAGTGTAGCCAAAGTAAAAACTGGTCTGGAAGAGACCAGACATTCTAGTCTTTGCATGATAGTAATATATAGCATATAGGTAGACATATAGAGCAGTGGAGGCAGCCGAGAAGAATGAAGTCCATTGCCAATGATAGTTCTCCGCGTTCAGCAAGAAGTATGTTCCCAAGATTGTCACACAAACAGTGACAATGATCAGAACAATGAAGACAAGGAGCATGAATCCATACACATAGTAGTGCACCTGTCAAGAATATTGTCAAGATGGTTACTAGAATTACGAATTGAAGACATTTTTCAGCCAAATTATATATACACTGCAGAAATATAAGTAGATGAACTCTTCTGAATCTCCAGCAATGTAGAGAAAATACTATCTAAATCTATGCACAACTGACAAGAAAGTAGTAAATGTCAGTGACATGTAAGACATTCCTACATACAATGTTTTGAGTTAATTGCAAGACAATATCTGGCTTCCAACCTCACAGAACAAACGACTACAAGAGTTGAGATATCCTGTAGACATACATGATATATTCTTTTTGAGAAAAATCTGTCTCATGGAAAGTAAATCAGCATCTTAGAAGACCAAACAAGTTATTTCATGAGAGTGCCTAGCAAACGTACAAGCATGGATATAATGCATTGCACATTATTAGGATTCTAGGACATTAAACAACCTAGATTTCTTTTCACTGCTTGATCAATAAAATATCTGTCCTTTACATGCACTAAATGTGCCCGTGCTCTCACTAAAACTGATATTTTCAAGCCAATATCTTTGCCTTTTCAGTTTTTCCACCGGAAAAGAGGCCAAGTTAGAAACAAGAAACTTTTCAAGTATGGACCCCAAATTACTAAAGACGGAGAAATTAGAAGAAGGTGGAGGATAAAACATCTATTACTAAAGAATAAAACTAAATGATTACTCATAATGCATCTATTTGCACTTGTTCATGCTTCTTGCTAAAATGAGTCTAAAATATATCTAAAAGGATGACAGGAACAAAGAGCGCATAAGAAGTCTAAAAAAATGTTTTTCTAGATGCCAAAGAGAATAATTACCATGTAGTTCCACAAGGAAGCGAAGACGAAATACATCTCAATAAAAATGCTTGCAAAGGGAAGAAGACCCCCCACCAGAGAAATAACAGATGGTCTAAGGTACCATTTCTTCTCAGGGATAGGACGAGGAATATTTTTAACACGGCATGGATTATCTGGCGTACCACTCCAGTTTCTTCCGACAACAGTACCAAGGAAGGACAGGGGCAGCGAGATAAAAGCCCAGATAACAAAGACAACTACAATTGTGCCGAGGGGAATAACAGCTATTGATTCGTAAAATATAGCAATGGAGTTTAGAACGAATCCTGTCCCAAAGCACAAAAAGGGGAAAAATGATGCTGTAAGAACCATTGACTTTATCCAGTTTTCACCTGAAAAGACTCAAAGAAAAAGAAACCATCAATTGATAAATGATCCATCTGCTACACAGGCAAATTTGATTATGATAACCTACTGCTACACAAAGGAAACAACTAATGAGACATCAGGGTGAGGAGCACATACCAGCGTTACGAGAGTACAACCCACCACTCACATATCCCGAGATGAATGATGTAAGAGCATAACATACAATAGAGGTTGTAATAATTGCTCCTCTCCTAAACCATGTTGTTGTTAGTATTCAAATAGAAAATGATCAACATAATTAATTACAATGAACACATAGTGGGGCTGATGCAGATAAGGGGATGAAGATCATTTGATTGTTTCCTTGTTGGGTCCAGAAATAGAGTCTTTATTCTCTAGAAACACAATTTTCACACAGGTGGCAAACAGACCTCGTGTACATCCTCCAAAGGTAGGCAGATATAATGACAAGGAGAACAAGTATTGCAAGCTGAGCACCAGTCCCAACAACTGCTGAAAGCAGAGCCAGATTTTGTGGAGGTCGGAAGACGTCACCATGGACAAGTTTCCAACCAGACTCTTCAATTACATCCTTTTCCTATAAAAGAAGTCAACCAACAAAACACCCCAAATTAGTAATTTTCCAATAAGGATATGCTATTGGACATAAGTTCAAGCAAATACTTGATTAATTGGAAGAAAAACTTTTACCAGAGTCTCCATATCGTCATTTTCACGAGCATATTTTGCATAATCATTGTGAAGAGTGCGCATCAAAATCATAGACACTAATCCAGTGAGGAAAATTACCATCATGATAGAATTTAATATAGAGAACCAATGAATCTGCAAAAGGAGTAAGACGTTATAGGTGCTGGGAACATGAAGAACTTTATGGAGTTGACGGGGACTAACTGCTTAAATTTTTAGTCTCCTTTCTCATTAATATTTTGCTTCAATGGGAACCAGAAGGATAACCAAGTTTTAAAAATACATTTTGCGCTGTAAATGGAAATTGGTGCGTGGCATTTATACGTAGAAACACTTTTTGGGGCCAAAAGTATCTCTTTTAACAACTACTACTGCTGCGTAAGTCCTAACATGTTTAGACTAGAAGGGAACATAGTTTCTCTACTAGACACAATTTCAGTTCAGAAACAGCTACTTCTTGTGGTCTAGATCCCCATTAATCCACAAGTTGACAAAGCATAAAACTGCAGTAACTGCTTTCTTTGGGGGGGGGTTTGAGAGACAGTTATTTGATTGCTAATTCATGAAAAAGCCGCAAGTGCGTGATACGGATTATCCACGGTACCAGATGCTAGCATATCATCAATAAACAGTGTCAACGAATTCTAAATGTTGATAAAGCATAAGAATATTCCCGCTAAAAGCTTCCGCTTAAGTACGAAATAGGATAGTAGATTGATGCGTACCTCGTTCTCAAAAAAGTAGTAATTCAGGTAAATATCGAAACGTTGTGCATAACTAACTTCTGTTGGGGACCATTTAACAGAATACGTCATGTTCAAGGTCCTTCCTTCCTCCAATGGCTTAGGGATCTCTTGCGACAGGTTGAGATGAATGATCTAATGATTGAGAGTATAGTTAGATATTAACACTAAGTTGTAGATCATTGACATGCCACAAGGCATTAAGATTTAAAAACAAAATGGCTACCTGATCTCTATTGTAAGTAATATGAAGCATCTTGTGTGTATAGACTACATGCTTGTTGGTATCTCCATATCCGTAACCATACACCCCGCCTACGAAACCTGAATTTCTCTTATACCAAGTGAGTTTTTATTTATGTTATAACTGTACATGGTAATTAGAAACATTTAGAGACAAACTAGTTAAGAACATACCCCACATTGGCAAATCATCTGAAGGCAGGCCGACAGGAAGTCACAAAGTCATAACCCAAAAAGGATATTACAAAGAGAGAAAAGTGTGAAATTAGTACACTTTAAATAGCAGATACATGCGTAACTGTCGCAAGAATTGACAGTATCATCGAGATGTCATGAAGCACTGTACCTATAAAAAACTCAAACCAATACATGTTGTCAATTGCATACTTAAACTGTGCTATTTTTGATGCATCCAATTTAAGTTCACAAATTGATCTTCTCTCCACATCTCCTGTTAAAAGAAAATGGATAATAATTAAAAAAAAAAAAGTGATTCGAAGCATAAAAACTCCATTGTAAAAAGTTGAAGAACAGACTCTTAAACTTTATGTCAATTCGGCTATCAATAAGATCATTTCCTCCAAGAACCTCGCCAAGGCCACCCCGCTTGTGATCACCATCAGCCGGACGACAATATGGAAGGCTATAATAACTGTAGGTCTCCTGTGGATTATCATATGGTCCAGCTTTGTTTACCCATAGAGTGACAGTATCATTTTCTTGATACTGCAGTAGACAGCAGAAAGTTGTGCACCGATTAGATAATTCATAAATAAGATTCTTGCAAGTTCTAAAAACACAATTAATATTGGTGTTTAGACAGACTTAAGAATGACTCATTAGGTTCTAGAAATTACACCAAGATTGATCAAGGTGAGTGTAGGAAGTGGTGAAACAAGGTATATGGGCCGGAAGACAAGAGACTAAGAAGGCGTTTGGCCATAGATTCCAAATATTTTTCACTTACGTTTTACAATGCATAAAAAGGGCAGCCCGGTGCACTAAAGCTTCCACTATGCGCAGGGTCCGGGAAAGGGCCCCAGCACAAGGGTGTATTGTACGCAGCCTTAGCTTGCATTTCTGGCCAGAGGCTGTTTCCAAGGCTTGAACCCATGACCTCCTGGTCACATAGCAGCAACTTTACCGGTTACTCCAAGGCTACCCTTCACGTTTTTCAATGCATATTTGGAATAATGTTTATGCTTGAATGTCAATTTCAAAAGTGAAAACTGAGTTTGAAAACAAGTTATAAGCTATTTTCCACATTTGAAATACAACTTCAAGTTGAGTTGGAGTTCGGCCACTAACATCATTCGAATAACGAACAAGAACTGTTACTAATATTTAGGTAGTACGGATGAATGTGAGCCCGAACATTCCAATACAGGGGAAAAATTAATGTACTTTTAGGGGTGGTTTGGTACTCGAGATGAGGTGGGATATCCCATCCAACTTGAGATTATTTTTATCCAGGGATTATAAGAGATTATAATCCCAAGATAATTTAGTCCGTATACCAAAAGGCCCCTTAACATAGATTCAGGATCAACTAAGATAGAAACAAAGCATTAGCTCGAACACTTATTTGGTGTTACGGTAATAGCTGAACACCAAAAAAGAAAAAAAGATACTTTATGATGCTTCAATCACAATCAAGTTAAGAGTTGACTATGTTAATCCATTTAGATACATTTCATTCAATTAATCACTTTGTCCCCATTTACATGGCATACTTTCCTTTTTCAACCAATCTAAAAAGAAGGACACATTTCTATATTCAGTAACAATTCAACTTTCAAATATCTATCGCACCCTAAGTGTAACACCCCGTATTCAAGTACATATATTGGCGTATTCAAGTACGTGTATTGGTCTTATTTATATGGAATTAATTTTATTTTATTTTATTTATACCGGAATTTGTCCGTCGATGGTTCCATACGAAGGTTATTGAATAAGCTTTCCAACGATATAAAGATTTCCAAAAACGGATAGGTTTCGGATATAATCGACCACGTTCGAAACTATAAAACGGTGGCCGGGATATTGGGAATAGTAAATGTGCAGGAAAATTTCCTGCACACAAACTACTGAGGCCAGCCATTTTTTTGGGTCAACTTTGAACGATCATAACTCCCTTAATATAATGAACTGGGAGAGCTGCCACCTAGGAAAAGAAAGATCTTTGAGTCTTCTTTCCAATGCAATTGGTTTCATCCAAATCCGACATCTGAGTAATGAGTTATACTCGTTTTACTTCAGCCTCTCAAAAAAGATTTTTAGGGACAACTTCAAACGATCATAACTCCTTGTAAAGTACGAACTGGGTGGCCTACTTTATATTAAATGAAATCCCTTTGAATTATCTTTCCAACGATACCAATTTCACCCAAATCCGATATCGGAGCAAAGAGTTATGGTCGATTTACTTTAGCCTATCAAAACAGTCCACCATGGACAGATTCGGATTTACTTAAATTTTAAGGGCAATATGGTCATTTTCCATCACCTCATGGACGAAAATTGGTCATTATATACATATACTTAGCCTCATATCCATCATTTATCATCCAAATTATTGAAGAATAAGAAACCCTAGCCTAAGTTCAACTCCAATTATCTTGTGATTCAACCGTAGAAAATCCAAATTGATTCCGTAGTTGTGTTCACCGCCTCGAGGGCTTCGAGAAGCGCCCCTTATTTGTGCCAATAGGACTTCGAAATCAAAAGGGCCATTTTATGGTAAGGATGTAAATTATGTTGGTGTTATTTATATGAATATGTATATATATATATGCATGTGAGCATAAGAATTATGTTATTTGATTGTTGTTGAAAGATGATTGGAAATGATGTTGGATTATTCTTGTGCATAGTTGGATTATGTTGAATTGTGAAGGGTTTTGGTGTGATGATGTGGTATTGAAATGATGATTATATATATATATACACATAAACCGATTGTTCAAGTTGGTTTTTGGAATGCTTTGCAAATATTGGTTATATGGAATTATGGAAGAGAATTGTGGTGTTGGGTTGCTAATACTAGATGTCAAACATTTCATTGTAGATAAGTGATTTGTAAAGGCGGGAAGTTGTGTTGAATTGGTATCCGAATCTACAACGAGGTATGTAAAGCATACTCTAACGATGTTCTTTGGCATGAAAACACCAATGTTCCATCAAGTAAGATTCCGAGGTTGTCCAAAAACATGTATTGTTCTACATTACCAACGAAGTTGTTTCCATTCTATAAAGTGTCAAAATGTTTCATTGATATACTGAAAGGCTCCTATTTCATTGTTGTGATATTGATGATTCCGAAACACATTGTTGATGTACCAATGAGTCTTTATTACATCGTTATTGTATAGAAAGTCTATTACTTGGTTCCTATTGATGTATCATTATTCCAAAGGTACTATATTGGCATGAACACTAATGTAATAATCTCAAAAGCTTTTGAACTAAGTTATTGGAAAGATCTCTTATGTGTGTTACTTGATATACGTGTGGGTGGTAGCTCAGGGGCTTAAGCCTAGCATGGGTCGATCCCGATATTTGATATGATTACAGTTGATATGTACTGGGGGCAGCCTAATGGTCACAATACGGTACAGTATTGATTATTGTTAGGTGGTTGGAGGTTCGGGAGGAGGAGGTAATGGCGAATGATAATTGTAAAGAATGAAATGAACGAATGTATACCGTTCCACAAATGTGTTTGAATTCAAGAACCCAATTCAGATTAATGATAAGATAATGTACATGATCCTAAAAGTGTTTATGAAGTGTGGTTCACTTCTATTATGATTTATTCACTTGCGTCTGATTTTCTTGATCCCCATACCACATATGATTATTTACAGCTTTACATACTCAGTACATATTTCGTACTGACGTCCCTCACGGGGGACCTGCATTTCATGCTGCAGGTACAGGTGCTTCAGCTCATTCACAACATAAATAGGAGCCAGGTCATACAGCTATTGTTGGTGAGCTCCAGTTTGCTTCGGAGCTTTCCGAGTCGGTCTCTTATGTTTTGTTATTGTACAGGAGTCATGTGTGGGCGGGGGTTTGTCCCGACTCTAGTTATGTCATGTATATCCTAGAGGCTTTGTAGACATAAGGAAGGGTAAAGTCATGGAAGTTTATATAGTGATGTTATATTTGTATATGTGGTGGCCCCGACAGCCAAGTATTATATATATTTATATTTGTGCGTGTTGTGCTGATACAGGTAATTAGACCCTTCTATATGCAACGAAGTGCTGTCCAAATTTTTGGTGACATGTAAGTGAAAGTACAGGTATTTGAATGGGTTCTCCCGGATCTTCTCGGCTTCGGGTGCCAGTCCGGCCCGATGGGATTTTGGGGCGTGACACTAAGTGAGATATTATTGGTACACACACTTTCCCTTTTTATCTATCCAAGAAGAATGACACTTTTTATTAGTTTAATAAGTAACAATTTAATTCTAAAATATCTATTTCACCATTAATAAGATATTTATAGCTACACAAATATCATTAAACTTCATGTCAAAGTGGAACAACATCACATGAATTAGTATTGAGCAAGTAGTCCATAAACTTAGTTTTAGAAGAGAACCCAGAAAGTAAAATCCATTAAACACGATTTAAAGATTGTACATACCTTGGCAAGAGTTGGGCAAGCTAAGAGAAAAGAAGAGATAATGAAAACAGGGAGTAACTGGAAGGCGGAAAGCATTGCTCTGAGCTTTAACAGTGTCTGGAAAACAGCAGTTGACAAGAATGATAAACCATGTAGTATGTAATATACACCTTAATTGTTCAGAGGAATGAGTCTAGTCTTTGTTAGCTTTGAGAAAGTGAGAGAAACTGACATTCTTTCCGCCCTCTATGGATTGGAGGAAATTATTGTCAACTTTGACTTTTCAGTATTCGCTGATAATTAAATTTTGAATTAAACGACTCCAACTTTGTGACTCAGAAAATATTACGAGTCGTCTATCTATTCTTAATAACTTTTTAAATTTGAGATGTATGATGTAATACTTATTCAACTTATAAAATGATAACTAATTTATTTATTTTATTCTTAATATTAAATACATCATTCATTACATTCTTTAAAGCAAAAAAAAAATTATTATATTTAAAAGTGATATAGTAAAATTATTCATTTATTTATTATTTTTTATATGTGTCAAGTCAAAATTAATTCTATTAATAACTTGAAATTCTAAATTTAATTATTATTTTTTTTCTTTAGTTAATTAATATTGAGGATAATATAAACAAAGAGTAATAAAACACTTTTAATTTGTGAAAATAGACAACTAATTTAAAATAAACATAGTATTTAGGAGGAAATACATTTTGAACTTGCTTGGTACTTATTTCCTAAATAAATATTTATTTTTACTTATTATTTTTAATATATTAAAAACATAACTTTTATTTTTCTATTTTACCCTTATATTGACTAATTTTTTTCTAAATTAATTTCATGACACAATAATAAATATTATTTAATAAGAATATTATAATAAAATAATCATGTCAATAATTATTTTTTAATAGATGTGACAAATCAAAATATGAGAAGTTTAAGCGAATGGAGGGAGCAGTTATTGGAGTATTGAAAAACAAAAAAAATAATTAATTGAGAGCCACCACAAGTATGCTTACATCCCGTGGTGAAGCCAGGATATTCACTAAGGAGTTCATAAATGAACATTCAAATTAACCGAAGGGATTCAACGTCTAATATATATATATAAAAGATAATTTGAACCATGCATATATAGTATAATTTTTCGTCGAATGGAATTCAGATGAACCCCTCGGTAATGGGTAGCTCCGCCCCTGCTTACATTAGATATTATTTTAAGAAATTTATATTTCAATTATTCATTAAACGTCTTGATGTTGAATATTACAAAATTATTATTTATTTTTTAAATTTCGTATTCAATAATGACGCATAAAATAAGATAAGAAAATACTATTTTTGGTTGGGTTGGGTGGAGGGTCTGAAATTTCAAGCAGTTATATGCACTGAAAGTCAAAAGTCTTGTGTTACAAAATTTCCAATCCAAAGACAAAACAGGGTGGAACAAGAGTTGCCCGTTTCCTCACTTTGTCAATTCAAAAACATAGACTGACACAACACACTAGCAAGGGCTTGCCTCTGAACAATTAAGGCATACAATACAATAGACTCTGGTAGTCCTATCCTTCCCCGGTCCCATGCATAACTTGACTGTTAGTGCACCAAACCCCATTTTCACCATCTGTTCTTTTTTCATAGCATGCCCTGGTATTGTCAAAGTATGTACAGTCTTGAAACAAGTACAAGTAGAATGAACAATTGGAATTGCATTTACCATAACACCAAAGAAGAGTTCAATTTAATGCCTTTTTTTTTTTTTGGTTAAAAAGATGTTTTCATTAAGAGATTGGAGAGTTGTGCTCCTCAGTGATGAGGGAGCCAAAAACAAATTGTTCAGGGCCACATCCCGTCCCTGTAGGATAATTGAAGCATTAGAAATTATTCGATGGGCTAAACGGCCATCTATGTCTGCTTGTACAAGAGAAGTTACAAAATGGGGTGTTTGCCAAAATAACTTAGGGGATGCCATGTTTGCACATTTTAGCTCCTTGCGAGTTCTGCTCCCTGAAGATCTGAGATGGTGTTGCTGCCTGCATGTCCTCCATTAGTGATCTGCACTCAACAATTATGTTATGGCACGAGGGATGATCATTAGCAAGCATATGGATAACAGTACTAGAGTCAGTTTCTATAGTTATGGGTTTGAGGTTGTTGGGTTTGGCCGAATGCCTTATTTCTGTCTTAATTGAGCCGAATTCAAAATTAAAAGCACATTGACTTTTAGCATTTTTACAAAAATATTTTACACAATAAAAATAATTATATTTACATAGCTCATATTCTTGCATTATATCCATAGGAGCTCAAAATGTGTGTGAATAAATCCTCCGGGTCAAGAGCTTTACACGGTATACAATGTTATACACTTAATGTAGATACATGTGTAAACTTGTATAACCATGTATAATAGTGTATATATATAATATTTAAATAATGTATCTATACTGTATAAGTATGTATACAGTGTTGTTTCATCAAACTAGGTTCAATAGGAACATCAAAATCACCATGAAGGAGCCACTGTTTGACTCCATTTCCTACATTCAGCATGATGGATCTTCGTGTGATTCCTAGAAACCTAATGAGCCGTTCTTAAGTTTGCCTAAACACCTATATTAATTGTACATTTAAAACTTGCAAGAATCTTGTTTATGGATTATCTAATTGGTGTATGACTTTCTGCTGTTTGTTGCAGTATCACGAAGATGATTCTGTCGCTCTATGGGTAAAAAAGCTGGACCATTTAATAATCCACAAGTGACAAGAGACCCCTACACTTTTTACAGCCTTCTCATATTATCATCCTGCTGATGCTGATCAAAAGTATGGTGTCCTTGGTGAGGTTCTTGGACGAAACGATCTTATTAATGGCCGGATTGTCATTAAGTTGAAGAGTCTGTTCTTCAACTCTTCACAATGGAGCTTCCATGCTTTGAAACACTTCTTTTTACTACTATCCATTTTCTTTCAACAAGAGATGTGGAGAAAAGATCAATTTGTAAACTTAAATTGGATGCACCAAAAATAGCACAGTTTAAGTATGCAATTGACAACTCGTATTGGTTTGATTTTTTTATGGGTACAGTGCTTCATGACATCTCTATGATACTCTTAATTCTTTTCAACAGTACATCTGCTATTTAAAGTGTACTAATTTCTACTTTTTTCTCTCTTTGCCTCTTTTTTGGGTTATGACTTGTGACTTCCTCCCTCCTGGCTTCAGATAATTTGCCAATGTGCGGTATGTTCTTAACTAGCTTGTCTCCAAATGCTTCTCATTACCACGTACAGTTATAATATAAATAAAAACTCGCTTGGTATAAGGGAAATTCAGGTTTTGTGGGCTATCTGCATCCTGACAGAAATGGAGATTCCGAGCATGTAATGTTCACACACATGAGGCTTGATATTCAGTACAATACAGACCAGATAGCTATTTTGTTTTTAGTTCTTAGTCGATGATCTGCAACTTAGTGTTGACAATCTAACTATATTTTCACTCCATTAGATCATTTATGTCCAACTGTCTCAAGAGATCCCAAAGACATTGGAGGAAGGAAGGGTCTTGGACATGACATATTATGTTAAATGGCTTCAATCGATTCTAGATAGATTCAACCCAGTCCTGAATGTAGTTTTTTGAGAACGAGGTACATACCAATCTACTAGCCTATTATATTAGGTACTCAAGTGGAAGCTTTTAGTGGTAGTATGATTATTCTTTATCAACATTTAGAATTCATTGACACTGTCTATTGATGATATGATAGCATGTGGTACCATATATAGTCTGTGCCATGCACTTGCTTACTTGCATAATGGTTTTTTCATGGAAGAATTTGATTAAAGCAACAAAACAACTGTGACTGACGCCCCCCCCCCCCCCCCCCCCCCAAGAAGCGGTTACTGTCGTTTATGCGCTGTCAACTTATAGAGCTAATGGAGGTCTTGACCACAAGAAGTAGCGAACAGAACTGAAATTTGTATAGAGATAAATCTATGTTCCTTCTATTCTAAACATGTTAGGACGTAGGCGAGATTGAGGCGTAGTAGTAGTAGCAGTTAAAAGAGAGACTTTTGGCCCCAAAAGTGGTTCTGCAAAATGTGTTTATCAAAACTTAGTTATCTTCTGCTTTTCATTGAAGCAAAATATTAATGAGAAAGCAGATAAAAAATTTAGGCAGTTAGTCCTCATTAACTCCAGAAAGGTCTTCATGTCCCCAGCTCCTAAGGCGTGCTATTCCTTTTGCAGATTCATTGGTTCTCTATATTCAATTCTATCGTGATGGTAATTTTCCTCGCTGGATTAATGTCTGATTTTGATGCACACTCTTCGGAATGATTATGCAAAATATGCTTGTGAAAATGACGATGTGGAGACTGCGGTAAAGCTTTTTCTTCCAATTAATCAAGTATTTGCATGAACCTATTTCCAGTGGCATATCCCAATTGGAAAAATGCTAATTTGGGTTGTTTTGTTGGTTGACTTCTTGTATAGGTAAAGGATGTAATTGAAGAGTCTGGTTGGAAACTTGTTCATGATAACGTCTTCCGACCTCCACAAAATCTGGCTTTGCTTTCAGCAGTTGTTAGGACTGGTGCTCAGCTTGCAACACTTGTTCTCCTTGTCATTATATCTTCCTACCTTTGAAAGATGTACATGAGGTATCTTTGCAACCTGTGCTGCTCATTCTACATACCAGATGTCAAAATTGCAGTTCTGGAGTGTAGAGACTGCATTTCTTTTGTTCTTTCATTCATCAGCAGCTTTCTGCACCCACCAACCAACTGATCTTCATTCCGTTATCTGCATCAACCTCACTATGGGCTCTTTGTAATTAATTTATATTGTTCATTTTCTATTAATAAGATTTCCAATTCCAACATCATGTACTATTTGGCAAGCTTAAGACCACACGTTTTAATAATGTCACTTTATTTTTTAAACTCCCGTTCCCAGTCAAACGAAGACACTTAATACTTAAATTGGGACGGAGGGAGTATATGCTCAGCACTACTGCATTTATAATGTTTCTCATTCTTTTCTCATGCTGCAGTAATTATTTATCTGCTGTAAATTATATGGTTTAGGAGAAGAGCAATTGTTACAACCTTTATCGTATGTTATGCTCTTATATCATTCATCTCGGGATATGTGAGTGATGGACTGTACTCTCGTAACGCTGGTATGTGCTCCTCTCCCTGATGTCTCATTTGTTGTTTCCTCTTGTAGCAGTAGGTTAGCATAATCAAATTTGCCTGTGTAGCAGATGGATCATTTATCAATTGAAGGCTTTCTCTTTCTTTGAATCTTTTCAGGTGAAAACTGCGCAAAATCAATGGTTCTTACAGCATCACTTTTCCCCTTTTTGTGCTTTGGGATAGGGTTCATTCTAAATACCATTGCCATATTTTATGGATCAATAGCTAGGATTCCCCTTGGCACCGTTGTAGTTGTTTTTGTTATCTGGGCTTTTATCTCGTTGCCCCTGTCCCTCCTTGGTACCGTTGTTGGAAGAAACTGGAGTGGTATGCCAAACAATCCATGCCGTGTTATTAATATCCCTCGTCCTATCCCTGAGAAGAAGCGGTACCTTAGACCATCTGTAAATTCTCTCGTGCGGGGTCTTCTGCCCTTTGCAAGCATTTTTACTGAGATATATTTCGTCTTCTCTTCCTTGTGGAAATACATGGTAATTATTCTTTTTGGTATCTAGAAAAACATATCTTTAGATACTTCTGATGCGCAATTTGTTCCTGCCATCCTTTTAGCAATATTTTAGACTCATTTTATTTTAGCAAGAAATATGAACAAGTGCAAATGGATGCATTATGAGTAATCATTTTAGTTTTATTCTTTAGTAATAGATGTTTCATTCTCCACCTTCTTCTATTTCCTTCTTTAGTCATTTGGGGTCCATACATGAAAAGTTTTCTGTTTCTAACTTGAGCTCTTCTCCAGAGGAAAACACTGAAAAGACAAAGATATTGGCTTGAAAATATCAGTTTTAGTAAGATCGAAGGCGCATTTACTTTTTGTCAAGCACATTTTTCTCAAAAAAGAATATATTAACATGTATGGACAGGATATCTCAACTCTTTTAGTTGTTTGTTCTATAAGGTTGGAAGCCAGATATTGTCTTGCAATTAACTCAAAACATTATATGTAGTCCAATTCAGGTGAAGACTACCTGTAGTCAATGACATTTACTACTTTCTTCTCAATTGTGCTGGAGATTCAGAAGAGTTCATCTACTTATATGTCTCAGAATATTTTTGAAAGGTGCACTATTATGTGTATGGATCCATGCTCCTTGTGTTCATTGTTCTGATCATTGTCACTGTTTGTATGACAATCTTCGGAACATACTTGTTGCTGAACGCGGAGAACTATCATTGGCAATGGACTTCATCCTTCTCGGCTGCCTCCACCACAATATGCTATATATTACTATCTTGCAAAGACTAAGACGTCTGATCTCTTCCAGACCAGCATTTACGTTGGCTACACTCTTATGTTCTGCATTGGTGTCGGCATCCTATGTGGTAAGCTCTCTTAGTTTCATTTGCATTTTGGTAGATCTGTATTTTGAGATCGTACATCCATCTCCCTCTTACTTGAACTCTTTTCCCTCTGATTAACTCGAGTATTTACTCGATCATTGTTTCTTGCTTGACGTTGTAGAAACTGCAGGTGCTGTAGGGTATCTCGGCTCTAATTTGTTCGTCAGGGGGATTTTTCAGAAATATCAAATGTGATTAAGTACATGACACTGCACAAGAGGTTACTCTAATTTGAGACTCAATATTAGACGGAACTACACTTTACATGGACCAAAATCAGCATTGTATCTTTGGATACACTACAACAACAACAACAACAACAAACCCAGTGTATTCCCACCTAGTGGGGTCTGGGGGGTTAAGATGTACGCAGTCCATACCTCTACTTCTGATGAAGTAGAAAGGATGTTTCCGATAGACCTCCGGCTCAAGACACGAGATACCACACAAACACATAGTAAAGCACAGAAGCAGATTACATAACATAAATACGGCACCCATAAGTAATATAAAACAGAGGAAAGCAAAGGAAAGCACACAGATTCGTAATAAAACATGGAACACGGAAGACGGAATCATAACAGGAATAAAACCCCCACCAAGTAATTCCCTACACTAGCGACCTAAACTGGCCCTAATCCTCTGCCGAAATTCGCGCCCTCCAGACCTTCCTATCTAGGGTCATGTCCTCGGTGAGCTGTAACTGTTCCATGTCCCGCCTAATCACCTCGCCCCAGTACTTCTTCGGCCTACCCCTACCCCGCCTAAAACCATCCAACGCTAGCCTCTCACACCTACGGACCGGGGCGTCCATGCCCCTCCTCTTCACGTGTCCGAACCATCTCAATCGTGCTTCCCGCATCTTGCACTCCACTGAAGTCACACCAACCTTCTCCCGGATATTCTCATTCCGAACTCTATCCCCTCTAGTCAGTCCACACATCCAGCGCAACATCCGCATTTCTGCCACCTTCATTTTCTGGATGTGGGAGTTCTTAACTGGCCAACACTCCGCTCCATACAATAAGGCCGGACGGACTACCACCCTGTAGAATTTGCCTTTAAGCTTGGGCGGCACCTTCTTATCACACAGCACCCCCGACGCGAGTTTCCACTTCATCCATCCCGCCCCAATACGGTGCGAGACATCCTCGTCAATCTCACCGTTACTCTGGATCACGGACCCAAGATACTTGAACTTATCCCTCTTACATACCTCCTGTGCTTCCAGCTTCACTACTACCTCATTCTCCCGCCTCACGTCATTAAGCTTGCATTCCACATACTCTGTCTTGCTTCTGCTCACCCTGAACCCTTTAGACTCAAGAGTTTGCCTCCACACCTCTAATTTGTCATTCACACCCCCTCGAGTCTCATCTATCAGAACTACATCGTCTGCAAAAAGCATACACCACGGCACCTCCCCTTGAATGCGCCGCGTCAACACATCCATCACCAACGCAAACAAAAAGGGACTAAGAGGAGATCCCTGGTGCAATCCTGTCAGGACAGTGAAATGCTCTGAGTCTCCTCCCGTCGTCCTCACCTGGGTTTTCGCTCCATCATACATATCTTTAATTACTCTGGTATATGCCAGCGGTACTCCACTCACCTCCAAGCATCTCCAAAGCACCTCCCTGGGGACTTTGTCGTATGCTTTCTCCAGATCAATAAACACCATGTGCAGATCCTTCTTCCGCTCCCTATACTGCTCCACCAACCTCCGCACCAGGTGGATTGCCTCCGTCGTCGAGCGGCCGGGCATAAATCCGAACTGGTTTTCCGAAATAGACACTATCCGTCTCAGCCTCACCTCGACCACTCTCTCCCAGATCTTCATAGAGTGACTCAATAACTTAATCCCCCTATAGTTATTGCAACTCTGAATGTCCCCCTTATTCTTATAGAGAGGGACCATGGTACTCCACCTCCACGCCTCGGGCATCTTTGCCGTCCTGAAGATTTCATTAAACAATCTAGTCAACCACCTTACACCAGCCTCTCCAACGAACTTCCAAAACTCCACCGGTATCTCATCCGGCCTCGTCGCCCTACCCCTTCGCATCCTGCGGACAATAGCTAACCTCTTCTACCTTAAAACGTCTACAATAGCTAAAATCCCGACACTCCTCTGAGTGCTCCAGTTCCCCTAACACAATAGCTCTATCCTCTTCGTCATTCAAGAGCCTATGAAAATACGACTACCATCTCTTCTTAATATGGCCGTCCTCCACCAACACTCTACCGTCCTCCCCCTTAATGCACCTCACCTGATCGAGGTCACGACCCTTCCTCTCCCTAGCCTTAGCGAGTCTAAACAACTTTTTCTCCCCTCCTTTCTCCTGTAACCCTGCATACAAGCTCTCAAAAACGACCGTCTTAGCTGCCGTGACTGCTGACTTCGCCTCCTTCCTCGCTAGCTTGTACTCTTTCCTGTTTACCCGCTTCTCCTCTTCGTCCTTACTTTCCACCAACTTAGCATACGCCCCTTTCTTGGTCCCCACTTTCTTCTCCACCTCTTCATTCCACCACTAATCCCCCCGACGGTGCCCGGCCCGGCCCCTAGAAACACCCAACACCTCACTTGCATTCTCCCTGATGCACCTTGCCGCCCTGTCCCACATACTATCCACGTCCCCCCTACACTCCCACACCCCCATTCACGCCAACCTCTCCCCTATCTCCCACGCATTCACTGGCGTCAGGCCGCCCCACTTAATTCTCGGTCTACACTCCTTAGTCCTCCTCTTTCTATTCTTCTTTATACCCAAATCCATAACCAAGAGCCTATGCTGGGTCGAAAGATTCTCACTCGGGATGACTTTACAGTCTCTACACAACGCCCTATCCCCTTTCCTAAGCAACAAAAAGTCAATCTGGGTTCTGGCTACCGCGCTTCGAAAGGTGATCAGGTGTTTGTCCTTCTTCGGGAAGCCCGAGTTCACCACCACCAGCCCAAAGGCCCTCGCAAACTCCAGTAGGGTCGCCCCCTCGTCATTTCTCTCCCCAAAACCAAAACCCCCATGCACGTCACCAAAGCCTCCCGGTAGCGCCCCGATGTGCCCGTTGAAATCCCCTGCTACGACAATCTTCTCCGAACTAGGCACGCCTCTCACCACCTCCTCCAAAGCCTCCCAAAACCGCATCTTCTCCTCCCCCTCCGATCCCACTTGCGGCGCATAAGCACTACACACGTTCAGGGTAAACCCCCGAACAACCAACTTAATAGTCATCAACCTATCGTTGATCCTCTTCACCTCCACTACCTGACCTCTAAGCTCTTCATCTACTAAGATGCCAACTCCATTCCTACGCCTGTCGCTCCCAGAGTACTATAGCTTGTAACCATCCACATCCCTAGCCTTAGACCCTACCCACTTGGTCTCTTGGACACACGCAATGTTGATCCTCCTCTTCCTAAGAATCTTCGCAAGCTCTATAGACTTACCTTGAAGGGTCCCTATATTCCAAGACCCAACCCTCAGCCTACCGTCCCGCCCCCCCCTACCCCCCCCCCCCCCCCCCAAACCTTGGCCCCCCCTCCCCTCCCGCCCTCTCCCCCCCCCCCGCCCCCACCACGGCCCCACTCCCCACCCCCCTCGAACATGACCCTATCCACCCATTACCGCCCACAGCCAGCACTACACGAAAGTATAGGAAAATATATAGATATACACGGTGGTAGTATCAAATCAGCAGCAAGGAAATACAAGGCTCACACAAATTCAAAGGAATACTCCCGAAACAAAACTATACTCAATTAGGGGGCAAACACCACCGGACTCAACACCCACCGCCCCAAATATAGTTTCCCAGCCAATAACCCAATCCAAAGCAGTGGAAGAAACGACCACAGCAACAGCAACAACAGACAACAGACAATGTCCACAAATTCCACGCAAGTCAAGGTACAGGGGCTACTACTAGCATAATACTAAGAATGAAATATGAAATAATGGAATAAAATGGAATATGAAATAACGAAAATAACAAAGGTTAGAAGTCACCGGATTACGCTTGGAGCTACGGCTGCTGGAGACGGAGCGGCGGGTGGCGGCTGGAGACCGGGCGGCGGCTGGCTGGCTGAAGGCCGAGGTGGGGGGAGGGCTGGTGTACCCCGCGGGGGGCAGGGGGGTACGGACAGGACAGGTAAGGGTGGGGGGTGGGGCGGCCGGCGGTCGGGACCGGCGGTTGGCGCCGGGGACCGGGGACCGGTGCGAGAGGGAGGGAGAGAGAGAGAGAGAGAGAGCCGTTTGGGCGGCGCCGGAGGTCGGCGCCGGGGGCCGGAGGTCGGGCTCAGAGATCGGGCCGGGTCGGCGCCGACGGTCGGCGACGGCGACGGGGGCCGGTGACCGGTGCGGCGACGGGGGCCGGTGACCGGTTATTACATGGATAACTTTAAAAACCACTTTGTAGATTCTATATGCTTGTACAAACTTTTCCTACACGCATATTGCCATATTGAAAGACTATTAGTTGATACTTCTTTTTTCCTTTTCATTTCCCATCTGGTGTTCAGGGCTTGAAACCTGAGATCTCTAGTTAAAGTAGGAGCAATCTCATCCACTGTACCACATTCTTTGTTAGTAGTTTAAACTGTTTCTAATGCCACTTCCCTATGGAGTAGTAAGACTGTTTCTAATGCCACTTCTGAAGATCAGAAGACGGTCTCTCAGACACGGCTCGTACTTTAAGTTGTTTAGTCACCAATAGCAGTAAAAGATTACAATCGAAGTATTCATTTGTTTATTTCCTTCGAACTTGCTTTAGGCCTTCCATACCAGAATGCAATACAGTGCTGTGAAAATGCGTATACCAGAATGCCCAGAATGTCATTTTCATGCAAAGCTGCTCATGTTGCAGCTTGGCTGCAAACTTGCCACTTAACCAATAGTTACATGATGATACATAATTTTTGCTCATCACAACTACTACATTGGGCAAAAAAAAAAGAAACAAAAGAGTATAAACATCATAAGTTGTAAAGTAGTGCATAAACTTGTGTGGAAAAACCACGCTAAAATTATCAACTAGAGAATCTTCGACATATTTTGGGCTTTACACAATGCTGCAAGTTCGAGAATCTTTGTCACCATAATAACGAGTGAAGTCATACACCCCTGACATGGGTTGGCCTGGCTGATAAAACCCATAATCCGGGCAATAATACGGATAAGGAGGGGGCATATAACCAGTAGCTCCTCCATTGAAAAATCCTGCAGGGTACTGACCTCCCATTTGCATAAACATATCATACTTTTTCTGTCTTTCTTCTTGAGTTACATAGTCTCGCAAGCCTCCACCTCTTCTGTGTATTTTGCAGAACCGATCCCTGCAAATAGATGCGGAAAAATCAATATTTTTCAGATAACGATAGGAGGGAGGATCATGATGGACGAGTTGGGTAGCCACTATTTGACCAATCTCAACTCGTTTTGATCCAAGAAAACATTAGAAAGATGGATCATGACTCCTTTTAATCCATTCAAATTTAACTCGACTCACTAATCCATACCTGCAGATGGCTTCATCAACTCCTTTAGGGGGCACATAAGCTTCAGCTTTATGATATTTTTTCGTGTTTTTGTTTGACACAAAATCTTCACACTTGCTATTCTTTGCTGAGACATAATCTTCACACTCATGAATGTGATTATCATCATTAGAATTCTCATCATCACTACTACTACTATTACTACCATTCCAACAATGTTCATTCCTTTTATTGTTATCGCCAACTTTAGCTTTGCCCTTGTCCTTAGTGTTACAGTAAGCAGCAGCCTCTTCTTTATTGTAGTGGTGATTGGAGTTACTACTATTACTACCATTCCAACAATGTTCATTCCTTTGATTGTTCTCACCAACTTTAGCTTTGCCCTTGTCCTTAGTGTTACAGTAAGCAGCAGCCTCTTCTTTATTGTAGTGGTGATTGGAGCTTCTACTAGTGCTATTATGTGCTTGATGATCATAAAGAGGATTCTTGGAATAAGATATCAGCTCTGCATGCTTCCCTTTTCTCTTAATGGCCTCAATCACCATCAAAGGATCAAAATTGCCTCTAATGGTAGCCAAATTTGTTTTTGGATCATAATAAACTTCCAATACACCTAGCATAAGATTTCAGTATAAGCATTTAAGTTTATATCACAAAAATCTTTTACACTATCACTGCAGTTAAATATGTGATAGCAGGTAAGTTCCACATTTTTACAAGGTGAATATTCAATAGAGATTTATATGTATCTATCTCATAAGTGACTTGATTGTGTAAAAAAAAAGTATTTTAACTTGGACGACTACAAAAACCACAACTATGAGAGTGAGATAGTATAACTAGTGGATTTGGTAGACACAAATTAAATCTAAAACACGATCACTTGAATTCAAAACTCATAAGGTTAAAATTCTAACCATCTCTATAGCTTATACGTCTCTATTCCAAGTTGGTTGAGGTCAATAAGATATACTTCTACTTAATTAGTGTAAGAATAATTAAATACCATCTCACGAGCACCCCTTTTGTTTATTATTTACATTAATGGCATGCTGTATTAAAACGTTAACCAAATTAATGCTCAAATTAATAAGAATATCGTACCACTGATCCTCAATAGAATCTTCCTCAACTTTATTTGACATGTTGCACAACAGTCGACTTCAACTCTTATGACGCAAACCTGAAATATTTAAAAGCAATTCAAGAATACATCTATCTTCTATTAAATGTTACTACAAAATCAAAACAAAATTACTATAATAACAATAGTAATAGCAATAATAATAATAACAACAATAATAAAGATTGAGAAAGAATATACAGGATCATCAGGTCTATGTTCCATCAAAATGACTTGATAAAGAAGACAAAGAACAAGTGATTTCTCCAGTTTATCACCTACACAGCAAGGTCAACAAAATTCAATTTGTCAAGATAATTGAAAAGAGTCACAATTTGAGATAGAAAAACTTAAAAAGCAAATCTACCAATAAAAGTTCTGAAACTTTTGCATATAATTGCTCTCCACAACTATTAAAAGATAGAGGATATAAGAGCACCTCGAAATTAGAGTAGACTAAACCAACTTAGTATAGTTTGATAACATGTAAATAAAAGGTTAGTTACCATTTTTAGGATTATTACAAATTAATGCTTTCTATGAAAAGTTACTTGTAATTACCTAATAATAAGTATGTTAAATATTTTGTTAATATTATTTTAAATATTGAGTAGAAAAATAATGATTTTGTTTCCATTCTTGGCAAGTTATTTAAGGAGCTAACAAAAATCAAAATCCTAAAATTCACAAAAGAAAAATAAATAAATAAATAAATAAATATAAAGAGGCAATAGCTATCTAAACCAATTTATCATATATGTATTCCTCTCCCTATTTTCCATTCCACATTCTCCCAGGTATAATTTAAAAAATAGATGGACGTAACATAAGCTTCAAAAAGGGCTCAATAGAATCCTAGTCATCAAAAATTATACTGTCCCCGTCCTATTTGTGTGGTATTATTTGATTTTATTCGGAGTTTAAAAAAATGTAAATTTTTTGAAATTTATGGTTTAAAACAATCTTTAGAAGTTTGTGTGATTGTAAATTATTTTATTAAAAATATTGCACCCTTTTTTTAACCCCGCTAAAAATAGTTTGAAGAGTTTTTTCCAATCAAAATGTCACTTTGAAAATGAATTATTTATTATCGTCATCTGAAATTGAGTTTTAGTTTTTCAAGGCCAATTCACAAATATTTAATTTAGGAATAAGCATGGAGTCTAAATTAAATCTACAAATCCAATAAAAATCACAACACACCTCAAACAAAGAATTTGAATGCAATTAATTTACAAGGGCCTTGCCCTTCCTCGAAGCTTCGGATCGAACATCAAATAAAAAGTACTCGGTCACTTACTCTTAGGCCTTAGGGACTAAAACCCACTGATTTTATCCTTGTTCATAGCCTAACTGCTATATTTGATTTCTTCACCCATTAAATTGCCTCAATTCCCCCGTAATTCATGTTAAAATGAATTAATTTCACGCTAAGAAATCTTAATCTAACATACTAGAATCATTATCAAGTAATTTTAGGACTATCAATAAGTAATTCACCAGTTTATCAAGGGCCTAAAATCAAGAATTTCACTATAAACTCCCTTTCTAATGATTTTACTGATTAAACGGATTAATCTATGCTAGGAGGGAGTATTAGTCTTACCTTAACATTGAAAATCACCCAAATTGGTGGAAAATCGGTCCTCTCACGTTTTAGGACGAAATTTGAATGTTAGGGAGAAAATAGGATCCAACTATGAAAAACAGACATTAAATTTATTTTATGACCATTGTAATGGTCAGTGGCCCGCTACGATGGTCCCTGGCATTAAATAGCTAATCGCTATAATGGTCATGGGATTGCTATAACGATCTTTAAACAGTAAGTCTGAGGAAGTTTTCAGAATTTTTTCCTTTCACAACACGCTTTTAATTTTTCAACAATAAAGATATATCCCATCGCAGCAATTAGCATTACTGGAGTTCTACGAACTTGTTTCTAATTTCGAAGGTTTCTATGGACCACTATGTCTCTCAACTATCATGAAATAAACTCAAAATCATCAAATGCAACCACTGTGAGATACAAATGATCTTTAAACCATACAATACTAGATTTCTATCAGAAACCACCCTAGCTTGAGAGTTTAACAACTCTAATCCTACGGAAAACTCTACCCGAGAACTTCCTGACCGATGCTATAACGACGGAATGGATGTTACAAATTTCGAAGAGTTCATCTAATTATATGTCTGTGCAGTACTATTTAGTTGACAATATTTTGGACAGGTGCACTACTATATATGTTTATGGATTCATATGCTCCTTGTTTTCATTGTTATGATCATTGTCCCTGTTTGTGTGACAATCTTGGGAACATACTTGCTAAACTCAAAGAACTATCATTGGCAATGGAATTCATTTTCCTCGACTGCCTTCATCACTCTATGTGTTTACCTATATGTTGTATATTTACTATCATACAAAGATTAGCATGTCTGGTCTTTTCTAGACCAACTTTTACTTTGGCTACACTCTTATGTTCTACCTTGGTGTCGATATCTATGTGGTAAGCTTTCTTAGTTTCATTTGCATTATGGTAAATCTCCATATTGAGATCATATATCTGTCTCTAATATCATGTTCTTTTTCTTTTCTTGAATTCTTTTCCTCGTCTATAAAGAAAGGTTACTCTTTACAGAGTTCACACTTCTATACATAATAAACTATGCTAGGTATATATATATGTTATGTCAATATAGATGCGCAATTGTTTATGTATTTCACATACATAACATAGTTATGTATAGCTTAAAAATAAAACAACTCAACAATTTGTACGACAAACATTTATGTAACTCTGTTATGTACATGGTTTTGAAATAAAATAGCCCAGTAATGTGTAGGTCAAATACATACATAACATAGTAATGTATATGGTGTGACATAAAAACTTCCAGCAATGTCAAATTTCATACATATACATACCTGTGTTTTGTATCATATTATAAATAACATAATGCTTTCAACGTTTAAATCACTCATGTACCAGACTATACATAACATAGTTATGTGATACAAGTACGACCACGAGGATGAACGTGAATGAGTGTGTAATGAATCCGTCCAAAGAAGTGCACAAGTGAAGTGTAAAAGAGGGCCTAAATACACCAAAATCAGTCCACTTCTTGCACTTGATGGGCACCTCACCTTTGAGGGGTATTATGGACATTTCACACTATTTTTTGTAATATCTATAAATAGAACCTTTTAGGATTTCATTCATTAGACTTTGATGATAATGAATGTTGTGTAATATTGAAAGATAAGTCCTCTCTCCTTGAGGCACAAGTCCAAAACTTGTAACTAGGGTGATACTAGGGTGGAATCACTTGTGTTGCATTCTTGCTTAGAACGTTGGGTGCTAGAGGAGGTTGAGGTCTCTCTTGTGCTCACCGAAGAGAGTAGGTGTTTCTATTACCATTGTATTAAGGGTCTAGGTGATTGAATACACTTAAGTTCTTAGTTCATGAGATAGTGTATGTCACTTTATCTATCCTTTCTATTCTTGCAATCTTGTAATATTTGTATCTCGTATTGTGCCCGTTTGTGTTGTTGTTATTCCCATTGTTAAGTTCATCTTGTTCTTCATATTCTT